>NW_026897820.1:0-385727 GCF_033153095.1 Gastrolobium bilobum | reverse complement strand
ACAATTTATATAAACCATCAGCCATAACACAATTTCCAATAATCTTAGAATCAAAAAACACATCCACTCTTTTATTAGCAAAATGGAAACAATATCCAACATTGTCCAAGGATGAAAGGGAAACTAAGTTCCTTCTAAAGTCTGGAACATAGAAAACACTATTTAAAACTAGTCTATAGCCAGAATCTAGTTGCAGAAAAATAGTGCCAACAAGCTGCACGTCTACGCCCACATCATTTCCAACTTTAAGCTTTGACTCCCTCAGACTTGGTTTCCTCAGGTTTGTTAGACCCTGCAAAGTAGATGTTACATGGACAGAAGCACCAGAATCCAACCACCAAGAGTTTAAAGGGACATCAATTATATTTGATTCAAAACATACCAATAAATCACCTTGGCCCTTTTGTTTCTTAGCTAACCAAGCCTTAAACTTGTAGCAATTGGTCCTCTTGTGACCCTTTACCTTGCAATGAAAACATTTTATAACCGCTCCTCCATATTTATCATCATTGCCCTTCCTTTTGAAATTCTGAGATTGCTTAGGAGCAAGAGAATTGTGCCTTTTAAACTTTCCTTTATTCTTGTTGAAGAATTTCGTTTTATCCTTGATGGATAAAAGAGCAAAAGCAGACTCATTCTTTTCTTTCTTTAACTTGTCTTCTTCAGCAACACATTTCCCAATGAGATCGTTAACACCCCAAGTTTCATTCTGCGCAGTATAAGCAGTCTTAATCTGACTAAAATCAGCAGGCAAAACATTCAGAACATGATGCACAATAAAATCATCCTGAAAAACGATATTATGGCCCTTCAACTTGGTTTGAATGTGGACCATCCTCAGAATAAATTCTCGTATCCCGATTGAAGCGTTATATTTCATATTAGTCATTTCATTCACCAGATACCCAGCCTCAGCTTTGTTTGAAATTTTAAATCTCTCACCAACAGCATCAAGAAAGGCTTTAGCAGTCAAATTTTCAGGCAAACCACTGAGCAGATGCTCAGCAATCGACCTCTTCATAGCAATAAAGCTCAAACGATTGGATTTCTCCCATCTTGCATAATGGGCTCTCTGACTGTCAATGCTCTCATCAGTGGGTCTACGCGGTTCATTTTGACGTAAGGCAAAGTCTAAATCAACAATTCCCAGCGCAAATTCAATGTCTTGTTTCCACTTCTTGTAATTCGATCCAGTCAGCATTTCGACAGTGGCATTATTATTGTTAAGAGCGAAGTTAACTGATTGACACATATAATGCAATAAATTAGTCATGAGCAATAACAAAAATAATTAAATATCATAGACTCCCCTTTGGGCAGAGTATATAATACATAATTATTTTTCATCACATGAAGATTTAACAATGGAGAGAATTATACATAATTGTCTAAAACTTATCCCCTTTGGACAAATAAATTTTATAAATTATATATCTCCTTAATTCCAAAAATCGTCATATGTAATTTTCAAAAAATTTACCCCCTTTGGGCAGATAAATAATTTTCAATTACATATTCCCATCAATAACATTTATCTTCATGTAATTTATTATTATATATTAAAAATCCCCTTTGGGCAGGTAATTAACATATAATAATTATTAAACAACAATAATAACTCATGAATCAAACATGCTCAAACAACACGAAACACTTTTCCAACATGTGTTTCTTGAAAAAAAAATATTGCATTTGTCAATCAAAAGAATTCACTCATTGTCAATCACAATTATTAAAATTGTGTATCAAAATAATATTTAAGTTATATCATTACGGGGTGTATTAAGCTATTCTGAAATGTATATAAAATTCGAATAACGGCAGCATGTACAGCGAAATAATAAAAAGCACAAACTGATAATGCATCCACAAGGATAAGACTTCAGATTTAATGGAAACAAGGATAAGACTTTTATTTTGAATAAATATTCAAAATTCAATGAGTTATTATACATGCTGTGCAACCAGGATAATTATCTAATATCTTATAAAACTCGATGAGTCATAAAACTGACAATGATTTTGAATAAATACTGGAGAATATTTACGTGTTGTTTTGCAAATATAGATTATCGCCAACGATATATATATATAGTTACGTGTTGTTTTGAATATATATATATATATATATATATATATATATATATATATATATATATATCCAACTTTATCCTAGAATATAATAACAATATATATCGAGTTGTTACTGGTTTATCGCAAACGGTAAAAAAAATTCTTTTGTTTATAATTGATAACAAGTAAAATATTTAAAGCTCCCTTTAAAATCGGAACCGAAAAACAAGTACACAGAAAATCATGCCCACGATATATCTCACTTGAATAGTTGTTATATGTTACTTGAATAATAAATCTTACGTGGGATATATCTTGATAAAACGGTAAAAAAAAATTACGTGGGACCTAATAAAGTTGTCAAGGTCGTTGTGGGGTGGGGTTTTAGAAATTCAGAAACCCATTCAACGAATCAGTCTTCTCTGCTAACAATGGCGAATTGTTGAACAAAAGTAAAAAAAAAAATTTCTAATGATCTTCCCGTTCACGATTCACCTTACAATTATTGAAAAAAAAATAATACAGACTAGTATTGTACTCAACACGTGAAACATTCAAAACATATAATACCGTACATTCAAAACATCTATGTACGCTAGCTAGAAATCATAAAAAAATGGAAAATAGAATTGCACAGAAAACAATGATAAAGAAAGATAACACTACACGTGAATTCTCAACCGAACAAATAAAGTTATATTGGATTCTATAATCATATACATGTGGCTCTGATACTAAATGCTAAATCTAAAATTATGAATCATGCAATGATTATAAAATACCAAATGTTAATAAATCAGAGTTGTAATTATGTGTACCTTGTTGGGCCATCACAAAGTCGGAGAAGAACGGTTGGAAATATGGGAACAAGATGCTAGAGTCTTCCTCTCTATTGCCTATTCAGAAATTGGCAGCCTTCAGCACATGGGAGCATGATGGCTAATGGAGCTTAGCTCCAATATAAATAGGCTAGAGGGGACCTAGCCAATAACCCAGAAAAGAGTCTGTGTCCACTGGGTCCACCCATCATGGAAAACCAGGGTCACACTAAAGCCTACACTGCTGCCCAACTAGGCCCAATAACAACAGATGCCAGAAGCCCAATTCAATGTGATCACAATGGGCTAGTTATAATAATAATATTGGAATATCCATTAACCTGATTAATTTTAAAAGACAAAACTTTTTAATTAATATTGTCCATAAAATAATATTTCTAACACCTCCATCTCCTCCGATCCGCAGTCAATTTAAAATCCTTCACTTCATAGAAGTTCGGAGAAAATGAAAAATATGCTTGAAATTAGTAAAGGGATATCTAGGGTTATATTCACCATCCAAGAAGAATTGATAATGACCTAATGTCATAATTTTTATTTATTTATTTCTCCATCAACTCATTAATTTTTTAACTAATCCTGTTTCCATTCCATCACATTTATATAGAAGGTGAGTTCCCGAAATTATATTCTTCATTCCCATAGCTTGAATTTTGAGACTTTTGATCAAAAAGAACAAACTCCTCATTACTTGAACTAATAACTATTGGTGGTGTTGCAAAAATCTTAAAATATAGTCTTTAAATTATTTATAAGATTATTGGAAGACCTCGAACAGCTTGCATACAAGTTCTTAGCACTTGTGGTTATCAATGTTATGAAAAAAAAAGAGAGCCTTTGAGCTATAAACAAATATACAAACGGTGGAATAGAGAACGAGCAATAGGAAAATGATGAATATTTCCATTTAAAATTTGAAAAATGGAAGTTATTTAATTAAAAGCACAATCTGGTGTTTATGGGAGCATTTAAGCAATGTAATCAATTAAAAGTATAATTTATAGATAAGATAGCAAAGACAATTCATCTTGATAATGCCGAAAATTATACTTCTCAATTTTTTAGTGATTATTGTATGGTTGTTTGGATAAGTATTAGGCACCATATTACTTGTGTTCATATGCCTCCTGCTGATAGCTAAATCATATCTTATCAGAACCAAAATATAAGTTTCTATTTAGAGAATGTTATTTTACAGGTTGAAGTACCTATTGATACGAAGCCAACAATTTACTATCAATCGTCCTTTATATTATTATATTTTGGCCAAAAACTAAATATTCTCTTTTAAGAATTTTCATGTATGGTATAATCATGATTACTTCATTATTTTTGGATATGAATGTCTCCAAAACATTAGGGAAAAGTAGGTAGGTAGAAAAGGAAAGTCCTTGAAATGCGCTTAAAATTTCTAAAGTTACTTTGTATAATTTTATCTAATGTTCATCAAAATATATATAAAAAAGTGTGTGTGGTCCATGTGAAGAGAAGAGAGAAAGAAAAAAAAAGGGTCTCACACACTTTTTTATATGTATTTTGGTAAACATTAAATAAAGTTTTTTTTTTTTTGGGAAATATTCCAATCGGTTCATAGCTTCGCGACTAGTCCGATTCAGGACGGGTCCAGAATTAAGGCTTTAAACTCCTCCCGAATGTGGTACAGGGAAGGTTAAATAAAGTTATCTAAAGTAACTTTAATAACTTTAAACTCATATTTCAAACCCTAAAATGCTTTTAATGAACCTAAAGATTGAATACAAAAAAAAAAAAAATGCAAAATTGTTGGGAAATAAATGAGTAAATATCATTTTTCGTCCCTGACAATTTTCACGAAACTCTTTTTGGTCCTCAACAATAAAAAGGTTCATTTTGGTATTTAATTTTACAAAAATAGTGTCACGTTTGTCTTTCTATTAGTTGGCATCCAACGACCTAACTAACGGAGCACACGTGGAACGTTAGTTTGCAGAGTCACTATTAAGTAATCCAGTGTGGAAGTAATACGACGACATTTTGAACATGCCTTATGTCTTCTTGGAGTTTTGGATAGCTGACCCTAGCATCGAAGGCCCTATTTGGTCCTTGACAAATTTATCGAGGCTTTATTTGGTCCTTAACACTAAAAAGACATAATTATCACACTGATCCATAGCGCCAGATAGGAAAAGTTGCCAGGTTTCTGTCTGATATGACCACAGGAAACGTTGCACAGCACCTGTTGGGGTGATCATGTATCTTGAAAGGTCATGGTTTCAAATCAAGCAGTTTGAGTTACAAATCCAATGGCCCTAATATTTGAAAGACTTGTGGTTGGTGGTTTACCAACTGATTTACAATTCCGAATAGGGCCATTGGATTGCTGCAATGGTGGTTTGCTTCAATATGCCTTGCAACTTCTGTGTTCATGTCCATTTTTTAGTGTTAAGGACCAAATAGGGCCTTCGGTGCTTCAGTCAGCTGTCCAAAACTCCAAGAAGACATAAGACATGTTCAAAATATCGTCGTATTACTTCCACGCTGAACTACTTAATAGTGACTCAGCAAACTAACATTTCACGTGTGCTCCGTTAGTTAGGCCGTTGGATGCCAACTAACAGAAGGACAAACGTGTCACTATTTTTGTAAAATTAAAGACCATAATGAGCCTTTTTTATTGTTGGGGACCAAAAGGGGCTTCGTGAAAATTGTCAGGGACGAAAAAGGGTATTTACTATTGATGCTCGTGAGATAGGGGAAACTAATTCTCCAATACGTAACTACTTTTTTATCTTTACGAGGAACAAAATATGTGATTACTTTATATGAATATGTCATAATTAATTGTTCAAGCAAGCAAGTCATAAATGTTTAAGCATAATCAAGTAACATGTGCCTTCTGAGGATGAAATTCCAACTTTTTATATGAATACAATATTGCTTGCATATTGTTGCGATTACGGCAAGTATACTGTTCGTTTCAAGGAATAAAGTAGTGAATAAGAATATCGTTCCCACGAGGATTAATGCACCAAGTACTATTATAACTATTCCCTTTAATTTGGAAAACTCGAATTGATTGTTGAGAATAATTTTTGAATTTAAATTAAAACTAAAATTAATTGCAGTAAATAACAAGAATATCAAGAACGCAAGAATTGAGAATTAAATTTAGAATATCAAAAACAAAAGCTGCAGTTAGAAATTATTTCACCTCTGATCCTCCTAGAGTAATTTAAATTAATTTCAATAATAATTTACCTCAGATATTTCAAACAATTCAACTTCTAAAAATAGTTGGTTAAATCATAATGTCTTAGTGACTTTAACCCTTTACTCTAATTAGAATCCTAATGTCTTAGTAATCCCTCTTAGAATAAGCATTGAACACGATGAATTATGAAGTCTACAATTCAAGCAAGCCTGTGTCTAGATCATACAAGAATGGGTATTTTACCCCAGTCAGGATTAAAATCCGAATATGTCTATTACAAGCCGTAACCCTCAAATCCCTATAGGAGTGATCAGTTCATACAAGGATATGAAAATTCATGCAAGGTAAAACACAAATACTGAAATAATTTATTAAAGAAACTAAATTAAACCATAACTAGGATTCACATTGGATCCATAATCCTAACTACATAAATAAACTAGGCAGACATGTTCATAAAGTCAGAATAATAAATAATGAAAGATAAAAAGAGTTCACGATAAAACTTGGTTGATGATCAATGATGAACTTCAATCTCCTTCTCTTCCTCTTTTGGAATCCCGCTCCAGATTTTCTCCTCCGCTGCTACCCTCTGCCTTCGTCTCCGAATTCGCCCTTCTTTCGTCTTCTGAATCGTATGTTTCTGAAGGCTTCGTCACGTTTATTTATAGGCTCAAAACTTGGCTTTTATTTTTGGACCCGCTCGCTGAGGAGCTCGTTGAAGCGAGCAGCTCAGCGAGCTCTTTTCTCCTTCTCGCCACTGTGCTCGCTATTGCGAGCTGAAGAGCGAGCTCCTCGCTGTTTTGCTCGCTATTACGAGATGAAGAGCGAGCTTCTCGCTTCACTTTCTCGCTGAGCGAGCTAAAAAGCGAGGACGACCGAATCTTGATTAAATCTTTATATTCTTGATTTTTGATTTATCTTCAACTGATGCCAACTTCTCCTTCTTATCACTTATCAGATTAGTAGTAGTTTGTTCTTCTAGTATAAAACAACCTGAAACAACAATAAAAATTAGAATCTTATCTACTTGTTGGCATTTTAATTTTCTTTAAGATTTTATTAATTAACACCATAATTGAAGGGAGGATGCTTTAAGGGTATGCATGGCAACTGTTTCGTTCTCTGGCACTGTTTCTGAAAAGAAACAATTCTTTTCTATTTTTGTGCCTTAGAACAATTTATGAGAAAAAAATGTGTTGGATAACATGTTCTATTTTTATTCCGAGAATGAGAATTGCGTTTGATAACACAAAACAAATAATATAATAAAAAATAATTCTTATTAAACATAAAAAAAATTTGGATCATCACTTTCCTTTCTATATGGTGGTGATGGCGACAGTGGTGACGACGTGGTGGTGGTGGTTGTGGCGGCATGGCGATAGTTGGGTGGTAATGGCATGGTGGTGGTGGTGACAACAGTAGTTACAACGGCGATGGTGGTAATGGTGGCGACAAAGGTAGTGGTGGTTATGGTGGTGGTAGTGACAGCAGTGATTGCGATGATGATGGTGGTGGTGGTAGAGGTGGCGTTGTAGTGGCGACAATGGTGGTGGTGATACTGGCAATGGTTGCGGGGGTGGTGGAAATGGTGGTGATGGTTGCGGTGATAATGCCAATAGCTGCGAAGGTGGTGGTGATGGTGGTGGTGGTGACGGCAATGGCTGCAACGATGATGGTGGTGGTGGTTGGTGGCGGCGTGGTGGCGGTGGCTGCAATGATGGTTGAGATGGTTTGTGGCGGTGGTGGTGACAATGATGATATTGGTGGTGGTTGTGGCGGCAGCGATGGCATGCTAGTAGTGATGGGTGGAGGCGGTAGTGATGGTGGCAGTGACATCGTGGTAGTGGTGGTGGTGGTGACGACAGTACTGGTGGTACGACGACAGCAGGGACGATGGTGGCGGTGATAATGTCGGGATGGTGGTGGTGGTGGTGGTGGAGAGTGATTAAGAGAGATAAATATTTCTCATTTTGTGCCCGGAATAAAAAAAATAGAAAATTTTTTTATTCTTTTTTCCGTTTCCAACACAAAAATTAAATCGGTTCATCACAGGAACAAAAAATAAACCGATTTATTAAACGAGTTTTCTATCCATTTATGTTCTCGGGAAAAAAAATTAAAAGAAAATTCGGGAAGGTTGTCATACACACTCTAAACGAGGCGGAACAAAACATGTTTTTCTGTAAAAATATTCCACGCATGATCTCAAATGAAATAAGAAATTGATGTATAACAGATTCGGGAAATAGTTATATTGCCTACCCATTTAATCTTTTTATCCTTACTACCTTTTTATTATCGTTGATTAAAATTAAATCAACGATTGAAAGAAAGAGAAATAATTAGTTGAAAAAAATAAAAAAAATAAAAAGTAAAATAAAAAAATTATTTCATTTGAGATCGTTGATTTGAATTTAATCAAGTAATAAAAAGATAGCAAAGATAGAAAAATTAAATAGGCAGGTAATATAACCATTTCCATAGATCCATCCAAGAAAATTTTTTACATAGACATTATCTACTTCGTCATTTGAGAAGTTAGTGTAGCAAATTGAGTAAATTGATTAAGTGATCTTAAGTGCTGCTACCAAGAACGGGACAAGTATTATACTCTTTCTACTTTATCAATGTTTCCTTAATGAGGTTTTGATAAGGCAGCTCCAACTATGGGTGTAAATGAGTCAATGAGCTTGTCAAGAATCTAAGGTTTGGCTTGCTTTAAGTTTGGCTTGGTCTGACTTATTTAATAAATAGAACAGGTTCAAGTTTTAAAAAAGTTTGTTTAGCAAACAAACCGAAACCTAATTTAATGAGGCTTGGCTTGAAACCCGTGAGCTGACCCGATATATTATTGTAATAAATAATATATTTTTATGTCACTAAATCATTAATCCTATTTTTTTACTATTGTCTTTAACTCCACAAGCAACTCACCAACTTAGGTACTCTTTCTCTATTCTTCTTTGAAGATTATAATATAATAAGCTTTTGAGTTTGGATAGGTTATTCTATTAGCAGTGAAGCCGTAAATTTTAAAGATTAGTCTATATTACATATTTTTCTTAAAATATTCTTCCCTCACATTCTCTATTTCATGAGTTAGATCAATGTTTAAGAAGAAATTGCGGAATTCATTTTTCGATCTTAAAATATATGTGGACTGAGTAGGTTCTATGAGTTTTTTTCTCTAACGAAGGAATACAGAATTTGTTGCATTTATAGTCTCAACATTTGAACGTATGTGAGTTTGAAAAAAAAATATTTTATAATTATAAATGAACCAAGTCAAGTCAAGCCTTTAATTTTTTATAAACAAGCGAAGGCAAACCTTTAATTTAACTCGTACCAAGCTAATGAGTCAAGTCAAGCTCAAAATTTTGTTCATAGACTTGACTCGTTTAAGTTAAAGCTTAGCTTGCCTCAGCGCATTTACACCCCTAACTCCCACAAAGATGATAGTGTAATCCTTGGCCCCTAAAAGAGCCAACTTTAGCTCGGCCCATGTTAGCCCGTAGGTTGGTAAGTAATTGTTTTAGGATTTGTTTATTTTTTAAATAAATTATTTTGAATTTTGAATTGTATCCATAGAAGCTATATGGGCTAAAGAGGTTTATTATTACTACTATTATTATTAAGTAAGAGAGCTAGTTTAAAAAAAATTAAAATAAATATTTGATAAGCTAGAAAGTTACAACCTAATTAAATAGACTAGCCTGTTTGGATCCTTTCTTTTTTAAGTTAAAAATTATTTTTAAATTAAAACTAAAAAAAGAGCTTAAAAAAAGATAAAAGATATTTGGTGATTACATAAAAAATTTAGCTTAAAAGTACATATTTCAAGAAAAGTCTCTCTCTCTCTATATATATATATATATATATATATGGCTCTTTATTTTAAAAAAAGCACACAATTCAATAAAAGTTGATAAGAACTTAAAAAAAACTCCTCCTAGAAGCTTTTGGCTTTTGGATTTTATTCTTCATTATAAAAAAGAGCATTTTTTATATATAAAAAAAATTTCATTATAATTTTTTTTTCTAAAACCTATTTGACCTAACTTCTGTTTATAAAAAAAAAAGAAGCTACAAATAAAAGGATCCAAACAGACACTAAATGATTAATTTTTTTATTTTTTTTTTATAACAAAATGGTTAATTTTAAACCCACATATGTTACGAGTCGAACAAATTGTCATGCACAAAATCCGTTTACATAAATGGAGTGCAAAACTTAGCAAAAATCCCACAAATAATACATACTTTTTTTTAGTGCAAAAAGAGTTTAGGTAAAGTTAGACGGCGACGAAGTTAAGGCAAACCCTCAACTTTTTAGATAATTTTTGGAAAAAAGTACAGATCACATCATTAACCAAGTCCTCGTATCAACAAATAGGGTTTTCCAATCACGCTTTTATGGGATTACACACATTTGTTTAGATACACAAAACAATATACCAAGAGGGCTGTGAACTTAGCTCATGACATTATAATTTTTCGTTAATTTGCTTTAACTTTAAAGGATAGAAATTTCCTCTCACTCCAAACTTTATATATATATATATATATATATATATATATATATATATATATATATATATTAGATACCTTCACTATATCTAGCCTTAATTACTTAGAATTTTCTTTTTCTTTTTTTATACAAGTAGAAATTAAACATATAACTTAATACAACATATCCAAACTCTTCACCACTAGAGTAGTGTTTTTTTTTTTATTATTGGTCTTGATCACTTGAGAGTTGAATCACTTATTTTGTAAGTCTGAGAGGCTTCTTTAAAACTTCCATTCGCAATTAGAAGACTTGAGAGTGCCCTGCATGTGCATTTAATTTCACAACATGCGAATTTTCCTTCACAACTATGCAAGAATATCTTTAATTCCACATACTAGGACAGCCATAGCCCATAGCCCATATCCTTCTTCTTTTTTGGTAACATAGCCCATATCCCTTTTCCTTATACTATCATGTAGACAATCACTAAAAAAACATCTTACATCCTTTTGCTTTATCCTTGTGCTACAAGAATACTACACTTAGCAGCAAAGGGTGCATCTACGGATCCCACCCATAATACCCCATCTCTTTCCTCAACTTCACTAATAGACCTCCCTCTAGTACCACTACTGTCTTCAACAATTTCCAACACATCACCTTGTTCACTTAGCCTAATAGCCAATCCAGTACTTCCTTTCAGTTTAGCCAAATATGAATAAGCTTTTGTGATGTCCAAAGGAAGCCTAACCACAGTTTTTCCAATCCAGGGATATGATAGAATCCATTGGATAAGTTTTTCTCTTCTTGAGTAAATTCCCACCCAAAATCCCCCTCTTGGACTCCGTTTGATGTTGTCTGGGAAACCTGGTAGATCTGCAAAGACTTCCAAGGTTCCAGCTTTAGGCGTTTCTAGCCAATATCTTAGTACTCTGCAATTGGTGGTCTCTACAATTAGAATATAGTCACCATCTTTGCTTAGTGCTACCCCATTTGCAAATGAAAGATTGTTTAGAAGAACGCTAACTTGTTCCTTTTGTGGTACATATTTCATTAGCTTCCCTGTTTTATCTCTGCTTAGGATGAGAGATACGTAATTCCTGCATTTGCATGCTACAGATATAATCAAATCTTAAAAGGGGAATTAATTACATCAATCTTAATGTTCATGTAACTGTAAAGACCAAAAGAATGAAAAATCAGATAAAGATAGAGGCATCAATTGTTTTAGGTCCCTTTTTATTGGAGGTCCTTATTTGAAAAAATCACTACCCAATTATGGTAGGTCTATTGGACTTCATATATTTTTATATATGTGGAAGAATAATTTTATTTCTTATGACTTAAGAAACTTTAAACATATTTTAATTCATAAAAATGGCTCTTGATATAATGGGTTCATGCATTTTGTTGGCTTTAATCCTAAAAGCTCTTAATGAGAGGTTGTATTAAAAGTTATAGTATAAAATTATTTACGCATGGGTCATAAGACATCAACTGTAATTTAATTTTAGAGAATGATGTATGGTGAGGGATACTTGGGGCTCAAGTAGGGACTGAAGATTATGAGAGAAGCTAAGAATAAGTGAGTGTTGTGAGTTACCTCCTCTCATATTTTGAACTGCTGCTGGTGAAGTACACTGCTCCAGTTCTTTGATCAATGTCAACACTGTTACTGAACACCAAGGGTTCACCTTCTACCTTTGATACTACGTTTCTAGCAGTGCCACCATTGGGGCCAACAACAACTAGGCCCTTGTAAGCATCAGCAACGTAGAGGTCACCAGATGGTATGCTGAAACACAATCCAAGTGGACGCCCACAAATGTGTTCTGTCTTGGGATGTTCAACATATGGTCCTCCACACTCATCATCTCTGCCACAACAACCCCGTCAACATTGTACCATATTGAGATGGAAAAAGTATATGTTATTTTAAAAGATATAAAATTGTGTTATTTGAAGTGAAAAAAAAAGATAAATTATGAGAAAGTGTCGATAAAAAAAACGTGGATCTTATTTTTTTATAAAAATTAAATGACACAAATTATATTATTTAAAAAGATAAATATTTCTCTATGCGGTTGGTAGCGTGTAAAGATATATTTGGCAAAAATGCTTAGGTGTATGTGGAATTGTGGATGGCATAGGCATGGGCTAAAAACAAATAGAACCATATTAACCAAAACAATCACATCAACTTTCCACCATAATGAGATATTCGGTTGGTGAAGTACGTCTAGATTTGGCAAAAATGCTTAGTATGGCCCTAAAGACAAACAGTTACAGTACCATATTAGCCCAAGAATAAATGCACTAACACGAAAATTCATTTGTATGGTGTTTTTATCAAAAAAAAAAAAAAAAAAAAAAAAAAATTCTTATTGACCCGATATGACATACGATATGATATGAAATTTTTGTAAATTATATTTTCTCAAACACAAATGTGATATGAAATCTTTTATGAATTAACCCGAACACAAATTTTCATATTATGTAACAGATCGATTAGTGAGTCATAACATATTTTAACAACTTTGTATATGATGCACAAACAAACAACCATGCCATTTTTTCTTCTAAACCTTAAAGTTATCTAATTGCTTGCAACCCTTCACTTTTCTCAATTTCCACCTTCTCCCATTGCCCACACGTCAGTCAAATTAGCCAACAATTTCACATCACTCTTTAATCAGTTCTTACTATTAAAAAGAGGGGGGAATTAGTTGCACTAAAACTCATACGTACATAAATGGATCACCAGCAAATAAGAAAGGGGAAATGATTTTTGTATTTATTATAGAAATCATTTTCTCTGCCACACATAAAAAAGAGGGAGAGAGAAATTAATAAAGAAAGAGAAAAAAATAAATATAATGGACCTCACCATTGTTGTATTATCAGTGATAGAAAATAATTTCTGCAATAGATATAGAAATCACATGTGTTTTAAAAAATTTACAACTTATACTTCATTATAAAATGAGACATTTTAGCTGTCGAAAATTTGTTTAGGCATGGAATAATGGAAAAAAATATTTGTCATTTTAAACGTAATAAAATTATGTCATTTTTAATGAAATTACATTATTTTGACATATTTTTACATTCTCTCTCCTCCATTCTCCCCTTTTATATCATTTAACATCACAAACACTTCTCTCTAAAATAATTATACAGGATCATGATGCCTAAATTAACAAGTAACCATTCTCAATGTTCCTGTTTGGATCCTCTCTTTTTTAAGCTAGAAGCTACTTATAAGCATAAGTTAGGCCAAATGAAAATCTCTTTTCTTTATAATAAAGAAAAAAGATGAAAACTAAAAGCTCTTGTGAGGAGCTTTTTTTTAAGCTCTTATCTGTTTTTCTTGAATTGTGTGCTTTTTTTAAAAATGAAGAGTGATAAAGATAGAGAGAGATAATTTTCTTGAAATATGTGTTTTTAAGTAATTTTTAAGCTAAAATTTTTATGTAATTTCCAAACAGCTTTTAGCTTCTTCTTTTTAGCTTTTTTTTTTGTTTTAACTTATAAGTAGTTTCTAGTTTAAAAATAAGAGGATCCAAACATGTTCTATATCTAGTCTTTATGAGAATATTATATTTGAAAATGAGTGTTTGGAAGCACGGATTAAAAATTATTTAATATTATTTATTAAATGTTTTAATTATTTAAAAATGAATATTAAATATTTTTAAAAATTATAATATAAAAACACTTAATTTAAAAAAAATCTTTACTTTCATTATTTTAACAAGTACCATTAATAGATTTTTTGTCCACAAACAAACACTTATACAGAGACTCAGGAAGTAATTTTTCATAAATTATCCATCATCATGGTGTACTAAACTGAGCCTAAGGTTTAATATAACACATTTCTTAGAAGAATTAAGAATGAAGCAATGATATGAATACAACAACATATATGCTTTATTTTCTTTAATTAATCCGTTTCATTTTATGAAGATGGAAAAGAGTTTGTAAGAGGCATGTTTTATATATTCATTTTTTTTAGTACAATTATATATTCATTTTATATAAAGAAAAACATGTGCATGTATATACAAAAACATTATAGAGAGAGTGAGGTAGAACCCGCGTGAAGAAGTGACAGCAAAGTTCAGCCAACGATTCTGAAGGCGGTTCCATTTGATGATTCTTCCATCGGAGACGCCGGTGTAAGGGCCTTCGCCGGCGGGATCGAAGGCGAAGCTCTCTGGTCCAACGGCGCCGTTCTCAATTGGAACAGCCTCGTAATGCCAAACCTTTGCAACGCCGAAGGATGTTTCAGCAGAATCCTCGGATGGCCCAACGCCGTCGCTGTTGTACGCAAACCAAGCAGTCACAATAACCGCCGCGACGGCCGCCGTGTAGTGCAGCACTGACCTCATCCTTGAAGAGAGGGTGAGAGAAAAACGAAGAGTGAAGAGAATTTCTGTACTTATGCACCTAAGTGTTTTGTTTTGTTCTTTGCCTACTATACTAATATTTATTCTTGTGCAGTCAAACCTTTTCGATAATTTCAAGGACAAATAATTAATATATGAGTAAATACTTTTTTTTGCTCCTCATCAAATTTTACGATGCACGCTTCAGTCTCTAGCAAATAAAAAAGCCCATCGTAGTTCCTAAGAAATTCAAAATAGACCTATTTTAGTCATTTTAGGGACTAATATGGGTCTTTTTTAAATTTGTGAGGGACCACGATTTCAACTAGACGGGTCCATTTTGAATTTTTTAGAGACCACGATGGGCCTTTTTATTTGCTAGGGACTAAAACATGCATCGTGAAATTTGATAAGGACCAAAAAAGGTATTTACTCTTAGTATATCATTTAATGGTTGAATTAATTCGATGTATAATTGATGGATTTGGATATTCTCGGGTGGAAAAGTGATTATCTGATCATGTTATTTGATCACAAATCATTCATTCATTGGTGATAAAATAAAGGGGAGAGAGGAAATTATATAATTGTTAAATGAGTGATTGTGATCAAATAACAAGACCATTTTATCATCCGAGAGGATCTGAATCTTATAATTGATGTTTATAATCAATGGATAAATTCTTGAATTTAGTTTGTAGTTAAACTGATTAATAATGTTGGAGTGCAGTTGATGCTGTTATAGCATTAATGTTTGATGAGAGTTATATATAACTAACACTAATTAATACTTCGCCTACAATTGGAACGAAGGATTGAAGGGTATGTATAGCGTATTTCCAAATATTGATATTGTAGAACTAGAAACATTTAACTGTTCAATTATTCAATATTAAAAATGTTATTATGTTTATTTTTTAAAAAGAAATTGTTATCAAATTAGTCTCTAAAGTCTCAACTACTAAATGTTTTCTTTCTTTTAAAAAACGGTTACAAAGTTAGACCTTTAAAAATTTAAATAATTATGAATTTATTTTTATATTACCTCTAAATATAAATATCGTGACGTTTTAGAGCTTTGAGAGATTAATTTAGTGAATTTTTTTTTTTGGATACGACACTAACCTTTTTCATAACTAATTTAGTGATAAAAATATTTAAATGAGTAATGTAATGGGATTATTTTTAAATTAATTACTTAGTTGGGTTAACAATCATATCCTAGATTTTTGCCAGTTATCTAATAAGTGCTTAAAGCATGAACCACAAAAATTGAGAAATACAATTACAATGACTAGGCACATCACTCTCTACTCTCCAGACGTAATTCGATGGATCACTGTTGAATATAATTCATTTTTTATACTTCCAGTACTCATATGTTTTGATTTTGTTTTTAAATCATGCAGAAATGGACACTGATACGTCAGAAGAGGCTTTGAATAAAGTATTTAATAGAAATTAGGATAAATATATTTTAAAGTATGGGATACATTTTAACATGAAAAAAAAATGGGTTTGGTGTTTGTCATTTTAAATAACATAAGTTATGTTATTTTAAAAGAGAGATAGGCACAAAAAATGAAAATTATGGAAGAGAGAAAATTGGCGGTTTTTTTAATTTAATTTTTAAATAAAAAAATTTATTTTGTGTTTATCTTTCTCTTAAGATGACATAACTTTATGTCATTAAAAATGACAAACACTTTTCGCAAAAAATTAATGGTTTAAAATATTGTCTATAGAACATTTTCAAAATATTATTCTCAAAATTAATACAAATATTTATTATTTTAATGAGATAAAAATTAAATTTTTTTCAAAAGATCGAATTTTAAACTATCATTTAAGGGTGTACGTTTTAAAAAAAGTGTTTTGATATTGTCTTATTTTCTAGAAATTTTTTAATAAATAAATTTTATATTACAAATAAATTTAAAAAAAAAAAACCCACTTCATGTTTTATTTTTTACCCTAATATATGAAATTTTTTAGTTAAAAAAGTGTCCATTTCTCATTGTATCACAAAGACATACTAGAAAAGGAAGCAGAGCGTCATTTCAAAAAAAATTTCCCTCAAAGTTGAAGAAAGAAGAAAGAAAAGTCGCATTTTGCTTTTTCAAGAAAGTAGGCCCTACTTGATCTTTGACCTAAGGAACGGAAAAGGAAAAATAAAGAGGATTGCTTCACAAAAAAATGTTAAACCCTTGCCGCAAATTTACAAACATATTTTATCTAAATGAGTTACTCTCACCAGGAAAAAAAAAAGTTGCACTTAAGGAAAGTGTTACCCCTGTGCTTCTCATTTCCTCATACTCTTACTTTCTAATTTTCTTTTTTTAAACTACAATCTGGGGATTATGATGAGTTATGTTATAGTGATCACAAATATTTCCTTTATCATGAACGTTTATACAAAAATTTATTATGTTAATTAAAAAGTGATACAATTAATTTCAAAATACTATTGGGCAAAACAGATTTGTTAGCTGAGCCATCGACTACTGTATATTTCGGGATTAAATGTCTTTTTTATTATTGCTATTTAATCTAACATAAAAAAATTCATTTAATGCAGTTAAATTCAATGTTTATTTGGTGGGTTAAATATTTAAGAGTGAAAGCATCATTACGCTAAAATAATACATTCTTCTTACTTAAAATAGGGTATAAGCATCATTTGTCAGAAATTATCTACAAACGAATAATTTTTCAATCCCTTTTTTGTATTTTGTGTAAATTTATAATAAAATTTAGAATTTTGTGTAATATGTTAACTAGATAAGGTATTTGTAATCAATGAAATGTTTAGGGAAAAGTAGAATGAATTACTCAAATTTCTATCGTTTTTGGGGCAAACCTCAGAACCCGTTTTGGTGATCCCAATTCCCAGCCATGTTTGTGGGCTCTCTCAAGCCTTAACTTTCTTTCTCCTTCAACCACCACCTGACCCCACCCAAAGCCTATAACACTGCCATGCTTCATATATTCCGCATGGAATTGCTCATAAGATCTTAATACAAAACCATATTCTGTTTCAAGTGTTGTTCCTAACCGTAGTCTCAATGAGAAGGGTATATTGATGCTTAGACGAAGGATGAAACTCAAAAATGGAGATTATTGAATTCAATGAAAAAAAAATGTCAATGTACAAGATATATATTATATATGTACTCTAAACTAATTAATTTCCTAGTCAAATGTTGTTTTGTTCCTCTTTTAATTCAATAATGTGCACCTTTTTAGTAGGGGTAAACAAACAATTCTGAAGAACTGTTTTGTGCACAACTTCCATGTAAAAACTAGCCTCATCAATAACTCAAAAGTAATTGATAATACTACACAATCTGCATAAACAACTACATCTTATCTTTATTTTAAAAGTTAATTCAAATGGCATCTTATCTATGATGCACTCTCATAAATCATAGATGCCAATAAATGGCATCAACACTGATGCAATCCAAAGCTTCCCATCTTTCTCTTCCACTTCGCTGATGAACTTTAAGATCTTCCCTTCACAATCTTCCAAGACTTCTAAAATCTCTCCTTTATCACTAAGCTTTATAGCAGTAGCATGAGGCTTCCCCCCAGCAAATGATGAGTGTAATTGTTTGAAGTTAAATGCAAGCTTTAGCAATGCCTTCCCAGCCCATGAATTGGAAGAAACCCACTTCGAAAAAGGACTACCTTTTGCATGCAAAGCTACCCAGAAGTGCCCTTCAGAATTTCTTCTTACATTGTCTGGAAAACCTGGCAGCACAGCAAAAGTATCAACTTGACCAGCATTAGGTCCATGAAGCCAAAGCCTCAGGATCCTGCAAGTAGTGGTTTCAGCTACCACAACAAATGAGCCATCTTTGCTTAAAGCAACACCATTGGGAAAAGCAAGGCCGCGTAATAAAACTGTCACTTCTTTTGTTGACTTATCATATTTCATTAACCGGCCGGTCTTGTCTCCACTAAGAAGTATAAGCATAAATTGCCTGCAAACAAAAGTGGCCAACATTTAGACTCTAAATTCTCTGCAAATAGAAGTTTTCTACTTTTCTATTAGTACTTATATTATCATGCTGGATATTAGAACAGCAAACATTATCTACAAAGGTTTGAGAGAAAAACACAAATTTTCTGATTGTTATTTTCTTCAACCTTCAATCATACAATTTTGATTTGATTTGACTTGAACAAGTGATTCATACTCTGTAAGAAAATTTCCCTCCCTACTACAAGGTTTCACATTCCAAAACCAGGATCCTAGGAGGGCAATATTTGAACTAATGTGCAAGAATTGAGAGGGCGAGCCTGGAGCAATGATAGAGCTGCTTCTTATAATTGAGAGGTCGCGGGTTTGAATAAATGGAACAAGTTTTTTTGCAAAAATACAAGGGTAAAAGTAGGATTGTGTACAAAGATTTTTCTCACCTACCCTAGTAAGTCGGGGTTTCATGAAGAGTGGTAATTAATGTGCAAGTATTATTTTTCAAATTTCATTGAAAAACACTGAAGTGACAATGTAACACCATAAGGACTATTAGTTATCAAAATGCAGAAAAACTTAAAAGGAAGGTATGCGTTTGTGCTGAACTTACCTTCTCTGGAAGATTGTGCTTGAATCGGTGAAGTAAATCACATCTTCATCTTCACTGATGTCCATGTCATTGGTGAAGTGCAAAGGCTCACCTTCAGCTTCTGTTACCAACTGGGTGGCCAAACCCCCTGTAGGTCCAACTGATTTTAGGCCTAGGTAGGCATCAGCAATGTAAAGATCTCCACTTTTCTTATCAAATCTTAGTCCCAATGGCCTCCCGCAAACATGCTCCAACTCTGGTGCAAATGGACGTACACATTCCGTCCTTGAAAATCATGCAACTAAACTCATTAAATTCATAAGAAAAAGTAAAGTTATCCTAAAACCTACAAGTCATTAGATCCAATGTCATGACATTTAAACAAAGTTATTGTTAAAGAGGTATAAAATAATTAATTTAACTTCAACCCAAAACCTAAAGGCGTTGAGTGAGGCTAAATTAATTATTTTATATCTCTCTAACAGATATCAGAACATGCTTATGCTGCACACCTCCTCTGACTAAAAATTCCCATTTAAACAAAAATTTAAAGGGAAAAAAAAAAGTAAAATTGTTTATTATCATTTCAACAGAAGCCTAACGGGCACAATCATTGGCGCACAATTTGCAAGCATATACAGGCAGGGAATTAGGTATGCAAGCTTGCTTGCTCAAACAATGCTGTGGCCACTTGGAACTAAAGACAAAAAATGCATACGCTTACTTTTTTGTATTTTTGTTTTTTACTTTCCTTACTGTCTTGTAGAATAAGACCTTATCCTATTCTCTATGAAATAATGCTGCCTAAAGAAGAAACCTACTCTCGATGCCTCTTCTGGTTCAAATTAGTTGGAAAAATCATGTTGTTGCTACAACACGGTGTGCTTCTTACTTCATAAACTCCATATTCTTAGTTAAATAGTCCATAACAATTAACACTGTGAATGCCCTATCTTCAAGGGAATTATCACAAAACATTGGTCATGACTCATGAGTCATGACTCTTGTTTCTAGCATGACAAAAATGTGGCAGCTATCATATATCTCTACAGTGTCTTACAACATACGTACGTGGCAATCTAATCTTCTAATGTGTTCTAAAACCCACTTTTGATGCATTAATTAAAGGACGTCACCAAATTCCACACTCTATTGCCACAAACAAACAAACAAAATTAACACTCCCCCTTAAACCAGCAATCTTTACACCCACTCTTATCCTTACATATATTTGTAAAGAAGCTATTTTTCAAATTGGAAAACGTAACCTTTCACTTTATTCTACTGTCAAAACAGAAAAATCGAAATTTTCATCCTCAAAAATCAATAAATATCCTAAAAGCTACTGACCCAATTAAAGTCTCACTAATCCAATAATATAGAGCCCAAAAAATGATGATAAAAAAGTGAAAACACCAAAGGGGTAGTAAGAGTAGAAGTAGTAGTAGTAGTAGTAGCTATGCGTTTACCTATTGGAACTGGTAACAGCAAATTCAGTCCAACCTCGTTCCTCCCCTTCCCACTTCAGAATCCGACCATCGGCGACGCCGGTGTACGGACCTTCACCGTCACGGTCGAAAACAAGACTCTCCGGTCCAACGGCTCCGGTGACATTGAGTATCCGAGCAGAGGGAAGGATGTCCTTGGATCCAGGAACAGGAGGTGGCGCAAACAGGCTTTGTGGGTTGAACAAGGAGAAGGAGATGGCGAAGAGTGCAAGCACAGTTGCAACAACAATGACCCTCGAGTTCATAGCTAGCTACTGGCTACAGTGGAAAATGTGGAAGTAGAAGTCAATGAATAAATGAGAGAGTTTCTGTTCTGTTCTGTTCTGTTCTGTTGTGTTGTGTTCTGATTATTGTCGTTCACTTTGAAACAAGTGTCCAATGACCAATCACGTCATTTCCTTCGTTTGCTTTTTTTTTTCCTCGTGTCCACTAATCTGACGACGTTTGGTTCTTGCTGTCATCGCCATGCATTGTACCTGGAAAGTCCAGCCTTAAATTAATTAGGTTATCTTTTAGGAAATGCATTAAGGCCCATGATAAAGCCCATTGGACATGAAAAGCCCTTGTTGGCTATCATGGCTTGGGCCCAAATATGGTTTACACACAGCAGGCTTGTTTTCGCTATATATGTTTGGTTGTGTAGTGGAAGAAATGATGAGTGAAGATTTATGGGACACTGGAGAAACTGTTCTTGTATGATTGTGAGAGGAACATGGATCGTGATTGATAGTATTTGTATATTCTTTGGTCTCTTTATTGTTTTCTATCAAAATGGGTTGGTTTCAATGATTTGGTCCTTCGATCAAATAGGTTGTTAGTTATATACATCGGCTTTACATTTCTCATTTAACATGAGGTATGAGGTTAGAAAAATTCCTACACATACATAATTTAAATGGGTCCTACCATAAACAAAAAATAAAAAATAAAAAAAATATTACACGCAAAATGATCTCCCACTAATATGAGAAAATAATTCTTATGTTAAAGGAGAAATAATTTTCCGTATATATATATATATATATATATATATATATATATATATATATATATATATATATTTATTTATTTATTTATTTATGTTAACCAAGATATCCTCACAAATATTCTTGAGCTACTAATTCCTCTTACATTTTCAAGATTAAAAAAGTAAAAACGTGTAAGCTAAATGGGGGAACACATAAAACTTATCATAGTTAACTTATAATTTTGGGGTTAAGATGACGAGCATATAAAGTTTTGTTTTTAGTTTTTTACTGTATTACCTTTCGTGAAATGCTGGAACCATTTACTGGTGAAAGGGAAGTAATAATTGAATAAATGGATGCACAATAGATCAAAAAGTTATATTAATACCATTGATATTAAGCCCCTGATCTGTAGCTCAAGTGGGTGTTCAAACTTCAAAGGTTGAGGTCCCTGAATAATTATGCCCATAAAGGGTTGGGAAAATATTTTCTCATATTATAAGAGAATTATTTTCTCCTAACTTTTTGATTTTGTGTAATTTTTTTTATTTTTTTAATAGATGTCGGTCTCATATAAAATATGTTTATAGCATGAGAAAAATTTCTCCTATTGCATAATAAAAGTTCAGATGCCATCTTTTCAATTAACTCAATAGCTCTATTTGGAGTAATTTCTTCGATACTACCTCCAGATGCGGCATTAAGGAGTATTCTATATGTTGACGTAACCCCTTTGTAAAAGATTCGGACCTTCTCGCCATTCGATAAAATATATTGTGGACATCTCCTGATTAGTTCTTTAAATCTCCCTCATCCCACACACAGGGATTCGCCTTCGAGTTGCTTGAAGTTGTCAATCTGTTCTTTCAACTCAGAGAATCTGGATAGTGGGAAAAACTTCTTTTGGAATTTCTCAACCAATTCTTCCCACGTGGAAATGCTATTAGCATATTGCAATTCCAGCCAATTAAGTGCTCTCCCTTTTAAAGAAAAAGGAAAAAGCATCAATCGAATTTCTTCAAGAGGAACCCTATTAGCTTTAATGAGACTACACAATTGTAAGAATTTAGTGATGTGGCGGTTTGGGTCTTCGATCGGGTCTCCTTCGAATAGATTACTTTGAATTAAAATCAGGAAGGAAGCTTTTATTTCGAAATTATTTGCTGGGATTTTAGGTCTTCTAATACTCGCAGTCGAATGCGAGAAATTAGGGTTTAGAAAATGATTCATTAATTCCTCTGGTGCGTTCTGGTTATCCTCGGTCATGATTAGTTCTTTTGCAGAATTGGAGCTCGATGCGTCTTATGTCTTCTTCGCGGTCAAACGCTTCCTATTGGTTCTTTCTAGTCGTCCTAACTCTGATTCGTACTGTAGGTCACTGGGGTTAACAGTGCCTCGCAGATGCATAAACCAGAAAACTAAGGCTCAGTGGACCCAACTGACGGAAACCTCTAACTAACAGAAAATTTAAAATTTAAAATTAAAGTAAACAATTTAAACTAAGATAAAATAAAATAACAAAACTAAATAAACTAAATAAAAATATTAAACTATCAAAGAAAAATAAATGACAATAAAATAAAATGATCCACTCTATAATTTGATAAATAAAATTATTGTTGATTAAATCAGTCCCCGGCAACGGCGCCAAAAACTTGTTGCGAACTCGGCAAGTGCACCAGTCGTACAAGTAATAAAGTGATAAGAAAAGTTGTCGATTCCACAAGGACTAATTGATAACCAAGCAATAATTTATCTATTTAACTAAAGTTGGGTCAATCATAAAATGGTTTCTTGAGAATATTGTAATTAAATTAAAAACTGAATTTATAAAATTATTTTTGGTTTTTAATATTTTAGAAAATAAATTCAGAATTAATAAATCTAGAAATTGGTTTTAAGTTTTAATAAAGAGGTGTAGCTAGGATTCAACTTTCCCAATGGTTTCTTAATGAGTTTTGTCTATTCTTACGATTACATTCATGATCAAATTATTAACCGTTCTTTCTATAATTGATTAAATCTTAATCCCTTGGTAATCCAATCCTTTATTCTAAACCAAAGCCTAATCCCTTAGTACTTTTTCATAAAATAAGCATTAACGCAAGAACCTATGATTATAGAATTTATAAGTCTATACCTAGATCATACAAATTCTAGTAATCAACTAATTGTTATTTTAAAATGGAAAGCGTGTGTGAATGAAACATATCTGAGTGTATAACTTTTGACATCTAAATATGATTTACTGACAAAACCCATGAATTGATGCCTTGACGGCATGGAATAGTAACCTTTAAGCAAAATTTGATTTTACCCATGAGTTTTAACCTGATATGGAATGAGTAAAACTTTTGGACACACTTTTATAATATTTAATCAAATCTAGCAAGTCCTCTTTCACCCATATTATCACCAAACCAACCCTCTTCTTCTTCAAGTTGAAATATAAAATAACATAACAATTGAAGGTGCAACAATCTTGAAACCAGAAGAAGGTTTTAATGTTATAAAAGCTGGTGGTTTTATCCAAATCCATCAATTGAAGTTTGAACTTGGCTAAAGCAATTGGTAAAGGAAATTTCTTTTTGTTATAAATTCTCAATGTAAAGCAAAGTGTCAGATTTTATCATTATATTGAAATTTTAATAGTTGTTGTCTCAAGTTTTTATTTTTCCTTAACCAGTTCCATTGTTCCAAGTATTTGTAATATTTTGTGCATTATATACCTGTAAACAAGTTCATATTTATGGAATGTTCTTTTTTTTGTGCTTGACTGCTTGTGTTATTTGTATTCTTATAAAGTTATACATTTATACTTCTTCAGTTCTTTCCTTCGTAGGGTTCTTTAATTTCTTTTCTCAAATATAAATTTATTATTTATATATATTCTTTCCAACAGATTGAGCTTTGCAATCAATCATGATGAGGAGTTTCTTGTAATAGCTTGTGATGGAATATGGTAAGGTTACTTAATTGGTTGCTTAAACTTCCTCTTGAAACTCCATTGCGATTATCAAATTCATCTACATGGCAAATATTCCTTTTTTATATTGTAATTCTCAATTTAATTAATTAATTTTTTTTTGGTAAAATTCAATTTAATTAATGTACTATAACATAACCTCTAATAGTATGCTAACTGATAAGTTGATAACCTGTAAAGTTTAATTCTCAATATGCTTTCATGTGTGCTTATTTTTCCTTCATCTCAGGCACTAGATGCAAAGGTTATTACTTTTAAGAAAAAGAGAAAAAAGAATTACCGAAGAAGGAAGAACCAAAGGACATAAATAGGTGTGTTGAAACTTGAAAAGCAATTATTTAATAAGGCGTGTTTTCGTAGAAAATTATTTAACTGCCTATGAACATAGAAAATTATTTTAATGTTTCTAATTTTATCCATTAACTGCCATGAACATATAAATTAATTGCATATAATTTTTAGTGGTTTAATATTAATAATATTTTTAAAATCATACTGGTCATGAAATAATTCATGCTCTTTGTAGGTTAGAGTATTATGGAGAAAAGTACTACTATTGATTCTTATTTTAAGAGAAAGAATAGTGAGTCTTTTCCCTCGTCTATTCCTAATGTTGAATTGTCAAATACTGAGACTCTTTCTTCAAAGTCTCCTAGAATTGAAAATAAAGAGGCAGCTAAAGAAGTTGATCTTGCTTCATTGGAAAGAAATCATGCACTACGTCCTCCAATATGGAAATATCCTATAAATCAACAAGATGAAATTCGTCGTGCTTATCTTAAACTTGGTCCATTTCAGTGCAAGCTTTAAAATTATCCATTTCAGTGCAAGCTTCAAAATTATCCTTTCAAAATTATCCATTGTCAAATATTGGAAGGAGAGGTCGTGCTCGTAATGAACAAGGTGATTTTTCTACTGACAAGTTTTATAGAGTAAACATCTTATGTGCTACAATTGATTATCAATTGCAAGAATTAAATAGCAGGTTCAATGATAATACTGTTGAATTACTTGCTTTGAGCATGGCTTTAGATCCAAGAAAAGGTACAAGTCATTTAATAGTGATGATATTTGCAAACTTGTTGATAAATTTTATTCTAGAGATTTCACAGAACAAGAAAAATTGCATTTGAAGATGGATTTACAACATTTTGAGCTTGATATTCCTAAACATCCAGATATGATTAATTTATCAACTACATCTGAATTACGTCAAGGGCTAGCAAGAACCAGAAATTCCATCATTTACCCTCTTATTGACAGAGTGATTAGACTTGTACTCACTCTTCTAGTTTCTACAGCAACTACTGAAAGATCTTTCTCAGCTATAAAGATAATCAAGACCAGGCTCCGAAATAGAATGGAAGACCAATTTCTTGAAGATTCTTTGATTTCATACATTGAAAAAGAAATTGTTTTGAGTTTTAGTACGGATTCAATTATAGATGAGTTTAACAATATGAAAACACGTAGAGTAAGAGTCAAGTGAATTAATCTTAATTTCTGTAATAGATTTATTTTAATTTTTGTATATTAGATTTGTATTGTATTTCAAATACTTTTATTTATGATATAATATTTTTTATTTCGCCTTCTCTCATTAAAATTCCTGGCTCCGCCACTGTACACCAACATCCCTATTGTGATGCACAACTCATATGTTTATCTACGAGTGATCAAGTCATAAATAAAAGTAATCATAAATAACAGATTGATTGCATAATTTAAAAGCAAGAATGTAATTCATAAGAAAGGCATACATCAATTAAGAACCCAATGGTTCTGTATCTTCCTAACTACTAAAAGGAATTTAGCTATGCATAATTATATAAACAGAATTAATAGGTACTGGAAAAGAAATAGGGTTCATGGTAAAACTTGATTAATGGTGAATATCAGTGATGCAAATTTGATTTCTTCATTCTCCTCTGCACCGCTCCAATGTTACTCGTGCTTTCCTTCGTCTTCGTCTCTAAATTCCTTTTTTTCTTCGCGTTCCAGAATTCTTTTTCACGACTTTGCTCGCGTTGTATTTAAAGAGAAAATGTGAGTTTTTGAAGCATTTTTTTCTTTTTCGCTTACTCACTCGCTTAAGCGAGGAGTGTTGCGAACTTTACTGTTTTGCTCGCTCACTTGCTCGCTTCAGCGAGAAGTGGAGCGAGCATTACCAAATTTTTTTATATATTTATTTAATTTCGTATTTTCCTGATACTCAGCCGATGCCAATTGTTTCCTCGTCCTTATCAGGTTGGTAATTTGTTATTCTAGTATGAAATAACCTGAAACAACAACAAAGATTAAGATTTTATTTATTTGTTTGCAATTTACTATCTTTTAATATTTTATTTAATTAATACTATATTTAAATTATTTTAATTATTATTTGAACCATATTTAATATTAAAAACATAATATATTTGACACTTATCAATTAGCAAAACAAATCCCATACGACCCTCACTATCTTTTTCGTTTTCATACTTGCATCAGATTTTTGGTTTAAAATACTCTTTTTTTGGATTACAAAGGGAAATTAAAGCAAACTACAGACTAACAGAGTTGGCCATATGCAGGCCCCTACAATCCTCTAACACATGGTCCCTACACCCAATAGGAGGAGAATTAAACCAGTGAGTATCCCAACTATCACCAATCCAGAGTTTAGCTAATCAATCAGCAACTCGGTTGTCTTCTCTATGAGTATGTACTATTTTAACTTGCCCATGAGCGGCTAACAAATCTGTGATTTTATGTACTAGTTTAAAATACTCTTGTTTTATTTGAGTCCAATAATGATTATGATCACCCAGAATGTTGCTTTATAAAATTAGTGGCTCGATGCCAACGACTTGATGATAAAGATTTCATCTAATTATTAGGTAACTTCACCCTTTTGATGTTATTACATTCATCTGCGCCTGCACATTAATTAATATGATTTGTCTCTAATTTCTTGGTATTTATCGGAGATTCATGCAATCGTGATGATGCAATTCTTACATCACCTTGTGTAAGAAGGTTAAGTTTAATCAAGTACTACTTACTATATTAACGCGTACTATATATTTATACATAGATTATTGTTTGCATTTTTTTTATGATTCAATGGTACGCTTACGTACTGCACTATACAGTTATGAAAAAAGTTTTCTTTTTTAATTGAATTGATTTTTAAATTTAGCAAATAAAAAATATTTATACTATATTTATTTATTCACTTTAAAATAATCTAATTCTTACAAGTTACAATTATATTATCTATGGATGCATGCTAATATTTTATGATGCACGGACACGGACACGGAACACGATACGATACGTCGACATGTTAATTTTAAAAATATTATATTTCGACACATTGAGACACGTTTTGATATTAAATAAATTTTTTAATGTATATAATATAATTTATATTTAATACATATAAGAGTCCATAATAAGTCATATAACTAATCAAGTATTTAAATTTTATAACATAAATATAAATAATTTTTCGTACTTTGTTAATTTTTGATATCAAATTTCATAACAGAAAAAATTTAATTTATAAATTATTTCTTTTATATTTAGTTAACAAAATAAAATTAAGATTTAAAAAAAAAAAAACGTGTCGGAGCGTGTCCGAGCATTAATCGTGTGTTGGAAAAAGTTGACTGCGTATCGAAAAACGTGTCGGAACGTGTCCTCAAATGTTGACCGCTTGTCAGACGGGTGTCGGAGCATGTCCGACACGGACACGCAGATTTTTCATAAACTTGCGTGTCTGTGCTTGTTAGGATGCATGTTTGAATATGAGGCCCGAAAACGGAGTGCAATGAATTTTTTGGTAGAAAAATAAAAATAGATAGATGGGTTTATTTTCTTTACAGTTACTGCAGATAAGTTATTTGTAGTAAGCTCAATGCGATGTCATTTTAGGACGAAAATCATGGTATTTTTGTAATTTTAATTTATTTCAGGGTTATAATAATCTTTATATTTATAATATTTTAAGATTTCAATATCAAAATGACATCGTTTTGAGAATAAATGCAGATAACTTATCTGCATTAACTACAGAAATATTTTTTCCTTGACAGATATCTAACATGAGGATTTTTTTTTTTTCATCATTCTTAATAAAAAGTTGAAACCCGAAAATATTAAAAATAAAAATAGTTTATTATCTCGTAGTTGATGAGTGAAAATATTAAAAATAAAAATAGTTTATTATCTCGTAGTTGATGAGTGAAAGGAGGAAAACACTACATGAAAAAATAAAAACTATTCCTTCCTCATCTTTAGACTGTTAATTGATGTCATGGGTGGAGTGCCATAATTATGTGGTTGGAGTGAAAATTTGCATTTTATTTTCAATTATTCATAACTCATAGTTCCTTTTTCTTACCAGTTATATACAAACTTGTTTTATCCCAAATGCTAATCTTCTATTTTCAGAACAAGAGTGATATGATTGAAACGCTAAAGCCAAAAAGGGTTGGTTTCCAATATAATTGCTGTAACGACTAAAGAGGTCAAAATCAAAATAGATAACGTGTGTGGTCTATATTTAGATGACCCTTGTTTTAGCAAGGCCAAGCCCAGATGCTTGCTGTTCAAACTAATGCCAGTGTGAACAAGTTTGGAGACCAAGGGCCCTCCACTGTGATCCATTTGAAGCTTATCTTACAACAAAAACCAACTCGTCAAATCCACACTACTGCTTTTTGGATTGAGGAGGTGAAAATAAGAAAACAGAAAATGGAAAGAGAGAAAATAACAAGAAAAAAAAAACTAGAGAAGAAAAATATGTAAAAAAAAACAAGAGAAGAAAAGTATGTTCGATTGTATTCTGTTTTTTTTTTTCTTATAACTATTTTGTAGAATAGTTAACGGAATGAATGTTTTTTGTGTTTTTTTTTTTAATTTTGAAAGTTAAAAGTCAAAATAAAAAACAGAAACAACTTGAATATGTTCTCTAAATTCTAAACTTGATTTTAAAAACTAACAAATAGATATAATTTTTAGAATTATTTTTACAAAATAGGCATTATCAAACAGGTTTTTATTATTTTTTTGTCATAAAAATTAAAAAAAAAAATTGAAAATAAATTTTAAAGAGGCCCTAAAGTTTTATGTCTTATTTTGTTTGGAATAAGAGAAAATGAGGAAACAAAATTGGAAGAAAAGATGTTTTTGGAAAGAAATAAAACCTCAAAATGTAAAAATTATAATTATTAGTGATTGATATAAATATTTTATAAATCGATAAGGATAATTTTATAATATAATTTTACTTAACTTTTCCACTATCTCGTCAGTTTTCTCTTGATGAATGAGAAGAAAAAAATTTGTTCGGTCCCCATGCTTCTAGCTCCTCTTCTTTCATTAAAGATCGATTATATTATTATCTCTTTTTTCATTTAAGAAAATCTTAAATAAAAAAATAATTATTTAAAATAAAAAATTAACCCCTCTTTCGTTTCTCTTTCAATCCTCACATGCAATCATATTTAAGAGACTGATTTTTCCATTTTCCCTTTTTTTTCTTTCTAGGTGACGACAGATTAAAAAAAATGCATATATTTTCTCATTAGTTCAGATAGATGAAAACTACTATATATGTTCAAAGCTCTGCAAAAAGTAAAAATGTGGCTATTCAATTAGCGTCCAAACATCACCTTTTGAAGTTGCAATCTAATTAGATCTTGGCATCTTGCTATTAAAGAATGAGTTACTGATGAGAAATTTGAATAATTTACGTATTTATAAGTTCAAATTTTGGTGTTATCAATTATCATTGTATATAAAAAATCTTGTTATCATACACACAATATTATTTTGTTCTCCTTATATTCAACTCCTAGAAGAGAGAGGAATCCCAAAGTGTCTAATTTATTTATTTTCTCTCCCATAAAATATAATCTTCATGTCACTTTGAAAATGGGAAAAAAAATTAAGGTAAAGGATGAAGAAAGAATAACTATTAATTTATATCTGAATGGCTGAATCCTCTTACATATCTCATGTTATATAAGAGATTCTCCATTTTAATACAAGAGATTCCCCAATTTAATATAATATAGGTATGATAACCAATAAAAGGTACAAAATAATTATTCTCAACTATGATGTTATATCCTTTTTAATAAATCAATCTCCTTTTTCTTAAAATGGTAAACGTTTATAGTAAACTAATTGATATGCCTTGCATCCCATTGTTGAATGCATGCAAATCCATAGCCAGCGAAAAAGATGTTTGATCGAGAACTGCTACTGTGTCCCTATGGCATTCCAGAGGGACAACCCAAACATTGCCCCAACAGGCCTCCTTAAGGACATTTAGTTTTGGGTATAGTGTGTACGCGTGGGTGTATATTTCGGAATGGGTTTAAGTTTTTGTGTATTGCTTCACATCCACATATATAATAAAATAAGGGTTTAATGTTTCTTTTATTGTAAAAAATAAATTTATCTTTTATATATATATAAAAATATGTAGAGTCCATATAAGTGGTAAGAAAAGAGAGAAAAAAAAATATGGACTCCATACACTTTTATTTATATGTAATAGATAAATTTATCTCCTATAATATGAGAAACAATAAACCCATAAAATAAATTAATCGCACATATATATGATACAAAATACTGCGCAAATCCCTAAAAAAATGTAAAGCTAAAGTGGATACGGTACATGAACCAAAAGTTGATGAGAATATTTTGTAAACTTCAGCATATTGCAAGCAATAAAGAATTGTTTCGTTTGTTTGGCTGCGTCCTGTATTGAAGTTTTATAATTAATCTACGCTGGAAAGAAGTAGTCATGTGCTCAAAGTTCAATTAAGTAACTTAAATTTGAGAGCCTTATATGCTTGTTAGAGTGTAAAATATATTGCAGAAAATAGAATGTAGATAATAACTACTTAACTACTAATAAAAAATTAAAAGCTTTACACATCTATAATTTTATTCTTAAATAATTTTATATTATAAAACTTGGTCTTATCAACTATTTTTTGTTCAGCTTTTTATTTTTTAAAGCTCATCAAGCAACACAATTATTAGAAGCAGAGAGAGAGAGAGATAAATCTTTGATGAAATTTTTTTCTTTAGAAAAAAAAAGGAAAGTTAGCCCTTTGCTCTATATACTTCAGTAATTGTTTAAGAGCAGGGATATTTTCATTACTAAAATTTTTCACTACCAACTTATTACCTATCTAATCACTATTAGATTAACATTTTTTTTCTTTTAAAATTTTTTTTAACATTCTCTCTCTTTGATCCAATGATGATGTGATGGATAATAAGTTAGTAGTAAGAATTTTTGGTAGTTAGAATATCTTCACTTATTGTTTAAACTTTTTAAAGTACTTTCAAACTTGTTTATTTTATGTGTGAATATTATATATACATAACAATGTAGAAAGAGAACTTTCCAAGAAGAAAAACTATAAGCAAGAATTGCAAATAAAATATGTCGCCCAAGTTCTTTTTAGTTATTGTATTATTTATCCTAATAATGGTTTATACACACTCCTTTTAGAATTTGTTCTGTGTTATAATTTATTTATTTTTATTTATTTGATAATAAGATATAAAGGGGCGTTTGGTTGAGGAAATTTTTTTGGAATAGTAGGGAAATGAGATAGATAGAGAAATGATTGGAAAGATAGATAAAGTGAGATAGCTAGAAAAATGTAAAAAAAAGTTGTTTGGTGGGGAAAAACTTTACTGGGAAAATTATGTAACTTTATGAAATCAACAGTGTATTGAAAGCCAGATAACTGGTTTTCCGAAAAATCCCACCTTCAAATTGGGTTTCTAAACAGTGCGGATATCTATGTTTCTCATAAATCCAGACAAATTGGATAGATGGGTTTTTGGTGAAAAACTTTGAAACAAACATGGTGTTTCTAAAAGCCATACTTGAGAAAGATAGATATCCCCTAAAAATCTTTTAACCAAACACCACATAAAGGACATTAACCACCCACAAAGGATTTTACAGATGTTGTTTTCCAAAAGCAGGATCTGAGTGACCCACAATACCCGGCAAGAATCTCGACTTTGAAAACTCCAATTTGTGAAAGATCTCTTTTCTAGGAATGAGAGATATATATTGGCAAGGGAAGGGACCAATGAGTCATGACCACCCATCCACTCCTCATCCTCACTTCAAGTCAGCCATGACTTGCAACTTGGTTCTGTAATGTGGTTGGGTTTTTCTCCTTGACTTTATCACAGCCAGCGTGTGGGTCTCTTGGTATGTTGAGCCTGCACACAAGTCAAGCACATTTTGCAGTCTTCAGAAGTTAACAAGTCTTTGCGAGGTTATCAATATGGATTATGTGGGAGTAAATCAAAGTCATGAGTTGATACTCACATTTAAAAGTTAAAACAACCTTAAACGCGTCCAAAATGGTAATAAAACAAAATAGAACTACACGAATAGTGCGTTACTCTCTATGTATCGCTCAATCACAAAATAATTTTTTTGTATTATTAACTATTTAATTATTAATGTACATGACTAAAGATTTTCACATTCATTATTTAATGCACATAAGTACGGGATAAAACTATATAAAATTTATTGCAAAACCCTTTGTGTTGTATTTTCACACATAATAGAGCTCGGAAAATAAAGAACCAAGAACTATTCGTTTTTTCTCTCTCTCTCTCTTTTTGTATGATAGACAAAAATTTATATATAATATCATTAATTTAATAGGTAACAAAAGTTTAGAATTTTGTATTATCTCTTTAATTTTTTTTATTCATTACTTATACTTTTTTAAAATTTATATAACTTATAATATTTTTAGTGTTGTGTTAATCTTTTATTTTTAAGCAAATAAAAAAGACTACAAATTTCTTTTTACTAAGATTAGTAAATTTATCAAATCTTGACTTATCTTAAGGTTAAATAATTCATAGGCTATTTGAATTGTGGATTTTACAATTGGTAGTTCTTCAGGTTGGTGGTCCATGAACCACTCTTGAGAGAGCTTTTATGATACCCTCTCTCTCTCATCACACACCCTTTAACTAAGACTAATTATTTTATAATTTTCATGACTTAATTGAAAAATTTGCAATTCACATTATCGTGTTTGTGATAAATAAAATTGTTGGGGAATACATGTTGATAAATACTTAGACTTAGTATAACAAAGTATCATAAATAAATAGTGCATAATTTTTTTTTTTTTGGGTAGGCAATAGTGCATAAATTTATTATGGTTCGACTCAGTATGTCTACATCCACAAATTAAGGAAAAGTGTTAAATCTATTTTTAAAACAAGAATACGGGATAATGTGGGCATTCTGAATCTCTCACTGGAATCCATACATCTCAAAACCTTATGGAGGAAGCTCAAAACTCAGTCTAAATTTATAGGTAAAAAGAAAAGAGAAAGTTATGTATTGTTTTCTAAAGTCACAAAATAAATAAAGGAAAGAAATTGATACAAGACGCAAACTTGTATGTAAAAATGAGAGAAAATCAACAATTCATTTATTGCAAAAGTGTTTTTCTACAATGACTATTTGATATCTATATATCAGATACCCAGCACATCCACTATGTGTCCTTATTTCAGAACATTACATGGCCACGTGGTGCTCCATTTTCCTCTAAAACTACTAACTACTTGCCCCCTTTACATATTGGGTTACAATATCTATTTAACATAGTCAGAGGCCCACGCAGGGAAGCCCTTAATTCTACTGGGCCTATCCCTTGCTACTGTCCTATTCGTATCATCTGCCTCTTCTTCAACAGCCACCTTGTCCTCAAGGTGTGGATAAGCTTGAAACAACTCTTTAGCATTTTCCCAAGAGGCATCTTCAGGTACAGAGGCAGACCATTGCACCAAATATTGGAGACCTTCTGCCTCTCGTGTGGGATGTGGTCTGGATGCCAATATAACAACAGGTTCCTGCAGGGGTTGATTATTCACACTCTGTACTGGTAATGGTTGATGACTGACTGCCGAAGAACCATGAAACGGTTTTAACAGCGAAACATGAAAAACAGGATGTATGAGACTTCCCTCTGGTAGTGTCACCTTATAAGCCACTGGACCAATGACTTCCTCTATAATAAAGGGTCCAAAATACCTTTGTGCCAATTTGTGATTTGCTCTTCTAGCCACCGAAAGTTTCCTATAAGGTTGTAGTTTAAGTAAAACCTTATCACCCATCTTAAATACCTTCTCTTGACGATGCCGATCAGCCTTATCTTTCATCCTTTGTTGTGCCCTCTGCAAATGAGTTTTAAGTTGTTGTAGCACCATTTCTCGTTCTTGTAGCATAGTGTCAACTGCTTCCAATTTCACATTCTCTTTATTGTACTGTGGAATAAGTGTAGGAGACTTTCCATAGACAGCCTGAAAAGGAGACATATTGATGGAAGAATGAAAGGAAGTGTTATAATGTAATTCAGCCCATCCCAAGAATTGATGCCAGTGACTGTTTTGCTCAAAACAAAACGCACGTAAATACTGCTCCAGATATCTATTTGTCACCTCCGATTGACCATCCGACTGTGGATGATAAGAAGAAGTAGCATGTAATTTGGTACCACTAAGCTGAAAAAGTTGACGCCAAAATTTACTCATAAACACCATATCTCTATCCGATACCAAAGATCGAGGGAATCCATGCAATTTAACAACCATATCACAAAAAAGACGAGCCACAATTGCTGCTGTATAGGTTGCATGTAAAGGCCCAAAATGAGCGTATTTAGATAAACGATCCACTATAACCAAAATGGTTGAATAGCCATGGGACAAGGGCAGGGCAGTGATGAAATCCAAGGTCAAATCATCAAATATAGCATCAGGAATTGATAATGGTTGTAATAAACCGAATGGTACCTGATTAGAATGCTTAATCTGTTGACATGCTAAGCATTCCTGGATAAATTTCGGAACATCCTTGCGCATAGACTTCCAAGTAAAAGAAGTGGACAAACGCAAAAAGGTACGGTGAATGCCAGCATGTCCTCCTAAAGGTGTGCAATGGGCCTCTAAAATCAATACTTCTTTTAAAACAGAATTGGATCCCAAGAAACATCTATTTTTATGGAAAAACATTCCATCTTTGCGAAACAGAGAAGAATCAGAATTGGATCCATCATCCAGTGCTGTATGAATAGCTAATAATTCTGGATCAGTGCAGTTTTTCTTTTTAATTTGGAGCCAAATGTCCAGGTGAAGTTCTGAACGTAAAGCACAGCAAACAACCACCTCCTCCTCTAGAAATTGGTGAGAAAGTGCATCGGCTACTATGTTAGAGGCCCCTGACTTGTACTCAATGGTAAAATTATATCCCATAAGCTTGTAGACATATTTTTGTTGATCCACAGTTTGAATATTTTGCTTCAATAACTCCCTTAAACTCTAATGTCAGTTTTGATGACAAAATGAGACCCCAACAAATAATGCCTCCACCTCTTAATAGCTTCGGTGATTGCATATAATTCCCTGACGTAAGCCGAAGATGCAGCCATTCTTGGACCCAATTTCTTGCTAAAGAAAGAAACAGGTCTGCCTCGTTGCAGTAGAACCGCACCCACACCCACATTAGAAGCATCAGACACAACCACAAAAGGAGCAGTGAAATCAGGTAGAGACAGAATTGGAGTGGAAGACATAGCCATCTTAAGTGCATTAAATGCAGTTGTTGCTTCCAAGCACCACTGAAACTTATCTTTTTTTAACAACTCAGTTAATGGGTGAGCCAATGAAGCATAGCCATGCACAAAACGTCTATAATAACCCATAAGACCCAAAAAGGCACGTAATTGTTTAATGGACTTAGGAATAGCCCACTCTAGCATGGCTGATATTTTTTTGCAATCTGCCTTGACACCTTCAATAGATACCACATGACCCAAATAAGATATCTCCGTAGCACCAAACTCACATTTGCTTAACTTGACAAAGAATGAATTTTGTAATAAGCAATTCAAAGCTATGTCCAGATGTTGCACATGTGTTTCCAAAGAAGGGCTGTAAATCAGCACATCATAAAAAAAAAAACCACAATGAATTTCCTAAGGAAAGGACGAAAGATTCCATTCATAGTCGATTGGAAAGTGGCCGGTGCATTAGTCAACCCAAACAGCATGACTTTGAACTCATATTGGCCTTCATGTGTTCTAAATGTCGTTTTATGAATATCTTCCGGCTTCATTCTTATTTGATGATAACCAGACCGTAAATCCAACTTGCTAAAAATCCTAGCCCCAAACAATTCATCGAGCAATTCATCAATAGTCGGAATCAGAAAAGCATCCTTGATGGTTATAGCATTCAGAGCCCTATAATCCACGCACATTCGCCAAGTATTATCATGCTTTTTGACCAACAAAATTGGGGATGAAAAAGCACTATGGCTCAGCTGGATCCATCCAGAAGCTAACAACTCAGACACCTGTCTTTCAATCTTTGTTTTTTATGGTGGGGATACCTATAAGGTTTCATCTTGACATATTTTGATTCATCCATTAACTGAATAGCATGAGGTCTTCAACGAAAAGGAGGTAAAGATTGTGGTAGTTCAAAGACTCGTTGGTAATGAACTAACAGATCCCATAATAACACAGGAACATTATCTTTAATGAGTAAAAGTTCAGAGCTTACCTCACTGGACTGTGATGCACAATGTTGGGCTGCAAGGACGTGACAACTAGCATTGGAACTCACCATTTCTCTATTTTGGGGAGGAATAACCCCTTCAAACGTATAACTACCCCTCCCTAATTAAATTCCATAGAGAGCTCAGCAAAATTGTGAGTAACACAACCCAGAGAAATCAGCCATTGCATGCCAAGTACAATACTAAGGTCACACAACTCCACCACATACAAATTTGTGACAAACCGATGGCCTTGAATGAGTAATGGCACCTTCACACATTTTTTTTCACACAATAAGAATTCCCCATTACCCATGAAGACCTGCATCTGTGGTGCTCGAACCATAGGTAACTGTAATTCAACCATTAAACCTGTCCTTATAAAGCTGTGAGAACTACCCGAATCAACCAGCACCGGAATATCCCTCTCACGAATGTTGGCAAACAACACCAATGAATTTGCATCCAATTGCCCAGACAAAGACTGTAATGTGGCATCCCCTTTTGAAACACTGGACTCCTTCTTGCGCCAAATGATTTCCTCCCCTAACTCTTCATCAGAATCCTCTGGATCAGCGATCATAATCAACATTTTGGTTGGACAACGATGTTTAGAAGTCCACTTCTCATCACAAGTGAAACACAATCCCAAATCCCGTCTTTTTTGCAAATATTATGTGGAAAACTTCTTCACAGGCAATGAACTGGAATGTGTTGTGGAGGACGAAGAAAAAGAACTTTGAAGTGGCTTATCTAGAGGTGCTTTTTCTGACACACCAACTAATTTGGACTGCCCAAAATTCTTCTTCGGATACCCTGTAAAAGAAGAACGTAATTCCCCATGGGATGATCAAAAGCTATAGCTAATTGCATATCTTGATGTAAGGAAGTTGGCCGATGCAGTTGAATAGCTCCTTGCAAATCCGCTTGTAAGCCAGAAATAAAAAACCATCAACATATCATCACTGATGTCAGAAACTTGATTCAACAATTTCTGAAATTCGGCCATATAAGTAAAGATCTCGTCTGAGCAAGCTTCGACAATATGTCACGCACATCTTTGTAATTAGATGGGCCGAACCTTTCAGGAAGAGCACGAACAAAATCCTCCCAAGAACACAACTTTCCACTCTTAAAGACCCACTGATACCAATAAGCAGCAACCCCTTCCATGCGTAAACCAGACAATTCCACCTTCAATTGATCAGGAACTTGCTGAATCTTAAAAAATAAATCGGCCTTAAAGATCCAGGTGTTTGGGTCTTTACCTTCGAATTTGGGTATCTCTGTCTTCACATATTTGAGGACTGCCCTAGAATCCTCCTTGCTTGGACCCGAATGATTAACACCCTTGTGAAAGTTTACAACGGTCTCCGGAGAAGTGGTCGCCGAATGGGACTTGGAACCCTGAAGTAGCGCTTCCCGCAAACAAGATTCTAACGATTGAAATCGAGACTCCATCTCTTGAAATCGCGAACCCATCGTCTCCAAAATCTGCTCGAACCTCTGATTGCTTTGCTCACGGTGCTGTGAGAATTCCTCTGCTAAATCCTACACACGCATGGTGATGACGGTGAATTCACTGGGATGAAAGCACCAGTTGATACAAGACGCGAACTTGTATGTAAAAATGAGAGAAAATCAACGATTCATTTATTGCAAAAGTGTTTTTCTACAATGACTATTTGATATCTATATATCAGATACCCAGCACACCCACTATGTGTCCTTATTTCAGAACATTACATGGCCACGTGGTGCTCCATTTTCCTCTAAAACTACTAACTACTTGCCCCTTTACATATTGGGTTACAATATCTATTTAACATAGTCAGAGGCCCACACAGGGAAGCCCTTAATTCTACTGGGCCTATCCCTTGCTACTGTCCTATTCGTATCAGAAATCTCCTTCAAAGGCTTTACCCTTTCAATGAGAAAATATGTAGTGCTTCCGGACCAATGCACGGCCAGAGACAAAGAGGAGGAGAGGGAGAGGAAGAAGAAAGAGAGAGACAGATCAGGGAATTAATTTCCCCTTTCAAGGGAGCCACTCAGCTACTGTTTTATCCTCTCTATTATTTAAACTTATTCTCTAACTCTAATAATTTTAACCGTCCAAAAATTAAGATTCTAACTATTCCTCTGTGACCTTATCAAAGGGACAACCCTTAGATACCTTATGTCTCACGCAATCTCCTAATTGATACGTTGAACTAATGAATGTGTATTTCTCTCTCTTTCTCTCTCTAGGATATAAATTCATCTTCAGCACACACATAAAAGTGTGAGAGACTTATATATAGAAAAAAAAAATATAGATTCCACATACTTTTATGTGTGTAAAAGATAAATTTGTCTCATATAATATGAGAAACATTAAACATATATATATATATATATATAAAGGGTTATATTTACAAACTACACTACGTACTCCTGAAAGTACATTAGGTTACACTATGTACTTCCAGAAATATATAGTGTAATTTACAAAAAATTATATAAAAAATTTATAAACGAATCTTTCTCTTATATGTGTGTGTGGGGGGGGGGGTGATTTGTCATGTGAGTGGATTTAAGGTTTTATCCAGTCACATGTTTTTTAACTATATATATACTACAGGTAGTACATAGTTATAATATTAAAGTTGTTAGCTGACGTAAAAAAAAAACTTTAATATTATAATTATTAGTTTTTTAAAAATTATAACTTTAATTTTAATATTATAACTAATACATAATAATAATTTTTTGAAAGGACAAAACCTTGTGTTAAGTGATATGACATTCGCTTAACCATGTGTATATATATATATATATATATATATATATATATATATTGTTAGATTTAGTATGCTCTTTTCACTTAAGCCCAATGGCTTTAGTGAGAGTGAGCCTAAAGTCCAATTCTTAACCCATGAAGCTTAGGGTTAGTTTTGGATTGGGCAGGGTATATAAACACACTTTTCTCCCTTGTGCCTCCTAGGGTTACAGACATCAGAAACACACCTAAGAGGTAGACGTTCATCATCTGAACGGTTGCCCACACGACCACCTGATCCCCTTGAGTCATAGCCTGGAAGATCAACCGTAGAGCGGAATTGCAATCGTTCGTGGTGCGTTGCTGCAGATCGTGAGGCTTGAGGAGGAGAACTGAACGTGAGAAATTGGCATGCTCGTTGCTTCATCTCAGGTAATCAAAGCGGTGTTCTTCATTCCTCATCGCATCGGTGCGACGCGCTTCCGCGTTTCTGACGATATACCTTCATTTGGTATCAGAGCCGGATTGTGGTGGGAATTTAGATCAACTTTGATTTTTTGATTTATTTTTGTGATTTTGAAAATATGACACCTTTATTCTGTATCTGTTATTGAAACTCATGTTTTAATTCTTTATAGTTCATTTTCATAAAAGTTTAGATTTTAATCGGTAAAAATGCTTTAATCCATGGTTAGGGTCTCTCGTGTATTTCTAGATTTGTAACAAGGCTAATCCCATATGATTAGGTTTCCTCCTTGCTGTTTTTTTTAATTTTTTGGAATTTTTGTGTATTTTTCAATATTTTCTAAAAATTCAAGATCGAGAAACCGCGAGAAAGATGCGCAGTCAGCACTATCGGAGACTTTTCAAGGACTTTTCGATCTCAGAACGGGGTGATCTATACATGGTTGGAAAGAGGACAGAAAGACGAACGTAACGATGAGTGGATCGCCGCCATCGGAGCCTCCAAGCTCCTCCACAAGCGGCTGAGAGTGGCAGCCACTCTCCGGCAAAGAATGGGGGAGCGAGGGAGCGTCCGGCCACCTTTTTGGGTGGTTCCGGCGTCGGTGCACTCGTCTCTATGTGGCAGTCCTTCCCCTGGAGTTTCGGCCTGATTTGACTTCGGGTGACGGCACGGCGGACCTGACGGCTAGGGTTCCTCTTTCGCGTCCTAGGGTTTCTCGTCAAAGGATTGGATCTTTGGGCTTTTGGGCCCATGGAAACCCTAAAGGGGCTTAAGACAGATACTATGGGTTAGGCGAAAGTCGAATTGCAAAGTTGTAATATTTTATTTTATTTTCTTTTCTTTTCTTTTGTTTTCTTTAAAATAAGAAGGCCATGGATTAAAGTAATTAGGATTTATTATTTAATACTTTTATTGAATGATATGAATTATACGTGCGATTAACATGATATTTGTGATAACATGTCATATAGGATAGGAAGGTGCCATATTGCTGCATGATCACATGTCATACGTGCATATTTACTATTATGTCATTACCGACTAGTATGATAGTTTATGCGCGTAGTTTTTGATTTTAAATATTCCGGTAAAATAAAATTATGATTATTATGATTTTGGAAACAAAATCTAGATTAATGGTTATATTAATTTCGAAAATTTATTTAATTATTATGATTTTGGTAAAATCTAGAATAATCAAATTGATTATTTTTAGAGTTTAAAATCAAGACAAATGAGTAAGAAAATTTTCTAAGAGAATTCTTTTATTTTGCGAGTAATTTGTGGTTCTACTAAAATGGTCATGTGTTAAACACACGCTGCATACCATAATCATGTATCATGATTGTGTGAAGCACACGCTGCCTATCAGATTTTAGGACCTTAATGATTTCAAAATTCAGATAAGCTAAATGATGCACGTTCATCGGCGCTCTTGCTTACATAGTTTTTGAAATCAAACAAAGGATACTCTCAATTAAATAATTCTTGAAAATTGGAAAATAATGCTTATGTTGAATAGAAGGAGATTTAAATTAAGAAATTAATTTAACCTTCAAGCGCAATATAGGACCATTAATAAAATAATCATGTGAAGTCTCATCGAATAAGCATGATTGAATTTTATCAGATTGGACCTAAATAATTATGGGAGGAGATTTAAATTAAGAAATTAATTTAAACTCCAGGCACATTGTGGGCCTATCAATCATGTGAGGCCCCAACGGATAAGCATGATTGGATTTTATTGGGTCTTAATAATTTCAAAATTTTAATAAAGTATTGTACGGCCCATCGTCGATAATACTAAGTTATTAAAGATAATTTTGAAATTAAACAATGAATTCGACAGGGCTTATGAAAATTCTCAAATAAAAATGTTGAATGGGTGAAGGTTTTAAAAATTAAATAATTAATTTTAAAACCTGCGGGCTCCAATTGTGGGTTTATTAGTGAATGATTATTGCTAAAGCCCCATCGGATAAGGATAATCAAATTTCACTAGATTAAGCCTTAATATTTTCAAAATTTTAGTAAAGTATTGTACGGCCCATCGTCGGCAATGCTTAGACACTAAGGATAATTTTGAAATTAAACAATGGTTAATTACATTCAACTTTGGTAAAATTGTTAACCCTCCCAACGAGGCTCTGACAATGGCACTGAAAGCCCAAATAACAATTTTGTTTTTTACAAGTTACTTGCCCATCGTAAGCCTTGTAAAGATAAACTGAAGGATTGTTAACAATAAACAAGAGTAGTTATGAGAATCTACTTGCACTTCGTTTGTTTATTGCATTATTTGTTTGTAATTGTGTGCTTTATATGTTTTTCAGAAAATATCTTAGAAATGATTTTGAATCGAAAACCTCTAGATGGTACCAACTATGAATAAGTGAAAAGCAAATTTTTAATATTGTTCTAAAACATGGAAGCTAAAATTTGTCCTGACAATGCGAGGGCCATAGCATCCTGCAGAGGATGCGTCTAAGGAAACTAAGATGCATTTCTCAGATTAGGAAAGGGCAGATATGGTAGTTCGCTGCTATATTATTGTCAGTCTTTCCAAATACTTGCAGAAGTAAGTGTACATGATTAAGAGTGGAGTAGAAATGCTTCAGACTCTTAATGACATGGTTTTGCTAAGAGAATGCAGTCGGTGCAGGTTTTGCTAAGAGTCTTGTTAAATCAAAAGGAAACCCAAGGGTGGTAACAAGAACAAAATGACTTGGTTATCAGTTGTCAAACCAGTTGCTATGAAGAAACCGCAAGGCAAGTTCTTCAAGTGCAGACTGAAGGGATACTGAAAGAAAAATTCCCCATAGGTGATGAAAAGAACCAGACATGGGCATATCAAGGCCTAATCAGTGAATCAATTATTGATTCAAGAATCACTGATTATGTTTGTTACTCTTTGTAGTAGTTCAAACATGGCATACCTGTCAGCAATGGAGATAGATATTTTAAGCTTGAAAATAGGAACTTGTGTCTGCATTTGCAGTAGGACAAGTTATTTATAAGACTATGGTTTTGGGTGACTGTTTATTTGTTCCAGATTTCAAGAGGAATTCAATGTTTGTTAGTTATTTTGGTTAAAACATGGGTTGACAATGCAATTGATTCCTCAGTTACATTTCGAAGTTCATCTTCGTCTTGTTTGTTCTGGTACATTGTTTAAATAGTCTTTATTACTTTTGTCCTATACCCCCCCTAAATTTTTGTGTTGAATAGAAAGGATGATGAACAAGGATTTTCACCAAAGAAATAAAAGTTTCAAATGAAACATAACTTTGGCCTTTGTGATTAAGTCACATTACCTCAAAGTAGGAAACATGTTTTAGTTAAAATAGGGACTGAAAGTTCAAGAATCCTTTAACTAAAAGCTACATGTTAGTCTTATTTTGGAAGGTAAAATGGCCAAGCAATCCTACAAGGGGCCAAAAAGATTTGCGCAACTATTCAACGGGAACTGGTACATACTAATGTATGTGGACTGATATGCGTATAACATATGGAGATTTCTAAGTAAAAGAAGCAAGGAATTAATCATAAATGTGTGAAAATAAGCTCATAAATGCAAGAAATATTGATTATTCCTTCTCAATCATTCTCTCACTCAATTTATGCATTTTGATAGCAGGAAACACCAAAAAGAAGTGAAAGAGAGAAGTTAAAATTGCATAGTCTCGCGCAAAAAATGGTGCGATCCGCGCGGATTTGGCGCTGATCGCGCAGGCGTCATGAATGCAGTCCTTGATTTGTGGAGTCGCGAATTTGGCACTGATCGCGCGGGCGTCATGAATGCATTCCTTGATTTGTGGAGTTTGATTAAAAGTGAAATTTAATCAAATTAATGAGAGGATTATGACCTGATTGATTGGTGGAATTATGAGAAAAATGGAAATTTAATCAGAATTAATTAAAGGATTATGACCTGATTGAGTAGCTGGCTATATAAAGGAAGCAGAAACTCTAAAATAACATCATCTTTAGCTGGAGAGAATTCTTGGAGGCTCATGTTGGAGATCATTCATCTTCTTCTTTTTCTTTATTCCTTTTATGAATTCTTTTTATTTTAAATTGTCAGACATGAATATGTCTGGCTAGTTTTTTATATTGTGGTAAGGGTCACAACCCCTTGATGTGAACCCCTTGTATTTTGGTTAAGTTTATGATTAATTATTCAATTGAATTTATTTTACTCTGTTCTTCATCCCATAATTCTTTTAGAATTCGCGACTCTATTAGGATTGCGAGGGTTAGGGTTCACAATAGGGATATTGAGATTCTAATTCCTGACAGAGGGTAAGATAACTGTTCATGTATGCACTAGGGATAGGCTACATGAACTGCAAATGTGGAAAATTCACTGGGCTTAAGGATTAACTTGAAAAGAGATTTCTAAGGGATTAGGATTCTAATAGGGTTAATAAGGTTAAGATCACTAAGGGATTAGGGCTTAACTCATTAATTATAGATGGTGAATTATTTGGTCAATTGGGTAATTAAATATAAATATTAATCAATATTACAAGGTGGGGATCGGAAAAGTGTTGGCGTCCTTTACTGCAATAGTTTTTCTTTTAATATTTTTCTCAAATCTCAATCTTTGTTTTTTTAATTTCTTCAAATTTCTCTCTGAATTATTCACGAAATATTGAATAGTTCACAATTGTTACAAATACCATTATTTTCAAACCAACCCTTGTTCATCCAATAAGAAAGGAATATTTAAATTTAAATCTGGTGCCTCAATCCTCGTGGGACGATATCTTACTCACTTTTATTACTTGGTACGATCGGTGCACTTGCCGATTTTACGCAACATGGACCAATTAGCGTTCAGACCAGAAGAGGTTATGAGTACTTCATTATGTGAATGTTTACTCTGGATTTGGACAAATGAACCAAGTGCGCCATAAGTTTAAAGCTTTTGGAAATTTCCAAGAGGTTTAGTCTGAGGCAGAAAAGCATGTAGGTGTTCAAATCAAAAACACTTTGGTCTGACTAAAGTGTTGGCTACCTGTCTGGTAAGTTCAGGTCTTACCTGATTTAAGAGGGGATAGTTTTCGTAACTGTCAATTCTAAGAACGCGATAGTTGAATGAAGTTGCAGTATGCGAAAATCAAACATTTCTAGACTTGGTGAAGATCATGTTCAGTTATTCATCTTTGTCAATGTTGTTCAAGGGAGATGCCTAAGAGAAGGAAATGTACCTTCTTAACTTGATTCCGTCAAAGTTTGTTGTAAAGACACCTAAAGAATTATGGAAAGGGTGCAAGCCCAGATCAAACCATATTCAGATTTAGAGTGCTACGGCACACGTCCTACAACAGCAGTCAAATAAGATGGAATCTTGTATGGAAGAGTGCATATCTTTTGGCTACCCTAAGAGAACTAGGGATGATTTCTTATTTAATCTTAAGGACAAGATAATCTAAGTGAGCACTCACATGATTTTCTTAAAAGAGGACTAGATGAGAAATTATAAGCTCTTAAGTTAGGTTATTCTTGATGAGATTTATCTCAGCTCAAGAATTTCCAGAATCTCTAGAAGCTTCATCCACTGTTCCCTTGATTGTTCAAGAAGGGATATATATATATCTCTAAGTGAACAAACAAGAAGAGCATGATTGAAAATTCAACATGATAATATATAAGTGAAACTAGTAGAAATATTAGTATCACATGTAAAGGAACAATATCAAGGATAAGCGGATCCTCAAGAAATTAAAGATCCATCATTTGACCCACTCTTTGTTTTACCTATAAATACACAAGGTCTAGTGCAGTACATTCGTAGTGGGAGAGAACCTTGTTAACTCTTAAGTTTTCTCTTGTTGAGTGACATTGATCCTACTAGTTACGATAATGCACTAGAAGATGTTGTTGATCAAGTGTTGCTCAAGCTATGAACAATGAGATGAAATACTTGTATTTCAACTCTGTTCGGTCCTAGTAAAAACACCAAGAGGGGTAAAATCCACAAGGTGCATGTGGACATAAAAGGCAAAGAGAGGATGGACAAGAAGGTGAAAACCTTCAAAGCTAGCTTGGAGGCAATTTTTGCCAGACGCCATGCTTGAGTCTATCCAGATTCTCTTAGTTTCTATAAGTCTCAATTATGGGATTTCATTTTGGGAGTTGGATGTCAGGATATCTACATACATCAACCAAAAGGGTTTATAGCAAATGGGTAGGAACACACGGTATGCGAGTTGTGAAAGTCTATTTCATAGACTTAAGCAAGCATCCAGGTCTTGAAACATCAGTTTTGATCAGGTTATCAAAATTTTGATTTTGAGAGAACCTTGATGAATGATGTGTATTTGTATGTAAAGGATCCAACGAAAGACAGTAGTTTTTCTGGTACTTTATGTAGATGATATGCTCCTTATTGGAAACAATGTGGAGGTAATATCAAGCATAAAGAGTTGGCTAAGTTAGTGTTTTGGTATGGAAGTACTGGGGAAGCCAATTATATTCTTGGTATAAAACTCTTATGAGGCCGGAAGAATAAGTTGTTGGCATCACCTCAGGCTACTTACATTGACAAAACTCTTGCCAAAATTCAACATGAGAATTCTAAGAGAAGAATTATAATTCTCAGATGTGAAATTTATCTTTCTAAGGAGTAACCAAAGACTTCTAAGAAGGAAGAATGCATGAGCAGGATATCTTATGCTTTGGCAAAGGTAGACTCATGCATATCATGTTGGACGTTAAACCAGACATCTGTCACGCAGTGGGAGTAGTGAGATAGTACTATTTTGAACCAAGAGGAATACTAGATTATTGTTAAGCATGTACTCAAGTATCTTTGGAGAACGAGAGATTATATGCTGGTATATTCTAGTGGGAGTCTTGAAAAGTTGAGTTTTCAAAAATTCAGTTATTTCAAGTGGATATTGACTCAAGAAAATCAACTTCGAGCTATGATTTTTTCACTAAACTCAGATAGCATTAGAGGTGGATCTTGCAGACCCAGTTACTAAGAGTTTGCATTAACTTGTGTTCGAGAAGCATGTTACTTCTTTGGGTCTTAGGAGGATCCCGGACTTGCATTAAGCAAGTGGGAGTTATTGGTTTCGTTGTGCTCTTGGAGTAAGACGATGAAACAATAAAATAATTTTCTGAATTTCATAAATAAGATTTTATTTATTTATTTTGCGCACTATTTACAAACATAAAGGTCCGGATCAAATTGTGGAGTATATGATCATATGGATACGTTCATGGAGGACATGATCATAGGTTCTCACAATTGATGAATGGAGTCCCAGCTGTTAAATAAAGTTGGACAATTTTCAGGCTGCAATATTTTATGAAATGATTTTGTCCGAATCGTTGTAAAATATTGGTGTGAATTAACATTCACATTGAAAGAATCAAGGAGAGATTTGATTAAGGTTGTTTTTCTGTCATAAGGTATCAAATCTCCAGTTAACTATAGTTATGTAATTGCTCTTAATCCTGAGTTTATTATAAATAGGTAATCAAATAGTTTTCATTCTTTGATTTACCAACGGGTGAGGTTCGATCTATTGACGACCAATAACTCGGTATTTTGGGAGTGAAATTATTTGATTATCAGTATTTATGAGATAAACATGGAATTTGTAGGATATGTCCCCTTGATATGTTTCGGTACTTGGATATTAAAGACACTTGCCAGTGCATGTAATCCATTAGAGAAACTATCATAGTCAAGGGAATAAATAATTGATTGAGTTACAGAAAACTTGTCACTCAATTATAGACATTCTACAAAGGGGCGATGCATATTCATGTTATAAAGGTCATTAATCTTGGAGTTCACGTTCGGGCTTTTAGTGGAGTAGCGCCGAATTAGATAATCTTTCAAAGATTATCAGGAGCCTTGATGAGTGACAGATGGTAGATCCCCAGGCTAGCTTGAGACAAGGGATGGGTTGTATAATCAGATGATGATGGCTTATGGGCTACATTGTCTTGGGTTTATGAACTCAAGTTTGTGTCCAAAAGAGCAAATGGGAGATTGTTGGATTTAGTATGCTCTTTTCACTTAAGCCCAATGGCTTTAGTGAGAGTGAGCCCAAAGTCCAATTCTTAATCCACGAAGCTTAGGGTTAGTTTTGGATTGGGCGGGGTATATAAACACACTTTTCTCCCTTGTGCCTCCTAGGGTTACAGACATCAGAAACACATCTAAGAGGCAGACGTTCATCATCTGAACGGTTGCCCGCACGACCACCTGATCCCCTTGAGTCATAGCCTGGAAGATCAACCGTAGAGCGGAATTGCGACCGTTCGTGGTGCGTTGCTGCAGATCGTGAGGCTTGAGGAGGAGAACTGAACGTGAAAAATTGGCACGCTCGCTGCTTCATCTCAGGTAATCAAAGCGGTGTTCTTCATTCCTTATCGCATCGGTACGATGCGCTTTCGCGTTTCTGATGATATACCTTCATATATATCGCAACCTTAGGTATGTACGTTAACTTTAGAAAATTTTCGAAACCATGGAGCTTCTGCAACTGAAAGTCAAATGAAATGCAACTTTTATTTCATTTTGCGAAGCGAATTTAATTTTTATTTGACTTTCTTTAGTTAGGCCATCCATATTGTAAATTTATGATTAGGTTAATCCCCAGTCCTCCCCACCATCCTGGTCCTATCTTTATCAGTTCCTTACAATTATTGATCTATTTGAAATATTTTCTTGTCAAATGCTAATTTTTATTTCTTTTCCATTTTATACTTTATTTTGTTATTAAATATTTTTTCATATGACCGGTACTTAGTCAACATTAATAAATTTAATTAGTCGTTAACCAGATCACGAACTGCTACTCTGCTAGGCTGTAATTCACTAATTTATTTTATAGAGAATCTTCCATTCTTTGAAGCAAATTAGTAATGACATATACGCCTTTAAGTCTGCAAGCACTGAAGATATCTAATCTATATTTACAAGGTTAAATTATCTTTATATTATGATGAATCACTTGTTTACATCTTTTAGTTAATTTTGTTATAATGACATGCTAGTTAATTATAATTAGTCTTCTCGTTGTGCATGGTCGCGGGAAAGTAAATTTATTTACACAACTTTGTGATTATTATTGATCCCAGTTGCAAATTCTTGAGATTACACCGTACGTGTTCTATATACTTTAAAGTTTAAATGATTAAAATACGAAAGTAGTTTAAATATCTTGTTGCCAAGTGTAAGGCTGCAATTTAGAAGTGGTAAATATTTTTTTCCATTAAATTCAATTACATTTACAACTGTATTCAATTATGGCTAAAATAAGTCTCTTTTTTAATTCTTCTAATCAAACGCCATAACAAGAACGACATGGAAATGGAAGGGGAGAAAAAGTAGCACTTAAAACAGAAATGAACTTTAAGACACGAACAAAGGAAAAAAAAAAAAAAAAAAAAGAACTTTGATGCTCGTCTCTCACAACATAGTCTAATTAGAATAATACTTTTATTATACATTGGCCTTGTGGTCCAAAATTGATTAACGGCAACCAATTAGAGCAAGTGAATCACTCTTCTCTCAGCTAATCTTCCTAATAGGGATGTATAACTAACTATATATTAAGTTTGAGATTTCTTAACTTTGGCAAATTTGTTGGCATTTGGCCTCGTACTTGAAATGTATTTTAGGTGCTTTGGGGTTTGGAGTAGTGTGTGCATGATGATATGCCCATGATATACACTTTAGACCTAATTTTATGTGCTATATATAATTAAATAAAATGTATTCATCTGTTCCAATCTTTGGAATGGTTATTATTATACTTTCTCTAAAAGAGATCTCAAAGTACAACTGTATCTCTTAAATAATTACCTGGCTGGACCATTCAATGTATCCGACTTTAAACAAATTTAATTATTCCATTAAAATCATTATCTAAATGATAGTATGATTGGTTACACCTGCTCATATATCATTATTGGGTATAAATCTTTTATTTGTTTAAACAAATTTAATCTTTCTTCAGATCGCTAATATTGCTTTTTTATTGCTCTTATAAAAAATAACCCCCCTTCCCATGTTCCCACATGAAAACAACCGTAACTTTAAACATAAAAAAATAAGTGTTACAAATATTTTTTTCTGAGCCAAAGCTTGAAATTAGGTGTTGTATATGTTTGATCGACTCCGTTTGTTGTGTAGCATGACATCGTACGTGATAGTGATATCTCAAACACGAGTTAGGTTATTATTAATTAGATTTATGTACATGCGTGTGTTTGTTTGATAAGTTAGCTTATATAGTTAATTGAGACGGCACATCTTATTCTTATTTATTAGTCGTTTTATTTTCCATTTCATGGATGTATTATGTATACATATGTGATAGATCCACCATATCTAGTCACGTCAATAAAAGTTCTTGAGCACGTCTCAGAAATTAATTTTCAGTATTTCACGATACTGACCAAAAAAAGTTTATATTTCGCGTTATAAGTCAATCAATATAATATATGCTACACGTTAGGGTTATTTTAATAAAAATATTTTGTACTTGAATATTTTTATATTTTTATTTTTGGTCAAATAGAACTACATCTAACGCTAGCTTCTTTTTCCTTAAATTCCCCTTATGGCAATAAAAATTAATTTCGATCTTAAAAATAGTTATAATAACTAGAAACTTTATTAATAATGAAGTTACTCAACATATTTTTTTTTTTTTTTAAATTTTATGTTCTAAATATAAAACGCGTAAATTTATTATCTTTTCAGTTTGAAAGGCAACGTTGCAATCAAAGGAAGGAAGATGAGAATTATAAGTTATAACAATAAATCATAACGAATGGTTGAGAAAAGAAAAAAAAGAAATGTTTAGTGTGGTGGGAATTGGGAAGATAGCGAATTGAATTAATGGAGGGGTCCGAGACATAAAAAGCCTTAAGATAGGGAGGAAAGTGGGGAATTGGGACCATTTATGTTGTTAGTTTTCGCTACCTTTCTTTTCAAAATCTTTCATCCACAGGAAGCTGACAAAAGAATGTTGAAAAACCCCACAATTTATCCAGTCGTATGATCCTATTCATAATTAAATTCAATGAATGTACTGTATTTATTTTTGAAAATTTTAATGATATTCTTTTTATATTGCAGTTTATTACGGGATTTATAAACAAACAAATATATAGATCAAGTATATGATTAATTGTTTAACTCACTCCGCGTAATAAGGAAATCAAAGATCCTTAACCACTGAAAGTCATTTTTACACTTAGGGGTGTGCAAAAAAAAAAAATTGGTTCACTTGCTCTATTCTTGATCTGACCTTGACTTGATACATAAAAATTAATTTTTTTGGAACTGGTTTAAATACTGACCCACTTTTATTTGGATCAGTTTTAGACCTGACTTGTTTTAATAATGACCCATTGACCCAAAATTTAATCCATACCCATTATATGAAAAAAAAATCACAATTACTTTAAAAGAAAAGTTTTTAACGTAAAATAATTACGTCAAAACATTTTACGGAAAATATTTCCATCAAAATTTTTCGCAAAAAAATTTGACGAAAAATATTTTTTTCAAAATTTGTCACTAAAAATATTTCTGTAAAAAAATTTGATGGAAATTTTTTTTTAACGGAATCTAAATTTCGTCAAAATATTTCACAAAAAAATATATTCATCAAAAATTTCAACGAAACACATTTCCATCGAAAAAATTTTACGAAAAAAATTTCCACAAAATTCTTTACAGAATTCAGATTTCGGCGAAAGTTTTCGACGGAAACATTTTCGTTAAACTTTTTGACAAAAAAAAAAATTTCGTCGAAATTTTTAGCGAAACACATTTCTATCGAAAATTTTCGACTAAATATTTTCGTCAAGTTTTTTGATAAAAAATATTTCCATCAAAATTTTCAACGGAACACATTTCTATCAAAAAATTTCGTAAAAATTTTCGACAAATTATATTTCGATAAAAAATTTTGACGGAAAAAATATTCTGTCAAAATTCTTTAGAGAATCTAAATTTCGTCGAAAGTTTCGAATGAAACATTTCCCTCAAAACAATTTTCGTCAGAACACATTCCCATCAAAATTTTGAATGAAAAACATTATGTCAAAATTTTTGACGGAATTCTTTTTTCTTTTAAATTGATGGAGGAAATCATTTTCGTCAAAACTTTTGATGGAAACTAAATTTCGATAGAAAATTTATTTTTGTAAAAATTTTCATTAGAGAAAAAATTCCGTCGCTTTTCGACAAAATGTATTCCTACGAAAAAATAATTTTGTGACGAAATTTTCGTCGTTTGCAACGTAGAAATTTTGACGAAATTTTGTGACGAAACCAAGTCAAAAACGGATCAGTTCAGATTTGACTCACTTCAGAAACCAAGTCAGGTCAGATCCGACCCGGTTCTGAACTAGTTCAAAAAAATTCATACCAAGTCAGACCTGACTTAGATCAAATTAAAGCTGATCGAGTCAAAATACCTGATCTATAAAAATCAAATTGGATCAAGTCGGCACAAAAATCTGACCCGACCTGAGCCAATTTACACTCATGCTTTTTTAATAGGATTCTATTAGTTTTTTCAACAAAAGCATCAGCTGGATCTTTTAGAAGCAGTTTCTTACTAATAACTTTCAATCGTTCAAGAAGAGAATAAAGGTTTTGGCGAAATAATTAAAAACAAGAGCAGAGGAATGGTATTTAGTTTGTCTTTCTTATCTCCCTTTCAGCCTATTATATTAGCTCTACATCTTGAGCAATAGAAATCCTTAATTATCTGATGCATAACAATAGATGATCAGTCATTCAAATAATGATATTGAGATTAATCTGGTTTCAAAAAGAAAAAAAAATTCATGGATACCGATATTCAATGTGATTTGTTAAGTACTCTTACTATTTTAAAATGTTCATTGTTTTAGAATAATTATTTTATTTCAATTTATTATCATTTTATAAAATCAAAAAGTATTAATTATATTTTTCTAATGTTATTCTTTTCTTTTAGTATTTTCACTAATTAAAATGAGATATAATATTAATAGAATAATAATATTTTAAGTATTTTATTAAATGATAATTTAATTAACATAAATACATTTCCTGAAAATTAATATTACTTAATAACTTATTTGACCTCTGTACATTACCTTGAACCAGACATATATGAATACCAATGTTATTAAAATTGGTCTAGTCAATGATCCGGTCGAGGTACTGGGTCACTGGTTCAATCAGTGGGTCATTAGTTGAATCGCATGACCCGATAGTTATATATAAATATATAATTTATACTAAAAAAATTATAAATATACTCAAATAGCTAAAAAAATAATATAAATTCTAAACATTTTAATATAAAATAATAAATTATACATTGTTGTCCAATAAAGGATCAAACAAACACATAATGCTTGTTATGTTGGTGTTTCAGGTTCGGTAAACGACATCTCTAACTATCAAATGAAAATTCTCTGTGTACTGCATAATTGAGATAATATTAAGATTGTAGGTACATAACTTATGTAAGTCAATAAGTAACAGATCACCCAAATATGTTAATTGTGATTTTTTTTTGGAAAACTCTTTTTTTTAAAAACCCGGGCCGAGTCACCGGTTTTTCACCAAATTCGGTCGGGTCGCACCGGGTCATACCAGATCTGATACTTGACCGATTCAATATGATAACCGAACCGGTCAGATGACCGGTTCATCGAGTTTCGGGTCGACCTGGCTGGTCCGGTCCGATTTTCATAACAATGATAAATACTTTAAAACAATTTATAGAATATTTATTGGCTACAAGCAGTGTTTAAAAACCCGGCTCGGCCATCGACCCGGCTGAGGTCAGGGGTCATGGGGGTCACGGGTTCAACTGGGGGGTCAGGGAGTCACTACGCTGACCCGGTTCTATATATTAAAAAAATATAAATAGATATATCCTATATGAAAATATTAAAAAATAAATCACCAATCATCAAAGATTCAAAATATATTTAACATAATTCATCAATTACAACCACAAGCCAATATTATACAACCTAATTAAAGTATCAAGATACCAAAGTACAAAACTCATATTCTAATGGGGTCACTACACTGACCCGGTTCTGCCTCTTTTGAGAAGGTCTCTGACAAAGGAAAATTTAAAGGAAGTAAGAATGAGTTTTTGTTTTCCATCGACAACCGTAAGAATTTCATTTGAAGGGTTAAAATTCTTGTCTTTTCTAGAAGATTCTCGGCAGTGAGGTGAAGATTGAAAACATTTAGGTCACTAGGATAGAAGAGAACAATTAGATTTAGGTTTGCAAGCATTTTTTTATTTTGTTAATAAAATAATATTGTTTCATGGATTTTTTTTTTTAAAAAAAAACATGCAATGACCCCTTTGACCCCTCTGACCCGGGAGTCACTGAAATCCAACCGGGTTTTAGGGGTCGGAGAAGTCGATATGCATATAGGGTCCAACTTGTGACCCTAACCCTTAGAGGGGAGGGGTCAGGGTTGACCCGGGTCAACCCGGGAGTGGGGCGGGGTTTTAAAACACTTGGCTACAAGTCAATAACTAATTAATATTTAAAAATTAAAAAATAAATATTTAAAAACTCATTATAAATATCTTACCCATAAAAGTACCATAGTTACTCCTATGATTAATTACGCTTTAAATTTAGTTAGTGGGTCAATTTGAGCATTGACTAGCAACCAGCCATGGCGAGAACAACTGTATATATTACCAATTTACAAATTAAAATATAAGCAAATACTATTCAATAATGAAGACACTAATTAACTGTTTGTCATTCTGGAATTAAAAAAATAATTAAATAATAATGTAAAGGCAATTTTACGGAACTTGTTGTGCGTGTGTCATGGAGAAGCGAAAATGAAACTCTTTCTCCTAAAAGCATTACTCTAAGAATGTGAGTGAGTATATTTAACTTTTTCAGAACATGTTCACAAATAATAGCATTACTGTAATCATATAAACAAACATTTCAAAAGTTTAATTATTTATTTTTATGATATATATATATATATATATATATATATATCTTACATGTATTTTTTGTGCAAATAAAAAGGAAGAGGGTTTAAACATAGCAGAAGTTTCAACAACTTACAGTATTACTTATTAATAATGACTTATCAATGAAAACACGTTTTTGTATATGATATTCTATCTAATCAATCAAATTAACTCTCATTATCATATTAAAATGAGTTTAATGCTGTTATCAAAAAAAAAAAAAAATGAGTTTAATGCTGACATATTGTAATCATTATTAAAAAAAGGGTCTATTGTCAAGGGTCACATTTTCACATTAATTGTCACCCATGTTGTAAATGTGAAAAAATACTAATAATAAATCAAAAGTAAATCTTATAAAAATTATGAGAGAGGCGTTAACAAGATTAAAATTGAATTTGTAATTTTTTAGGCATGTCCATTTTTTATTTTTTAGTAGTTGGTGAATAAAGACGTGTCCTTTGATTTGGTTAAAAGGGTATAAAGCTCAATGAGTATCTGTCAACAATAACCGAGTAATGTATCTATCAAGAACCAAGGAATCCATTAATAAGAATGGAAACGTTTCAGTGGACAGGATCCCGCTAATTATACCTTGGTCTGGGACTCTGTGTGGGAATGTAAAAATTGGCACAGAACTTAGAAACAGTGGTAGGGTCCCAGTTATGATGGAAAGGAGAAGAGGGTAACCAATTAGTTGTTGCAGGCTCCTATCCCTTGTCCTCCCCTACAAATGGAGTAGCTAGGACCATACTGTGACCCTGTGACTCCACTATCCGAGTATGCACGGCGTGTTTGGTTTTGTTTGAAATTCGAAAATTATAATTTGGTATAAAAATTACAACAAAACAATCTTTTACTTAAAACCTTGATATGATACTTTTCAAACTGGGAAATCAAACATGCACTTCATATCATATGCATACCTTCCTATTCTCATGTCATGACCACCATCACTCTTTATCACATTCAAAATCTGAGCCTCAATTATTCATTTCATCTAGTTTATAATTATGCCTTTGCTCATGAATGCGTTGATCGAGTGGTTGAGCGAGGACGGCTCATTGTTGATTTGTCGTGATGAGAGCGAATTAAAATCGTATTGTATAGGTGTTAAGCGAATTCTAATATAACATTAACTACAAATTCAACATTTTGGATTGAAATAATTTTTTATATATCTAAATGATTAGGAAATCGATTCTCATATAAAATATTTTAGCACATGTAAATAAATTTATGTAATATTCATTCTTCAAGTCCAATAAATTCTTATATTAGGGGATATGTTAGAAAAGTCTGATATAAAATTGTTAATATAAATAACACTCACAAATTTAAATTTTTTAGTTGAAATAAATCTTTTTGAAAGACAAAAAAAAAAATTATACAACTTATTATCATTAATTTTGCAAGAATCCATCAATCTTATAAATAAAATAGTTCGTGTCTTTATTTTTATTTTTTTTGGGTTTAACAATAGGAAATAAAATTATTTCTTATACACATATAAAATTAAGTGGGACTCATATTTTCTTTTTCTTCTCTTCATATGATCTCATATGAGCACCACACATTTTTATGAGTGCGTAGAAGATAATTTTATATCTTACAACATTAGAAAAATCAAATCTTTTTTTTTCTTTTATCGCATAATATTAGGTGGCTTGTTTGGATTATCTTTTTTTTTAGCTTCTCTTCTCTTTATAAGAAAAAGTTAAACTAAACATATTTTTACAAAAACTCTTATAATAAAAAGAGCTTTTATATAATAAAGAAAAAAAAGTCAAAACCTTTTCTTAGGAGGAGCTTTTTTTTTTTAACTCTTATCAACTTTTCTTGAAATGAGTTTGAACTTTTAAGTTAAAAATTTCATATAATCACCAAATATTTTTTAGTTTTTTTTAATTATTTTAACTTTAACTTAAAAGTTACTTTTTAACTTAAAAAGAAGAAGAAGATCTAAACAAACTCCAGGTTACCAAATCTTAGTACCTGTTTGTATTCTTTTATTTTTAGCTTCTCTTCTCCTTATAAACAGGATTTATAGGCTAAATAAGTTTTGAAAAAAGCTCTTATAATGAAAAGTTCTTTTTTATAATGAAGAAAAACCATAAGCTCGTAGGAGATTTTTTTTTTAAGCTCTTATCAACTTTTCTTGAATTGTGTGTATGTGTGTGTTTGTTTTTTTTTTTAAATAAAGAGCCATAGATTTAGAGAGAGAGATTTTTTTTTTTGAAATTTATGTTTTTAAGTTAAAAATTTATATAATAATCAAACAGCTTTTTTTTTTTTTTTAACTTTTAACTTAAAAGTAATTTTCAACTTAAAAAAAAAAAATCAAAATAGGATGTGCTACCAATTGAATGTGCTTCGCTGGACATTGGATTAGATCGGGTCTAACAATAACGATGTGGTTTGGAAAGTGAGAATCGCGTGTGACAGATTGTACTGTGTGCATCAAACACCAAAGCTTGTCGGGGAATCAAAGCCTACGAAAGCGACCAAATTCAGTAAATTCGAGGGTAATGGATTACAATTATTAAGTTTACAGAACTACATTTTACAGGTTAGTCTATATATCCTATGTTATGGTTTACTTGTAACTTCAGGAACAGAACCTTCTTCAGTTCTTCTCCTCCTAGTGCTCCTTAATATTTAGAGTTTAGACGTAGAAGAGAAATAAGGTTTGAGTTGGGTTGGTGGATGAACAGAATCAAATTAGGATTAGACAGTTGGTTTGTTTGTTTATATGCCTTATATTATATTACATTACATGTGATTCCCAAGATTTTTGTCTTGTAAGTTTCCATACCTATGTCCCACCATGCATTCCATATATCACCATCACTTTAATCTAGGTTCTTTTTTTAATTATAAAATTATATTTTTAGAAATAGTTTACATATATAATATAAAAAATTGATTTTCTTATTATATTGTTGGAATTTGTTTAATTTGTACACAAAATTATTGTTTAATCTATTGTCCGTGTTTATTAGTTTTCTTTTTCTTCTTCTAGTAGTTGTTCATATAGGCATATAGCACTCTCCTTTTTACTATATTTAAGTTAAGGGAATTATTAGGATATATAGATCATTTAGAACATTTATAAAAAAGAGTTATAAAATCGTTAACTAAAATTATTAACCCGTACATCTATAAATAATAAGATTTTGTCTTTGTATTTAGACAAAATAAACTAGGAATTTTTACATGGAAAGGTTACACATTTTACACTTGAAACTAAATGGCAGTCAAATTTACTTACTTTTAAAAAGATAACAAATATTTTTTATCTTGCTATTGGTATATTAATTGGATTTAAAAAATTTAAAGTTACTTTACATAATTTTATCTAATGTTCTCCAAAATACACACAATAAAGTGTGTGGGCTCTATGTGGACTCATGTGAAGATAAGAGAAAGAAAAAGAAAACATGGATCTCACACACTTTTTTTATGTGTATTTTGGTAAACATTAGATAATTAAAATGATCTAAAGAAAATATTAGAAACTTTAAACCCATATTAATTTTCTAAATATTGTAAAATTCAAAAAAAGTCAAGTAATTTTTTAGTATTATTAGTATAATTTTATATTATATTTTAATTGTATGTTGGTTCTTTATTTAACAGTTTAATTTTGTTGATAATTATATGAGATGTCAAACTGATTAAATAATCTAAAAGTATATACCATTAAATGTAGGGATTATTATTTCTCATGTTATAAGAGATACAAATTATCTCTGATATACACATAAAAATGTGTGAGACTTATATTTTTTTTTCTCTCTCTTCTCTTCATATGATCTCATATGGGTCCCACACACTTTTATGTATGTATATGAGATAATTTTATCTCCTATAATATGAGAAATATTAATTCCTTAAATGTAACTATAAAACTTTTATATATATATATATATATATATATATATATATTTGTACTTCATTAAAGTTAAACTCTCAAATGTTGCTCCTTTAGCATGTTTATTAATGAGTTGTTTTAGGGAAATACTTATTAAAAAAAAGGAACAAACATATTACAATTTTTTTTTACTAAAATATTTTTTGAAAATAAATTAACTCAAACTCGCAAATACATGCACATACATAACACTTCACGGAAACACTTAATAGCCTCACCTAACTAAAGATTTACAAGGGAAAAAAAAAATAAAAAAAAAAAGTCGAACCCAATTAACTTCGCAAGATGTAGGATTTGAAATCTACTATTTATAATTGGGCACAATTGATTAAAGATTTGACTTGTATAAATTATATCCCACAAGAGGTAAATTCTGTTAGTTGATGTAAAGATTTTATTGATGGATGATCTATAATTTTTCTCAAATTTTTTCGAAAAGGTTAAGGACTTGCCCCGTTTCTTATGAGATACTGGTGTTTATCCTCATCTAAATTATTTTGTCTTAAAAAAAAATGTACTACGTATTGCTTTTAAAACCCAATAATGATATAGGATTTGCTATAGTACACTAAATCTTCTCATTAATTAGTGTAACCAAAGCATACTGTTTATGATATCTTCCATCAAGTAGTTTTGATAACTTTATTTATGTTGATACTATTTAAGCATTGGCAGCTAATGCCTAAACAAAAACTTCAAACTTTTGGTCCCCAACTGCATGGAATCGTGCATGTGAAGATGTTTCAATGGCTCTAGCCTGTGCGGAAAGGAGGACCCCTCATTTCCTTTCCTATTATTTTTCCTCCAAAGGAGGGTTGCAAAAGTAGGAGGTGCTGATAGAAGCTTACGTATGACTAGGCTTAACTTTATAATTGGTTTTATAAGTGTTGACCTTTGGTCTTCGTTTTCAGTAATCAAAACTAAATTTACTATGTGATGTCACTGATGAGATCGATCTCTTTCTATGAAAGGTCAAATACGTCCTTGCGTTAGTGAAGTCTTACTGGATTAATAAGCAATTAAGCATACGCTAAGCTAGTTTGGACGATAGAATTATATTTACAATTTAATGTTTTAATTTTAATTTTAATTTTTTTATTCGGACAATTGAATTTGATTAAAAATAATTTTTATATTCGAAACCACTAAATAATTAAGAGATAACATTAAATTAAAATTGTATTAGAAGAGGCCGACACCAATGGTGATTACAAGACTCTAACAGCAACAATAATAAAAGGTTATCAGCAACTAGGGTTGTTAATTGGTTGCGCTGGACTGATATTTGGGTTTAAAAGATTAAATTTATGTTTAAATATATTACTAGCATAATCTGTAATTTATTATGAATATAATTATTGGCTTGTGGCTTGGATTATTTACAAAAAATAAAAGTCTGGCTTAGTCTGTTATAAAAAATAAGATAATAGAAATTTATCCAAACAAAATATACAATCAACAGCACTAATAATTTTACAAAGATTCATAAATTCAATGTATATCCAAAGATTCATAAAAATTGTATTCCAAAAAAAAAATGCATATCCAAATAGCATAATATAGAACAAAATCGTTCAAAAAATCTATTTAACCAATAAACTAAGAGAGTACAACAAAAGATTACAATTGCGTATACAATTAAATATACTTATATCAACAATTTATGTATTGCGATGTTGTCTTCTACATTAAAAAAAAATAAGTCAGATAATTTTTTGACATTCAATATAATATCATAAGATATAAAATAATTTAAATTAAGTAAATCAATACGTTCTATTTTTTATTTATGCCATATTTAACCGTATTTTCAGCCAAACTTGCTCGATAAGTATCAATGACTCTTTCCAGTAGCGGACCCAAGCAATTTTATTTATGTCTGCACATTTAAGGATGGGGGTTCGGTGGCAATGCCCCCAAATTTTTTTTAAAGAAAGTTTTAAATGTTTAAAAAACAAAAAGAATATAAACAAAAAAAAGAAAAGAAAACTGGAACTTACTACAAAAATAAAGTACCTTTTAAGTTCTCAACAAAAACCACGGGACCCAATTTAATCCCTTAGAAAAAGATTGACTTGTGATCCCTCTGAATTTCAAAATAGACCCATGTTAGTCTTTTTGAGGGACTAATGTAAGTCTTCTTTAAATTTCAGAGGAACCACAATTTTGACTAACTGTGTCTATTTTGGAATTCAGATGGACCGAGAGTCGACTTTTTTTTCTAAGAGATTAAATTGAGCCCTGTAATTTTAATTTTTGTTGAGGACACAAAATATACTCTCTCTTTTTTTCTCTAAAAAATTTGTGTTGCACCAATACAGGTCCGCCCCTGACTCTTCCCCAGCACTAAATGTCGATTCAGATGCAATTGTAGAGACTGGTATTGTTATTATATATTCTACCATCTTTGATAAAATCTTATAATTCATGCCATTACGCTTCCCCTATTCAAAGGCATCAAATGAAAGAGAATTATCCTCACTTATATAAACATTATCTTCAAGATAACACTTCAACTCCGACTAAACTGAATAAGCAGGTTCCCTTACACGTAACATTCTATAGCACCTAACAATTTTTTTAGAAAAAAGATCAGTTAGGGTTCACCAACCACCAACCCTCTCATTCAGTGAGCCTTCCTCCTCTGCTGCGGTTGTGCTAGTCTGGACTCTGGTGGTGTAGAGAGAGATGAAGTGAAGTGAGGGATATAAAGTAAAATGATGATGAACCACGAAGAGGAACTGAAAATTAGGTTGAGTTTAACAAATGAGTAGTATAAAAAATATAAAATAAAAATAAAAGTTAGTATACCAGGGCAACCTAATAGGCTCTAAGGCAAGACTTTTGAATTGGAGCCTGTAGCCTTTTTATTAAATGAGCTTTTACACAAGTCCAACTCTATATCCAACAACTAAAATAGACGGGTCAGGTCAGGGCCTACACAAATCAAACCAAAGGTTCCGGGCTCTTTTAACATCTCTACTAACAACCTTACGCCTGCTTGTCAAAGACTCTCGTTTTGACGAGATCTTTTTAAGAATTTTTTTTAATAAAATACTTTTAATTTTATTTATGTGTTTGGATGTAACTTGAAAAAAAACTAAAATGATGTTTTTATTTTGGAAGTCAAGATTTATGATTTTAGAAAAAAAATCAAAATATAATTTTTTTTTGCTCAAGTTTTTTTTTTAAAATACTGATCTAAATTCAAGATAAATCTTATTTTTGAAAAAAAAAATTCCAGCAAAATAATGCATAATTTATTTTTTAAAAGTTTATCCAAACAGACCCTAAACCAAGGGTAATTGTTTATGAAATAAGTAAGTGGCAAAGATAATAAAACTAAATTATAAAATTGGGAAAAATTAAAAAAAAATCCCGGTGGTTAATTCTTTTATCACTTATCTCTCTTGATTTTTTTTTTTTCATTTAAGTCCACCTTTAACACCATTAAAATTTGAATTAACATACCAATTTCATTCATGTTTTGTCAACATCAAACATAAAACTTTCAGAAAAAATTGTCTGCTTCATATAACTTCTAGAAGAATTAGATCATAAAAGCCATAAAATGTAAAAGATGAACAAGAAAAGGGAGGAAAATACTAGCAAATGGAAACAAGATTGTACACACTTACCACTCTTTTTATTGTTAATGATAATTATGTTTATTTGGAAAATCCTCTTGTAAGCCTTTCCCCCTGATCTTTATGCTTGGGTTTCACTGAGTATCAAGTCTTCCTGATCAATCTATCACTCTAAACGTTTTATAGCAATAAAGGCATTCGTGAATAAATGCACTGGTTCTAATTTGACTGTTTAGCAGATGAAAATCTTAGACACGATTAATGTGAAAATATTCTCTAATATGATAAATTAAATAATTTAAATCCTGGGATATTAACCATATAAATTATCATTTAGTGGTTGAATATAACTTTATTGAAGAATTTCTATTTGAGAGAGCATATATGGAGTAATGATTAATAAAAGCTCGTTGAAAAGTGCCTAATTCTAAGCATTTGTGAAAATCAAATAATGAAAAATAATAATAACGACAATAATAATATAAACAAAAAGGAACAAAAACATTTAAAAAAAAAAGCATTTAGATTCCAAATCTTCATGAGTTTGAAAATAAAGAAAGTACAGGAAAATGCAACATAATAATCAGTAAAAGTTCATATGCTAAGATTTTTATGATATATTAATACTTTTGGTGTAGGCAAAATTAAGGTAAAATGTGCAAGTTAATTCAAATTTTAATGGTATTAAAGGTGGGCTTAAATGAAAAAAATCATAAAGGAGGTAAGTGATAAGGAAAAAATCATGAGGGGGAAGTCATAAAACAGTAAACCACAAGAATTATTATTTATTTTTTTGAACTTTTTCTTATAAAGTTTTAATTTTAATTTTGATGCTTCTAATTATAATTCTTAAAGTTTAAACTAATAATTGAATATAAGATGAACTAGTTATAATTAATTATATAGAATGTGATTCAGAATTGAAATTTCAATTTTCATATACTCATGAAACAAGATATTGAAATTGAAAATTTCATGAATTGTAATTTCAAATCCTATTTCATAGACAAGGTATTGTTCTTGCTTAAAAGGTAAGAAAACGTTTTGTTTTTTTAAATTTCTTGTATAGATTCATATGTTCTGAATTTGGGACCAAATCTGAAGATATGCAGTCATTAACATGACTTCACCATATGTCACCTTTTATGTCACTGTAAAACGACACATTTGACGTGATTTTATTAATCTTGCTGTTGAATTCATAATAATTCCATATCAAATAAATAGTCCATATATATATATATATATATATATATATATATATATATATATATATATATTGTAGAAGATGAAAATTCATATCATATTATGTATATCACAGTTTAATTTTCAATAAAGCAATTGAAAGAAGTGAATAAGATATAATTTATTTATCAACATTATATCCATATTTATATGTTTACATGATACAGTTCGCAGATACTATATATGAAAAAGTCCATCTAAAGTTTAACTGAACTCTTAATTTTTTTGCACGATACAGATTTTTCTATCACGATTAGAGTGTGCTTAGTTGAGTTGATGAACAAAAAATGCAAAATTTTAAAATAAAGTTCTCTTTAAAGTTTCTATCTTGGTGAAAAATAAAAAAATGCGAATGTGAAAAATAAAATGTACTTTATTATGGCTCTTGGTTGAAGTATCTTCAATCCATCTTTTACTTTCTATTTTCTGGCTTTCCAGTTATTCGATAAAGCATAATTTTGTTTTAGCCCATGAATCAAATATAACATATTAACATTTTACATCTGAAAGAGAAAATTGACAGTTAAATTAGCATTTGTTGGAAAAAATTACTTAATTTAATATATTTATTTAGTTGAAATTTGATTCAATAATAATTTTTGTAAAAGTTTTAATTTGATTCAAATATAACATATTTATTCATTTTTTTGAAAATATTTTAATCAGTTTATCGTCTCACGACTAGTCCAATTTGGGACGGTTCATGATTAAGACTTTAAATTTTCTCAAAAATGATAGGGGGAGGATCGGACACATACTTTTACCCTTACGTACTTAATTTATATACACCAACTGAGCTACCAACATTTGATAAAATGTTATATATAACCCAAAAGAGTTTCAAAAGCAAATGTAATTATGAAATTTTCTTATACATTAAGCAAATTTGCAACACGTAGGGTTAGATTAGTTAGTAGAATAGTAGTTACCTAATAAGACTATTCATAGGCAAAATAGAGATAATAACTCAGTCTTTTGATTAAAGACTTTTTTTCTCCCATAAAATCGTGATAGAATAATTATAATTATTTATTTAAATCATTTCTATCCTTGATATGCATCTAACTTTCTTGGATCTTTCGATAAAATAACAATGGGCGATGGGCCACAAGTTTTGATCTAGAAAGATCAATGATGAACATTCCATCATACTTTCATGTAAAATTTAGAAAATTGGTATGAACATTTGACTCTTAATTTTTATTTTTATTTTAAAAAAAAAGGTCATGAATGAGAGTGGGAAAAAAAGATAATGGCATGGTCTTGGTCTTGGTCATGAAGGGTTGCCATAATGGAGGGAAGAAAAGAGGGAGGGAGAAGACATCAGAAGATTTAGGTATATTGGCCCACTAATTCGTGCCTTTTCACTTTCTCGGTTTCTCGCATGTGCCACGATTTTCACCCTTTAAACATCAATGGGTCCATACCATCTATCTTATAGAAGAAAGAGTTACAACATTTTGTACAAATGTCGAAAGTCATATCATATATTTGATATAACATATGCACATATACCCAACGAATAGTTTTTCACTTCTAGAGAGTCAATCTAATTCTGATAATTTTTCATACCAATTGACGCTTTAATCATAAACAAATTTGAAAAATGGTAGATATTTGATTTTAGTCTGACAAGCTAAAAAATTCAACGGCATAATTAAAAAAAAATACTCCTCACTAAATCTCAACTAACGAGAGTGAGATATGTTAGAAATTTTTATAATAATTGTGAGCTTAAATTAATTGTAGCTTTTCTTGTTTTAATAAAAAATGGGCTAAGTCATGATTCATATAAGGGTACAGTAAAGTCTAGTTAATTGATGATTCTGTTGATTTGGGCTTGGATATCTGTAAACTAATTAGTTTGGCTAGGTCCCTTCTGCATTCACAGTGTGTTGGAAAATCGTCACTCCACAACTCGCTCCATCGACGGTTGTAATCAGGGAGTGGTGTGAATTGCATAGGAAGATCCTGGTCTTTCCATTGCAGGAGCATCAGAATAAACAAGAAGCCTTCAAGAAATCAAAAATCATGTCTTCAACAAGTAAGCCTGAATCTTTTGGTGTTCTAATTTCATATAATCATATTTTATAAAAAATCTTACAAGGTATAAAAAACTATTTCCAAAAAAAATTTGAACGTGTTATCTTTCGTTTGACTTTAATGTTTCTACAGTGAATGTAGATAAGTTATCTACATTCACTCCCAAAACGACGTCTTGGGTTGAAAAATTAAAAAATTAAAATAAAAGGACTATTATAACCCTAAAATAAATTATAATTATAAAAATACTATGATTTCGGCACCAAAACGACGTCATTTTGAATTTAATGTAAATAACTTATCTACATTGATTACAGAAAATATGAACCCCTTTCGTTTACGGAATAAATAAAAGTTATGTTGTAGGAAAAATAATTTGGTTATGTTAAGATAAGACAAAATAAAATCATTGAACAAAGTGTCTTATCATATTTTTTATTATTATTATTTTTTGTTCTTTAGTGTTGCATGACTTTATATAACATGATAAGTTAAAGACCCTTCGTTTATATAAATAAATGTATAAAAAAATTCATGTACTATGATAAGTAATGATTATTATTTATTTTTTTAACAAGAATCAGAGATGATAAATTTGCATCAAGTTGATTATAATGAGGCATTTGGTAGAAGATAAATTTTTTTATATTTGATAATTATAATTTGCAAAAATATGTTAAAAAAATTAATTTATCAAAAATATTACCAAGAAACTATTTGGTAGATCAAAATATTATCAAACAGCTATATAAAATTTTTCCATGTCATAAGAAGCCAAGAATACCACCCTCCTAGTGGTACTTTTGGATCACATTTTGGTTCAAAAGTTTCAAAAAAACTGTTTTTAAGAATTTGATTTTCTCAATTTTTTTTTTAACAATTCTTATATTAAACGTCCTTTTTCTTGTACCATAAATTGAGTGTTTTTTTTTATTTTTCTGGTTGGTGAGAAAACAGGAGCACAATTTGATGGATGTGGATGACATGAAAGATGGTTAACATGCATGAAGCACATGGTCATAATACATAATGGGCATGGGAAGCAAATCTTAAAAGGGAATCAAAAGAAATTGGCCTCTCTTTGCCACTACTCTTCCCCACCTGCCCAAGATATGGTAAGCTCCACATGATTTCACACCCAAGAAAAAAAAAAAAAAAAAAAAAAAGCACCATTGCTGACCTCACCTGTATCTCATGAGAGGATTTTTATGGGTCCCACTTGTACCCTTCTCTCTCTCTTTTCTCTCTCACAATCCTTTCCTATTTTTCTTTCATCCAACTTTCTAATTCCACAACATTTTCTCACTCCCTCTTTGCATATGCATATATAAATATAGCCCACCTCCTTCCTCACCTCTCAACAACCCAAAAAAATATTCACTAGTATTTTTTTCTCTCTTTATATTTTATTCATTCATTATTTGTTTCTAGTCTTTATCTTAATAACTTTGCATTGCTTGCCCTGTAATTCAAAATCAACTTAGAAAATTTGCTAAAGATTTGGGATGAAATCTGGTCGGATCTTGCTTTGTTGGATTGGGATTTTGGTGGGTCTTATTTCATTACAAAGCTCTTCTTCCCATCTCATCTCCCTCTCATAAAGATTACTCAAAAACAAAAAACAAAAATAAAAAACCATCCTTTCAAATCAGGTCAGGGAAGAAACAAAGCAAAGAGAGGAAAAACAAAAGAAAAGGAAAAAGAAGGAACAGTTCATTGCTTCTTCACTTCACCTTCAATCCATTTTTAGCTTCCTAAGGTTTCACTGAGTTGGAGCAAATGGGGATGGCTGCAGAGTCACAGTTTCATGTGTTGGCTGTTGATGACAGTATCATAGATAGGAAACTCATTGAGAGGCTCCTCAAAACCTCTTCCTATCAAGGTACTCATTCTCTTGGAAACAAACCAAAATCTGAGGAAAAAAAAAATTGGATCTTTACCTTTTTTATATTGATCTTAACATGTTATCTGATCAGAATGAACTTTATTTTCTTAATGGCAGTTACTACAGTTGATTCTGGTAGTAAGGCTTTAGAGTTTCTGGGCTTGCGTGAGAATGATGAGAGCAACCCAAGTACACCAGCTGTTTCTCCTAACAATCATCGGGTATATGCTTTTGTATTTTTTTTTTTCTTCTCAAAATGTATTTTAATTATCTTGTTGCAGTTTTTATTTTTTATTTTTTTAACCATAGGTCAGTTTCTTTTTCTGGGGTTCTGAAATTCTTTGGATTTCCTTTGTCTTAATAGGAGGTGGAGGTGAATCTTGTTATAACAGACTACTGTATGCCTGGCATGACAGGATATGATTTGCTCAAGAAAATCAAGGTATGCTTTGGTTTTCTATTCCTGTCTCATGTCTCTTTTGGGCCATTGTATTCTCCACTTTTCTCAAGTCTTTATGGCCAAGATTGTTTCTGCTTTTTTTTTTTTTCCAAACAAAGTAAAAGACTTTCCATTTTGAAACTATGCATTCATTCCAACTTGCTATTGTTTAAATTTGTCAACTTGGACTAGTTATATATTGCTTACCAGAAAATATCAAGCATAATCTCCTGGAATATTTTTTTTCCTATCTGCTTTTCAGTTTTCCACCCAAAACAAATCAGGTTCAACATCTAATGAAAAGATTTTCTTTCCAAGAAGGCCCTTTTTTAGCAGCTTGATTTGATTTGAGAAAAAAAAAAAATTGTTTTGAGAATCTTTGACAATTCCGTTCTCTCTTATTCCACCTGGAACCAGAAAACTTAAAAATTAATAGGATTTTCTGTGTTATTTCAGGAATCTTCATCTTTGAGAAACATACCAGTGGTGATTATGTCATCTGAGAATGTGCCTTCAAGGATTAGTAGGTAATGGGGTGAAAGATTTCAGTATTTTTTTATTTTAATTTTTCCCCTTTGAACATTTTTTGAGGTTAAATTCTGATGAATCTGTCAAACGGTAACAGATGTTTGGAGGAAGGAGCAGAGGAGTTTTTCTTGAAGCCTGTGAGGCTGGCAGATTTGAATAGGCTTAAACCCCATATGAAGAAAACCAAGTTGAAAGATCAAAAGCAAGAAACAGCAGAAAAGCTTGAAAACTCAGAAGTTGAACAGCAGCAACAACAAATCCAAAATGACCAACAAGAAGCAACAAAATCCAAATATCTGGAGCCAGAGTTAGAGTCACATTCACAGCCAACTATAGAACAACAGCAACAGTCACTACAACAAGCCAACAACAGCAAGAGGAAGACCATGGAACAAGGGCTTTCACCTGAGACTGACAGAACAAGACCAAGATACAGTGGCATAGCCACTGTGGTATGATGATAAATCATTGGCAAATAATTTTCTTCTATTTCAAAATGTAATTTTCATATAACTCTTTTTCTTAAAAAAAAAAAATTAACTTCAGTGTTGGTTAATATAGGCTCTATAGAAAGTGTAGTAGAGAGTTGTTTCCTGTAATCATTACCTGGAAATATTTCCTTCCAATTTTGTTTGCCCTTATATGTGGAAAAGAAAAAAAGAACATATTCGGTAAGAAACCAGATTTATAAAGTTTGGTCTGAAATCTGAATTAGTTCTTGATTATTTCCCTTCTTGACTAACACTCTTCAATTATTTTGGTTGAAAAACCGGCCAACATAACCCAGAAAACACGTTTAATTCTTACAGTTCACAATCTGTATCTAAAGCTAAAAGCCATTGCATGAACAGTAAAATTTTGTTTGTACTATTTCATTAATCAAAGGAAAAACATTTAGGAATGTGTATGTGAATGGTATCAATGAAGAGGGGATAATTAATTTAAAGGACCCGGAAATTCTTGGAAAAAAATTTAAATATTGCAATTTAAATAAAAAATTATGGAACTGTAACAATTTAAAATATATTTACGAATGTGCACTGTTTAGTTGCACCCAGAAGTGGGTGCAGTTGGTTACGCCCAAATTTAGGCGCGATAGGGAGGCATTTGTGACTCACAGGAGGATATTACGTGTGGCACCAAAATTTTAAAGGTCATAATTTTTGACTCGAGTGTCCAAATCAGATTTTTTTTATCCCGCGTAACTATTTAAGATCTATGCGTTGGCAAAATCCATCGAAAGAGATTTGGTCAAAAAATTTCCAAAAAACTGCATCCTTGTGCCCGTTTGTCATATTTTACCTTTGTGAATAATATTAGTTAATTCCTATTCTTATTTCACTATCAAACAATAACAAATAATCGTGACTTATTATTTTAATGGACAAAAGAGATTATGTAAAACTTATTCAACTTTTTAGAAAGTAGGTATATATATTCCAAAATTTTGTACACGGTTAGAATCTATGCATTATATATATGATTTGTGGATTATGGATAGTTTGTGTAATTTCTTTAATAAGTTGTGTGATTTCGCAATTATGTGAATTTTTCAGTACATAGATCTCGAAAAGTTATGTGAAAATATAAAAAAATCACTCGATCCAAACCAAAAGTTTTAGCCTTCTAAATTTTTGTGCCACGTGACATCCTCATGTGAGTTGGTTGTCTATCGCGCCTAATTCTGGATGCAACTGGTTGCTACACATTTATAAATAAGTTTCAAATTATTACAATTTCATAATTCTTAATTTAAATTGCAATATTTAAATTTTTTTGGGGAAATTCTTGAGCTTTAATTTTACTCAATTTTTTTGTTATTGGACGATCTCGCCCCAGCTGCTCACCAATCGAAAGCTTCGTCTTTAGATAAAAAGTTTTATTCGCATCACTAAATGAAATCAACAATAATAGGCATCCTCTCATTTAATGAAATGAGCAATACTTAATCTATTTCCAAAATAGTAATCAAAATCAACCTCAACATCAATATCACCTTTATTCCAAATTAATTGGGATCGGTGGTAGATGAACTCACATGAAAGATACAAAACGGTTGAAAATAAAATAAAAAAATAAAAATACAATAAATTAAATTAAATTAAAATAAATATGTATATATATATATATATATGTATATATAAATAAATAAAAGTAAAAAAGAAAGGGACAAGGAGAAGTGGGGGAGATGAAGGGGAAAATGACTAAAAAAAAGGACCATCTAGAACATAGGAATAACAACGGGTCTAACCCTCCACCATACTTATAGCTTTTCTCCATTCCGTTCTAAGACATACCGTCCGCCAATCTATATCTCACTCCATTAAATCAAACACAAAAATCTAACATCATCCTCTCCTGTGAAATTTTAACATGAGTTGATCCATTCTTGTTTTTTTGAAAATATTTCGATCGGTTCATTACTTCACAATTAATCCGATTAGGGGCGGGTCCAGAAGATGATCTATTCTTGTTAATCTCGCATGCCCATGACTCCTACGATCGGTTGAAGTAATGCGTAGACATTGTCAAACATATTCAATGAAACTTCGGAACAGTCACTGAAAATTACACATTCATTTATATATTGGCCAAAACTATGGCTATTAACAAACACAAGAGCCTTCCTACTTTAATTGGTTGGCTATGGGACAGGTGATTCTCCGAACGGTCTTTAAGAGAACACAAAAACTCAACCCAATGCGTGTGGAGATACTTTAAGCTAGTTTTGGATCATTCTTAACATTTTATTATTCCATTCATGCATCCTTCAATGCCTTGTGTTTATTTTTAAGTTAGTTAATGTGTCAATCAAGTGTCCCTTAGTATTTTCTAAAGTAATAAGCATGTATTGGTTTATTCCTACTCTTTTATATGTAGTAGAATTCTTCATTCAAATTAGTATTTTGTGTCTTTTTATGCTACCAAAAAGTTAAAATGCATCTGATGCGTAGTTTAACCATAATTTCCCCCAAGATGTGAATTATAAGAAATTTTAAATATTATAATTATTTTCATAAAAAGAAGAAGTGGATTGAGATATTAATCTCCAGTCATAGCCGATTTATTAAGGCATATTTACATGGTGTTCTGACCAGCCCAGTTGACTAGCCCAATACCAAAAGGTCCATGCCACATCTTCTTCACCTACCCAGCAATGTCAGAGCAGCCTCAACAGTGTTGTTATCCCTGTCTCCATGCAACAGGTTTTCCAACGTAAGACACCAGAATATCTTATGTTGGGGGACTTCCCTTTCATTTTTGTCTCCTCAGACACCCAAAATAACCTACTGAGAACTCTCCCCTCACAATCTCCCTTGCTCAGCGACTGCTGCCAGTATTGCAACAACTGCAAAGTGCCTTGCCCCTGTAAGGATAGGCTACTTTGGCTCTTCCTCATAACAGTTGACTTGACTCACTCTCTCACTAGATTGGATCTTATAAATACCCCCCCCCCTCACCACCATAAGACACACAGTATCACTATTTGTATGAGTCGTTACCATGTTAACTTGGAGAGTCATTATAGTCATTCTACACCCTTCATTGTTATACACAGTATCTGAGACCTATTTGCATAGCTTTGGTTCATGTCATTGCTGTTAAAGACATCCCTACATTAACCACTACACCTCTTGGGGTTACATACTTGGCTCTCTAGCCTCACTAACGGTTGACATAGTTTTCCTTTGCTTCTTGAAGCGTCCACATATAACTAATTTAGAATTTAGTAATCAATCGTAGATGGAGAGGTATTCTTTTTGACTTGACTAGAAACTCTGTCTTATTAATTTTATAATGCTCCTACTTCTCTATCATTTCTTACCTTTACTTAACTCTTATATTAATAGCTTCAATGAAAATTACCAAATAAGTGTTTTGTGAAAAAATTGCGATATTTTTATACAAACTGAATTAATCTTATTTTTGAATTTAAAGTTACTTGGTAACAATATTATTAATTTATTATTCTCTTCATTTGAATCTAATTTGCGAGGACGAAGATTTGTGCGGAGGGGTGGGCATTGTTGCCCAATCGTGTGGGCCATAACCAGTAACTCAACCCGTGACATTGGCTGGACCAGCATCGCAAGTTAGAAGGCCCAAACGTATAAGGGTATTGCCCAAACAGTACCAAGACTATTGCCCAAACATCCTCCAGGCCAGTTGTATTTTTTTTTTATCTTTTCTCCGTACATAGCCATATGTTTTTTATATTTAAAAAAAAAAAATGAAGACATCCAGTTTTTGTCTTAAGTTTTCTAGATATGTCAGAGGCCTTGGCTGATTTCTACTTGTTTATGAGGTGGCATCATTCAATGTATGATGATTATAATGAATATAAAAGAGGGAGAGTTAAATACAGGGCACTATTTTTTCTTTTATCTTGGATTTTTTTTTTTTGAAAAGTTTTTAATAAGGCAGTTTAAGTAATATATAATAAAAGGTGAACATGCAAAAGGGGTTCAATGAAATTATCAAGTAGATATTTACCTTCTAACCTTATATTATCTCCCATCTTTTCTTCCTTCTCTTTATATGATATTATTATTAAGGGAAGTGAAATACATGAAGCACTATTTTTTCTTTCACCAAAGTTTTGTCTTACTCGATTTTCATGGTAAAGTTTTTAATGAGATTGCTTGCAATACATATTATTTGAAAATGTACACTCTTTCCCCTTCATTAAGATATTTTCCACAAAGTTTTTTCTTAGTAAAATTTTAACAAGGTACATTATCTTAATGAATATTCAATTGTAGTATTATTAAAGAGAAAAATATTTCTGCAGTTACTGCATATAAGTTATCTGTATTTATTCCCAAAACGATGCTGTTTTGGTATTGAAATCTGAAAAAATTATAAATATAAAGACTATTATAACCCTGAAATAAATTAAAATTACAAAAACACCATGATTTTCGCTCCAAAATAACGTCATATTAGACTTACTGCAGATAAGTTATCTGCAATAACTGTAAAAAAAACGAACCCATTATTAAATATAACATTGGATATGACGCAAAGGATGTTATCTACTCTGAGTTATTATCCCTCTAGGTTTTTGTTAACAAGGTTTTAACAAAGCATATTTGATAATGTATTGTCATTCAAGGGTGAGTATTATAAAATATTTATGTGGATGACCATTGATTTGTCATGTATCGTATAACTGTCATATTGATGATGTATTGAAGTGTTGTTATTACCTTATTTATGTATAGAGTTGACATGGATGGTATGAAAAATTGGATGATGAGTGAATTAGAATTTGGTAATATTATTATACTTTTTCGAAGTGGAAAAAAAATAAAATATTACATTTTTAATAATTAATTACGAATTGGTAACAGTTTAGAAATTATTTTTGAATTTATTACAGTCATTCACGTTCAAATTAGGCGTGACTCCCAAGGCATTTACGCCTAATTTAGGCGTGAATCATTTGGTGTTGACACGTGGCACAAAAAATTAATAGTTTAACTGTAAAACTTTATAAGACCATAACTTTTGACTCAGGTATCTGAATGAGGTAATTCTTTTTTTTGATTCCACGTAACTTTTCGAGATCTACGCAATGACATCTCATTTGATATATTTTATCTCTCACAAACACAATTCAAATTTACAACAATGATACTATAAAGATGGCACCAAAATGGATTAACTCATCTATAAATAAGATGGCACCAAATTTCCTATTAAATACAAAACGCAATCAGCTCTTATTAAATACAAAACGCAATCAACTCTCTTAACATTAAATTCAAAATTCAAATAACTACTAGCAAAACGGCAATATATTCGTAATTAGGGTTAAAAACGACAACTTATTCGTAATTATTTAATAAAAAACAATATTTTAATTTTTTTGCCTCTACCAAGTGTTTGAAAAAAAATAGTATACAAGGTTATTTATTTAATTATTAAAATATATACAAATTTATATAATATTCTACCAAGTGTTTATAATATTTATTTAATTATTTTCTTTATTAATACAGATTTTTCAAATTGATTTTTGAGTTTAAATCACAAATTAAATCTTTATTTTGTTTTTCTTATTAATAATAATTTTAATTTTTTTTTGGTAATACACTATGTAATACAATTATTGTAAATTTGAATTGTGTTTGTGAGAGATAAAATATATCAAATGAGATGTCATTGCGTAGATCTCGAAAAGTTATGTGGAATCAAAAAAAGAATTACCTCATTCAGATACCCGAGTCAAAAGTTATGGTTTTCCAAAGTTTTACAGTTCATAAGTTGACTTTTTTTGTCACGTGTCAACACCAGACGAGTCACGCCTAATTTAGGCGTGAATGCCTTCGAAGTCACGCTTAATTTGAGCGTGAATGACTGCAATAAATTCGAAAATAGCTTTCAAACTGCTACCAATTCGTAATTAATTATTAAAAGTGTAATATTTTACTTTTTTTTTTTTTTTTTTTTTGCCTTTCCGAAGTTCATTTTTAGATCTTCCTATATCATCTTTTTCTAGCTTCCTTTTTCTATTTCTCTCCTATGATTTTATAACAATTTTGTAAGTAAAAGAATGTTTCTACGATATATTTTTTTAATAAACATTTTATTTAATTCTTTGAAAAATAAAAAGAAACATATGTCTTTTTATTTTTTGGGTTGAGCATGATTTTAATATTTCAATAGTAGAATATTGTCTGTTCAATTCTCAATGCTTTAATTTATGAAAAATCTTCCTTTCATCATCCCATTAAGCCTTCTTTATAGTGTATTTTAATTTAGGAAATAATATTTTTCATATTATAAAAATAAAATTATCTCCTCTATACAAAAAAAAATATAGGACTATATAATATGTAATGGCCTCGATTGCTCACGGTTTTGGCTGGGACATACAGCTTTTTGATCCGCCGACGGAGTGCACACAGCTTTTGGTGGACGGTGTCGTGAGGGACATGTTTGATTGAGCTGTAGTTGTTTTCTTGTTTTTATTTTCCGATGTATTCAAAAAAAAAATTATAAGATCAATATTAGGATTTTGTTTATACTTATCACTATTTTAATTTTATTACTTCTATTATCTGTTTAGTTATTATTACATTAATTTAAAATTAATGATTGAAAAAAGTTATCATTGATTTTAAATTAATTCAATAATAATCAAACAGATAATAAATTTAAAATGATAATAAATATAACTGTCTTAAATAAATATTGACTCAATGTGTTATTGATAAGTAATGGCGTTGAAAAGTCTCATAGAGTATATCAATATCTCCAATTTGTTTCGGTGATTTCCGTGACCGAATAGCAATTGTGCAGTAGTAAAATCCTCATTATTTATGAATATGTTTGATTGTATTTTGTTTTTTTAATATTTTATAAACTAATTAATGAAATATGTATTTTTTATATTTTTTTTGAAAACAAAAAGTCAAAAGTCAAAATAAAAAATAAAAACAACTGAGATATGAGGGTCTGTTTGATTTCTTTTAAAAAAAAAATTATTTTGTAGAATAATTAATAAACAATTCGCGGTCAGGTTGAATCGGTTTTGGAAGCAAAAATTGTCCGATCCAATCCCTTCGTTCTGATCATATAATCATCCATTCGGTTTGAGTTTTTTTCAAATCCGATCCGATCCAATCCAATCTTTTTCGGTTTGGATTGGATCGGTTTTCTGTTTTTTGAAAATCCAAAAATTTGTTTAAGGGAAAGTGTTTGTCATTTTAATGACATGAAGTTATGTCATTTTAAGAGAGAGATAGACACAAAATTAATTTTTTTATTTAAAATTTAAATTAAAAAAATATCCACTTTCTCTCTCCCATGATTTTTATTTTTGTGTGTATCTCTCTCCTAAAATGACATAACTTATGTCATTTAAAATGACAAATACCAAACCCTTTGTTTAATTATTATTGTACAAATAACATCTCTTGTGTATATTGACTTTGTAAATTTTTTTTTTTAAAAAAAAAACATTAGTAAACTATGATATAATTATTTTGTTTGGACAATAAGATACGAAGCTCTCCAAAGATAAAATTTTGTTGATGAGTTGCGATTAGATTTTTTCTTGAATTTAGTTGATAGGTTAATGGGTATTGAGTTTAGAAATTTTTGGACTATTATTGGGGAAAGACTCAAGTAGATAGAGAAAAATTAATATATTGGATCGGTTTGGATTAGATCAGTTTTCATTACCCATCCAAAAATCAATCCAATCCAATTAAAATTTGCGATTTTTTTCGGTTTTCATTTTTTTAATTTTCGATATATTCAGTTATTGATTTTTTATTCGGTTACCGCAATTTGAATCGATTTAAATGGATTGATGAACACTAATTATTGATAAGTAATGGCGTTGAAAAGTCTCAGAGTATATCTATATCTTCAATTTGTTTCGGTGATTTCCGTGACCGAATAGCAATTGTGCAGCAGTAATATCCCCATTATTTATGAATATGTTTGATTGTATTTTGTTTTTTTTAATATTTTATAAAATAATTAATGAAATATGTATTTTTTGTATTGTTTTTTAAACTAAAGGTCAAAAGTCAAAATAAAAAATAAAAACAACTGAGATATGAGGGTCTGTTTGATTTTTTAAAAACAAAAAATTATTTTGTAGAATAGTTAATAAATAATTTTTTTTGTCTCTTTTTGTTTTTAAAATTAAAAGCCAAAATACAAAATAAAAATAATTGAAACATTTTATCTAAATTTGATTCTAAAAACTAAAAAGCAGATGTAATTTTTAAAATTATTTTTACAAAGAGATATTATCAAATATGTATTTTTGTTTTTTTTTCAAAATTAAAAACTATTTTAAAAATAGAATTCAAACAAATTTAGTTCAAACAAATTTATGTTTTCTAAATTTGATTTTAAAAATTAAAAAATTATTATGATTTCTAGAATTATTTTTTAAAAAAGTATTATCAAACTGATACGACTAAACTCTCAGAGAGAGGAGAAGGAATCGAAAAGACAGAATATTATTCAAAAGTTCTCTGTACAATGCTTCTTGTCCACCTTTTATACAATTTTCCCTAACTAACTCACGTGGCTTAAGCCAACTCACACAATCTCTAACAACCTTTACATCTTAGTTACTAATGATATTCCACAACCTATCATGCTACATAATAGTCATGTAGCCTCACGGACTCCTTCCTTGTACGGTTAGACCTTCTATTCGTATCAACTGCCCCTGGACAACTTCAACCTTGTCCTCAAGGTTTAAAGAAGGATAGGCCTTGCGTATATTAGTTGTTGTTTCCCAAGTTGAATCTTCAGGAATTGATTGGGACCACTGAACCAAAATTTTTTGTTGTGGACGCCCCCTAGCTGACCTCATCCGTGAAGACAAAATTGCAACCGGTTGCTGTATGGGCCTGTTATCTATGGTTTGAGGTGGAAGACTTTCACATTGAAACTGAGGTGAAGCACGAAACGGCTTGAGTGCAGAAATGTGGAAGGTGGGGTGGATCCTAGAGCCTTCAGGGAGCTTAACTTGGTAAGCTACAGAGCTGATAACCTTCTGCACTGGAAAAGGCCCATAATATCTCTTAGCCAATTTGTGGTTCGAACGTTTCAACACAGAAATCTGGCGGTAAGGTTGGAGCTTCACGAGGACTAGATCACCAACTTCTAGTTTCCGATCTAAACGATGTCTATTTTCCTGAAGCTTCATTCGATTTTGTGCCCGTGATAAGTTCAACTTCAAATTTGTCAACAACTCATTACGGTGCTGCAACATGGAATCTAAAGCTTCGAGTTTAACCATCCCACGTGGGTAATGAGGGATGTGGGGTGGCAATCTGCCATACAATGCTTGGAATGGTGTCATCTTGATAGAAGAATGGACTGAGGTGTTGTAGTGAAGCTCAGCCCAACACAACAAGAGTGACCAACGTTGATTCTCCTCTGAACAGAATGCTCTCAGATATTGCTCTAAATACCGGTTGGTGACCTCTGATTTCCCATCAGACTGTGGGTGATAAGCTGAAGTAGCACTGAGCTTTGTTCCACTTAACTTGAACAATTGCTTCCAAAACTGGCTGAGGAAAATGGAATCACGATCTGAAACCAGTGAACGTGGGAAGCCATGAAGACGCACCACCATATTGGAGAAAAGTTGAGCTACTGTCGAAGTTGTATACGCAGCTTGGAGGGGTCCAAAATGGGAAAACTTTGTTAAACGATCAACAACCACTAATATTGCACTGTACCCGTTTGAACAAGGAAGACCAGTCACAAAGTCCAATGTTAAATCCTCAAACACAGCTTCCGGAATAGGAAGTGGTTGCAAGAGTCCCAATGGAGCTTGTGTAGAAGTCTTAATTTGCTGACATACGATGCACTGCTGGACAAATGCCTTGACATCATCTCTCATTTTAGGCCAATGAAAAGTAGCAGACAATCTGCAGAATGTTTTCAAGGTACCAGCATGGCCTCCTAATTTTGTAGAATGAGCCTCTTCAAGTAAGTGGTCCTTTACTTTCTATTGAGAACCCAACAAATATTTACCCTTGTAAAACAGAATACCATCTCTACATAATAAGGATGCATCCACATCATCTCCATTCTGCAGCTTTTGATGGAGCAGTAACAAGTCAGGATCAGAATTATTTTCTGCTCTGATCACAGTGAGCAAATCAAACTCAGGTTCGAACCACAAAGTGCATAAAAAACTAACTTCCTCATGCTGTCTTGACAATGAATCAGCAACAACATTTGAAATTCCTGGTTTATACTCAATTCTGAAACTGTACCCCAATAACTTGATAACAAACTTGTATTGCTCTGGAGTCAACACTGTTTGTTGAAACAATTGCTTGAGGCTTTGGTGATCTGTTCGAATTATAAACTCAGCACCAAGCAAATAATGCCGCCACTTTTTCACAGCTTCGGCTATGGCATAGAGCTCCCGAATATAGGTAGAAGCAGCAGCCATTCTCGGTCCAAGCTTCTTACTATAAAAGGAGATGGGTTTCCCATGTTGAAGTAACACAGCCCCAACACCAGATTGGGATGCATCAGACTCCACTATAAATGGAGATGTGAAATCTGGAAGTGCCAAAACAGGGGTGGATGACATAGCTTCTTTCAACTGCTGAAAAGCAGTCTCAGCCTCTAGCTTCCACAAAAACTTGTCATTCTTTAACATGCCAGTTAACGGGGCAGCAATTGCAGCATAATGATGCACAAATCGACGATAATACCCTGTCAATCCTAAAAATGCTCGCAGCTGTCTAACAGAAGAAGGTTTGGGCCATTCCAGCATTGCTGACACCTTCTTTGGATCAGCTTTCACACCCAACTCAGAAACAATGTGACCCAGATAAGATATTTCAGATACAGCAAAATCACACTTACTTAGTTTCACAAAAAAAAAACAATTCTGAATTAAACAATGCAATACCTGGGTGAGGTGGTTGACATGCTCCTCCAAGGATGAACTATACACAAGGATATCATCAAAGAAGACGATAACAAATTTCCTAAGAAATGGCTGAAAAATCTTATTCATCGTCGATTGAAAAGTGGCGGGAGCATTCGTTAAACCAAACGGAATTACAAGGAACTCGTAATGGCCATCATGAGTGCGGAAGGCTGTTTTATGGACATCTTCGGGAACCACTCTAATTTGATGATACCCTGCACGAAGGTCCAATTTGCTAAAGATCACCGCTCCCAGCAACTCATCTAGCAACTCCTTAATTGTGGGTATGGGAAAACGATCCTTTACCGTGATTGAATTCAAGGCCCTATAATCGATACACATGCGCCATGAGGAATCTTGTTTCTTCACCAACAGAACAGGGAGGAGAAGGGGCTCTTGCTGTATTGAATAAAACCAGATGACAAAAGTTTTGAAACTTGTCGTTCTATTTCACCTTTCTGTTGGTAAGGGTAACGGTAAGGTTTCACGTTCACCGGTTGGGAATCCTTGCTCAAATGAATGCAATGATCCATTCCTCTAAAAGGAGGTAAGGATTTTGGAATTGCAAACACCAATTCACAACGCACCAAGACCTGCCACAATTGGAAAGGAACTTTATCTCTGTAAGTTTCCAATTCGGAAGTCAACTCTCCAGTAGCTATGTTCCCTGGATGGCCCTCCAAAATGCAACACCTTTCTGCAATACTGTGTTGTGAGACCCCATCTGAAATTCCACATAATTTCACACAGCCACCTTGCCATGCAAATTTTATCGACTGGTCACCATAATCATGAGAGACTCTCCCTAGCTGGCTCAACCAGCACATGCCTAAGATTACACTTAACCCACTAAGATCAGCAACCCACAGGTCCACCACAAACTCTAAGCCTTGTATCAGCAGTGAGACATTAACACATTTTTTCTCACAAATCATATACTCACCATTGCCCATAAAGACCTTCATTCGAGTTACACGAGACATGGGCAACTGTAAGTCATCAGCCAACTGTTTGCGGATGAAATTATGAGAGCTTCCAGAGTCAATCAACACTACCACTTCCTGCTTCCTAATTAAAGCTGACAGTTGCAATGAACGTGGATTAACTGATGCTGCCAATATGTGTAATGCTGCATGAGTGACATTCTCATCTGTATTCGCCACCTGCCACACAACCTCCTCCTCTGGTTCATGCGGAGGATCATCTGATTCGCCAATCAACAGTAACATTCGCGCCTTGCATCTATGACTTGCTGTCCATTTCTCATCGCAAGTATAGCAGATACCTAAATCTCTCTTGCGTTGCAATTCTTCTGGTGGTAATTTTTTTATGGGTAACGACGAGAGTGACGAAGACTGTAATGCTAAAGGAGCTGAAGTATTACCTTGAGTCAGAACAACGGTAGACGTACTCGGAAGCAGTTTGTCAGTGGAGTTTTTCCAAGAAGGTAATGGTGAAGAACGATTGGGAACGAACTTCTTAGTTGATGAATTGAACGAGGACCGTAGCTCATTAAAATGAGAGTCATACGACATTGCTAACTGCATTGCGTGATGCAACGAAGTAGGCCAATGTAATTGTATAGCTCCTCGTAACTCTGGTTGGAGGCCAGATACGAAGAATTCCATCAAAAGATCATCTCCCAGATTCGTGACCTGGTTCATCAATCGTTCGAACTCCTTCATGTAATCAGACAAAGTCCCTGTCTGCGTGAGCTTGGAAAGAACCCCACTCACATCACGATGGTTAGGAAAAGCGAACCTCTGTTTTACTGCGACACAAAATTCTGGCCATGAATTCACTGTACCACTGCCATAGATCCATTGGTACCACGGTGCGGCTGCTCCCTTCATTTTCAGGCCTGCAAGGTGCACCTTCAACGCTTCAGGAATCTGCTGAAGACGAAAATAAAGCTCTGTCTTGAAAATCCAATTGTTTGGATCGGTGCCATTGAATGCCGGAATCTCCATCTTCACTTGCTTACAAGGATTTCTCGTGTCCAGAAACTCCATGTGTGGCGGTAACGAAGAAGCTGAACTCGAAGAGTGCGGAGAAACATGAGGAGACATATCTCTCAAGCGAGCATCAATGGCTGCAAATCGAGCATCCAATGCAGAAATAGATGACAAACGCGCATCTAGGGTTTCAGATATTTGATCCAATCGTTGCTGGATCTCAACACGGTGGGACGCGAACTCTTCCGCTAAGTCTTGGACTCGCATCGTTGCTGAGTGCAAGATCGATGAAAGCACCAGATGATACGACTAAACTCTCAGAGAGAGGAGAAGGAATCGAAAAGACAGAATATTATTCAAAAGTTCTCTGTACAATGCTTCTTGTCCACCTTTTATACAATTTTCCCTAACTAACTCACGTGGCTTAAGCCAACTCACACAATCTCTAACAACCTTTACATCTTAGTTACTAATGATATTCCACAACCTATCATGCTACATAATAGTCATGTAGCCTCACGGACTCCTTCCTTGTACGGTTAGACCTTCTATTCGTATCACAAACAGTCTTTTTTTTCTAAAAAATAAAAAATTGTTTTTGAAAATCAAATTCAAACATGCCCTAAAAACTGTTCTGAGCCATATTTCGTTCTAAGGAGGTCAAAATGAGGATTATATTTTCTCAAATTTGTTATTGAGGATAATAACCCTTAATTCAAAATAAAAGAGATGTTTATCTCTTAAAAAAAATTAAACAATGCCCACAATTAATACAAGGTAAAACGTGTGGAATTTTCTCGTATGGTCAATAACTACTGGAATAATTTCAATATTTCTTCTAACATTTAACAATTCAATTCCAAAAATATTTTAAGAAAATCAAATAATTTATTATCATATAGATATTAAAGAGACGAAACCTATTTATAAAACGAATAAGAGTGACTTTAATGAAAAATTGGACGTGAAATGAACTTGAAAAGCGGGCAACAGAAATATATATATATATATATATATATATATATATATATATATATATATATATATAGACTAAAACTTCAAACACATAATTGGATAATATAATCTTATCACATTATTAATCCAATGCACACCAAACACAGGATATGATATATGCTTATCCTGTTCATATCCTTATAAATAGATAGAGTAACTCAACTACTCAAGTGAGAATCGTAACAGAAGAATTATCTTATAACAACCTCACAACAAACCAAATTAATGTCCAACAAATAACCCATTATAAATAGTAGGCATTTCATCTGTTACACACTTTTAGGTTATCTTTCCTTCATATATTCATCTTTACTTCTGCTGTGCATGCACCCCACCGAACAATAACCAAAACTTCCCATCACGTAAAGCGCATTGTTTTCTCGCGTTTGAGATTCTGATCATAGGGTTCGTAATTCCAATATTTGATTATCATTTGTCTTTTTTAGGTTTGATTGATTTCAACTATGCAGCTAAACCATCAATTTTTTTTATTTAATTTTATTTAATTTTATGGTTTGTTTGTTTGGTTAGAGAATTAGGAATCTTTGAATGTGATGACTATGTATCACTTGTTTGTTATATGTTTTGCAATTGAATCTAAAGGAGTGAGCCATTGCTAATCGTTTTTCTTTATTATAATGTCTCTAGGTAATTGTTAACAGCATTTGATAACTTCCGATATGTCAAGTGGATTCGCGAGACAGGTTTCCGATGATGATATTCGCCTGGTAAGCTGTGAACTCTCTCTCTCAATTTTAAGGGTCTTTTTTGGTAGACGGAAAATTTTTTTTATCGGTAGAAAATAATTTCTGAGGATACGATGAATTTTTTTTTTCTGGATAAGTTACTAAAAGTGTTTGGTAGGTTAATTTTTTTTCGAGAATGTTAAGTTAATTTTATTGATGTTGTATGTTAATTTTTTCATCACAAGGAAAAAAATAATTCCACCCCTTTAATGCTTTAAAAGGTAATTTTCCCCAATCATTTTACACAAAAAAAAAATGATGAATTTCAAACCATAATTTTACTGTACCTCTTATCAAATATAGGCAAATAATTTTTTCCATGATGTACAACATATTTCATTGAGAATTTACTTTTAGGCTATTACTTATGAGATATTGGATGTTTGGGGTTTTATTTAATTTGGGATTTTTTTTTTTATTGAATCAGGTTTTTTAATTGTAATTAACAGTTAGGATTGCTTGAATGTATAGTTGCTTAATTGTTATCACTTGTTAAGCTTTGCAGAGGATTTCTGTGTACTTTTGATTTCTCATTATATCATTTTAAATTAAAATCATCACTGTTGTGTGTTGTTCTGTATGTCCTCTGTTCAAATCTTCCTCTCTTCCAAATTTCTCATTATTCCGTATACTGTTCAGTTCATCTAACATCTATGAGAGATTGCTAACTGGAATTTTTTTTTCCCCTTTACTTGCCTCATTATAGGTGCAAATTCTCATAGAACATTGTCTATCACGATACATGAGCAAGAAAGAAGTTGTGGAAGCACTACGAGACCAAGCAAAGATAGAGCCTGGTTTCACCGAACTGGGTAACGAAAACCTTCTTTCTCTGGCATTTTTTTTTTTTAACTTTTATTTTTCTTCACCTTCACTTCGCCAAAGACTTTTGTTGTGTTCTACAATCTATAGTATTTAGCATGATTAAAAGTTTTAATTGATTTACTTTCATAATATTTTTCACTTCATTTCTAGATTTTTTTTTTAGTAGTTGTGATGTGATTGTCAAACTTCTTTTAAAGAAACGGAAGAAGCCTCTAGAAATTGTTGGCAGTTTTAATTTGTTGTTTTAGTCTTACGGATTGGGCATTGGGGTTAAAAACCAACAGTTCCCTTAATTTCACCAATCATTTGTTGTTGTTGTTTATTTCTAAGTTTCTGTTTTTTTTCAGTTTGGCAAAAGCTTGAAGAGCAAAACGAAGAATTCTTCATGGTGTATCGAACAAGAGCGATTGTGAAGGACCAAATAGAACAATTCAACAAGTTGATGAAACAACAAGAACAGCAATTATTGGAGTTACAGCAAACTGCAGTTGCATCACAACCTTACTCCAATGGGACATATATATCTCCAAGTAAGTCTATATTACCTCCATGAATATTATTACCATCATTACTTACCTCTAATAATGGGTAATTTTTCACAGATGATGCCTTCATTCCCTCGCATTCTTATTCTCCAATTGGCAACGTACATGCAGTGGGTGTTGGCCAATCTGAAACGTTGCATCCTCTCCTTCTAGGGTCAGAGGATGCAGTGAGCACACAATATCATCACCCAACTAACTTTTCTCCTCTTTCAATAGTGCCACCCCACTATTACAACCAGTTCGATAACCAATCCTATGCTGCCAATCTTCCAATAGTGCCACCACACTATTACAACCAGTTCGATAACCAATCCTATGATGTCAATCTTCCAATAGTGCCATCACACTATTACAACCAGTTCGATAACCAATCCTATGCTGCCAATCTTCCATTAGTGCCACCACACTATTACAACCAGTTCGATAACCAATCCAATGCTGTCAATCTTCCAATAGTGCCACCACACTATGACAACCAGTTCGATAACCAATCCTATGCTGGCAACCCCTTTTTATGAGCGACAACCTCCGGTTCACCGAACACACTCTTATGTTCAACTTCAAGTAAAAAAGACTATTGTGTGAGGGAGGTGTTAGAGATGTTAATATAAAAAGTGTTAACGTAGTTATTATTTTTTAGTTTAAGTTTTTGGTTGAATTCAATTGACACTTTATGTAATTATTATCTATACTTTTTTAAGTTCTTGTTATTTAATTTGATTAGATGGCCGATCAGTGTATAATGATTTTCCTTTGTGGAGATTTTTGGTGTGGGTACTGGGTATTGTAGATTTTATCCAATGTTGTGGGATTTTCATGAACAGAAAGTCTCCTCTTTCGTTCAATATGATGAAATCGAGTTCAAATTATTCTCCTCCGTATCATCTCATTGGAACGTAGAACAAGATATAATTAAATGATTTTAAGGAAAGTTTAGATCCACGGCGTTAAGTAAACACCTTAAAAATAATATACTTAAATTTAATGAACCTAAAGACAATAAGGTTATATAGACAAAAATTTTTTTGTCTCCGAGTATTATATTATTAGGTATGCTAATATTCGTGCCTTTCAAGTTTTTGCATATGGATTTGTGTATTTGTAATTCGTATTCCTTTAAGTTCTTCAATTTTTTTTTTTAACCCAAAAAAAATCTTATTCACCAAGTTACAGTAAATCATCGAATGTGTTTATCGGCTAAATCAAAATTCAGGTTATTGATGTTATAGTTTTTTTGGGTCATTGATGTAGTACCAATTATGATTGGATAGCAATACTTGGGCTTTAATTTTCTCATGAGAATTGTAAGGATTACAACATCAGAAAACATTTCTCGTTTTTTCTTAATTTTAATAGCATTAAGAGACTCAAACTCCGCCTCAATCTTTCAAAGATATATTTATTAGAAGCGAAAAATGTTTATCCTTTTAAATGACACAATTTATATCTTTTCACTTTCATAAAGAGATGGGACCCACACCTTTATTTTTTTTTGTCAACTCTTTTTCTTCCTTTATCTATCTTTTTCTCTCTCTTAAAATGACAGAACTTTACATCATTTGAAATGACACACACTTTACCCTTATTAGAATCTTACAATCCGTATTATTTGGCAAGCATACTCGATTACAAACTTTGGAAGGATTATATTTACAAATTTTTTGTTTATAAAATTTTACAAACTACACTATGTATTCCGAAAGCACATTCGGTTACACTATATATTTCCGGCTAGTGTAATTCGCAAAAATTTATAAAAAAAAAATTGTAAACGGATCTTTCTTTCGTATATATGGCTCATTTAATCTCATGTAGAGAAAATCTCTCGTTTTATAGACACAATGAGTTTTGCTCATTGAAGACATCACGGCAAAACCCAGAGAACATAGCTTCGTGTTCAATTCTTCACCCGCAAAAAATTATGATCTAATGAGCAAAATAAAAGCATCATTGCAAGTTCTGGTTTTCAGGAAAAATATAGAAAAAGGGAGAAGGAATGGTGACTAAGTTAGGGAAGTCAACTGAACAAAATAGTACTTTTGAAATAGAGAACTAACTCCTATTACTCAATGAACTCTTTCAAGTTTCAACCAGCAACAGGATACCTAACATATTGCAGTATGTGGGTTTCATATATTTTTTTTATATGAATCCCATATATTTTTATGTATGTATGAAAGATAATTTTATTTTTTATAACATAAAAAAGCAATGAAACCTAATTTTATCCCCCATATATTGCTAAATTAGAAAACAATACATCATTGAAATAAATTCATAACAGGATTACATTGTTTCAAGACACCAATGAAACCTTATATCACAAGTATCATCTGGTTTCATAAAATTTTGTGAGACAAACACCATTTAACTATAATAGATCACAAAAGGCTCACAATGTTTAAAAAGCAACAACAAGGATCACATAGTTTCGTAACAGTTGGGAGACAAACATGGTTTAGCCATAATCTCAAGTGGGGTAGCTTTGGTGTTGGTAAATTCAAAGGATTCAGTCATATCAATAGGTTCGTTAGATGGATTTAAGATGTCAAATGAATGCAAAAAACTAGCCAAAGTGAAATGAACCACACTCAAGCCAAGGGACATTCCAGCACAAATCCTTTTGCCAGTTCCAAATGGCAACAACTCAAAATGATGATCCTTAACATCAACCTCTTTGTGAGTGGTAAGGAACCTTTCTGGTTTGAACTCCAATGGATCTGACCAAACACTAGGATCTCTGTGGATCTTCCATAGGTTTGGGATTAGTCTAGTTCCCTGTCTAACATGGTAGCCACCTAAAGTGCAATTCTCTGTGAATTCACGAGGTGATGAGACAGTGGCTGGTGGATACAATCTTAGTTTCTTTTTAACTATAACTTAAAGATATACCAGTTTATTTATATCTGATTCATTAACACATCTCTCTTTCCCAACATGTGTGTTAAGTTCTTTAGCTTTTTCTCAATAGCAAACACATTGCCCATGTAAGGGTAACTGCGGTTGTGTCAGTTCCTCCCACAATAAATTCCTGCAAATAAGTTCAATTTCCTTATGAGAAGAATGCTGCAATATTATCTCATAAAAAAGAAAAAGAAATCTTGGATCCAATCTTTGGTATAATAGAAACTTCCTCATTTGGTCACAATTTTGTTTTTCACAACTGTTTTCAAAACTCATCAACTTCCAACTTATTACTTATAGTTCATGTAGTATCCCTTTTAGCCACCTAATGATTCTAATCAGAGATGAGTTTACTGTGATAAAAACTTTCACAATACATATTTCAAACAATCCATATCAATATAAAATTGTAATCGTGATTCGTGTGACATACAGAGAATTAGTTTAATTTAATAATCTAATTAATAATTTTTCCTATTTTTTTAAAAAATATATGTTTTAGAAAATAGTATATAAACTCAAGTTGAGTTAAGCCCCAACTTAGGTGCGACTAAATCATAACCCACAAATACACCACATCTAATTTTACTATCTAGTTAAGTCATGAACACTCCTCTTTCTTAGGGATTATTACATTTCCTCTAAAAAGACCACAATTTACATGGATAATCTCTCTAGAAAAACAAATAGAAGTTCAAAAAAATGGAGAAGAAAGAAGAAAAATCTATTGTTGTAAGGGACTACAAAAATAATTTCACTATACACTACTATATATACACCAAAGTTGAGGCCTTGAAAATGGTATCAGCATCACATCCATGAAGTCTCGATCACCTACAATCTTTTCACCCAAAACCCTCTTCTGTCGGTGTTCCTCTAACCATTCACTTAAAGTTTTGTCCATTTCCTTTGCAGTTTCTTTCATGGCCTTCTCATACCCTCCAATATCCAACCATCTTAAAGATACATCATGTATATGTCCTTCCTAACACAGTTTGAAATCTTTTTTTAAGACTACAATTGCAGAAACCATTCAATCGAACATGTTACAACACAATAACTTACAAATTGATGCGTCACAAGCTGTTTAACCTACAGACCCCTCTAACTTCAAGCTCATTAGTTGGTTCACCTCAGAGCCAAATTCATCTGGAAGCTCATTGAAGACATCACGGCAAAACCCAGAGATCATAGCAGCCATGGCTTTTTCATAGTTTATTCCCCTTTGTTGAAAGTAAAACAATTGATCTTCACCAATTTTGGATGTACTAGCTTCGTGTTCAATTCTTGCTGTAGGATTCTTCACCTGAAAAAATTATGATCTAATGAGCAAAATAAAAATATCATTGCAAGTTCTGGTTTTTGGTTTTCAGGAAAAATATATAAAATGGGGGAAAGGAGGAGAAAAGAAGAGGGGAGGGGGGGGGGGGGGGGGGGGGGGGGGGGCTAAGTCAGGGAAGTCAACTGAACAAAATAGTACTTTTGAAATAAGAGAGAACCAACTCTTTGCCCCATTACTGATGAACTCTTTCAAGTTTCAACCAGCAACAGGAGACCTAACACATTGCAGCTACCTTAAGACTAAAGCTACTTTTGAAGAAGCTCTTATTAGCCAAAGGCAACTGGAAAATGGGAAGATCAGAACCAGGAGATCCTCTTGAAAGAGACAGAACGATTCAGCTGTATAAGAAATACTAATATTTTGTAATAGAACATTGAACATCCAAGAAACTTATAGTTCTTACTTCCTTGATATATATTAGGCTTCCCCATTGCTGTTAAAATATTTACACAGATTTCTCAGCATGAAAAAGTACACACTTATACAGGGCATAAACGTATGTATTATGTTGAATTTAATCTAATCATGTTTTTATCGTATCCAGGGTCTAATTCAATTACAATGGTTTCACTTCAAATTCATGGACAATTTACCAAAATCTGATGACTCTGCATTCTTTCATCCAAAGCATTTACTATTATTTTTCTATAAAAGCCTTGTTGTATGGAATCTTACCTAACGCTAACTTAAATTGAACAAATAAATTTCAAAATCTTTCTTTACCAAGAATTTTTGTTTATTTTTTTAAGAAACTGTTTTCAGTATCTTTGTTACGGAAATTGTTTGTTCATTGGTTTTTAATTCCTTTGATTATTTACTTGGTGGAAGTTTCCAGCTTCTTTGACGTGGCTAGTAGCATGGGAGATGTAAAAGAATTTCATTTGCACCTTTGTCTTTTGAATCACACCCTATATACAAGATGAAGTTTCTAGCATGTGATATGTAAAAGAATTTCATTTGCACCTTTCTCTTTCTGAATCACACCTTTATATACAAGGGATAACACATGAATGAATAGAAAATCTCCCCATCATAAACCTTCTCTGCTCTCACTATTTTCTCCAGAATTAATCAATGGATAACTTTTCTTTCACTAGTTTTCCCTGGTTAAGTGTTCTCGGTTTCTTTGAAATCCGTGGACTACAAAATTCCTGTTAAAATCTTTCTCTCACTCTTCACTTCTTTGTTCTCTCCCTCTATTTTATGCTCCTAGGTACCAGGTTGTTATCAAGGCTCAAACTTATTTAACAGCCTATATACCAAAAATTATTAAAACTCCCACATACTGAAACAAGCATAAACAGAAATCTCAAATTATTAGCAGAGGAAAAATTTATCAAAAAAATAAAAAAGAAAGAACTTACCTGGATGTAAGGATATGTATTGGCAGCTGCTTTATCACCAATAAGCATTGAGTCACACTGAGAGGAGTTTCTAGCATTCTCTGCCTTTGATTGAACCTGAACAAGCCCCCTATAACAGTTCCTTGAGTGTCCAACTGATATGCCCTTGGAGATAATCCTACTCTTAGAGTTCTTCCCCTTGTGAATCATCTTTGTACCTGTATCCGCTTGTTGATAGTTATTAGTCAAAGCAACCGAATAAAACTCCCCAACAGTATCATCTCCCTCCAAAACAACACTGGGATATTTCCAAGTAATAGCTGATCCTGTCTCCACTTATGTCCATGATATCTTAGAGTGTGCCCCAGCACAAAGTCCTCTCTTTGTTACAAAATTGTATATCCCTCCCTTCCCATCCTCATCCCCAGCATACCAATTCTGCACAGTGGAGTACTTAATTTCTGCACCTTCACCACAATACAACTCCACAACAGCAGCATGAAGCTGGTTCCTATCATAAGAAGGTGCAGTACATCCCTCCAAATACTCCACAAAACTCCTATCATCTGCAACTATCAAAGTCCTCTCAAACTGCCCAGTCTCCAAAGCATTGATCCTAAAGTAAGTTGAAATCTGCATAGGGCACTTAGTATCCTTAGGAATGTAACAAAAGGATCCATCACTAAACACAGCTGAATTCAAAGCTGCATAATAGTTATCCCCACTAGGCACAACTCTCCCCAAGTACTTTCTAACCAAATGAGGGTACTCCCTAATAGCCTCAGATATTGAACAAAAGATAACACCAGCTTTCTCCAAAACCTTCCTATGAGTTGTAGCAATGGAAACACTGTCAAGAACAGCATCCACTGCAACATTAGCCAAACGGTTCCTCTCATTCAGAGGGACACCCAGTTTATCAAAGTACATAAGGAGTTCAGGGTCAGCATCTTCAAGGGAATTTAGGTGGGTTTCTTCTTTGGTGCAGAGTAATAGCACATATCTTGAAAATTAATTGATGGGTATGAGTTGTCTGACCAATTGGGTTCCTCCATGTTCAAGAATTTTTCAAAAGCACTCAACCTGAACTCAAGCATCCAAATGGGTTCCTCTTTCAAGGAAGATATCAACTTTATGGTCTCTTTGGAGAGACCTTTGGGGATGGAAAAGGAATCGATGTCGAGGGTGAAACCGAATTTCTTGTCGTAGTCACGATTGCGAAGAATCTCACGGATTTTTTCATCGGAGCTTGTGGGAGGAGAAGGAGAAGTGAAACCCACATCAGCACCAAGGTTAAGGACCCTTGAGCTCTGCTTTTTTTTGGGTTTCAAAGTTGGAAGCTTTGGATTGTGGAGATTTCGGAACTTGGACTCGGAAGAAGTGGGTTGATGAGGGAAAGTTGAGACACCGCTCGCAAGAAGACGAAGAGAAGCCATGGATGAGGTTTGCTCCAACAAGGAGATGTTCACAACTACGCAATTATTTTCGTTTAGAACGTGTTACAATTATATGTTAATGGATAATTTTTGCTAATTAATTAATAATTAATTAATAAATTTTTTATAAAAATCTTAACGGTTGATTTACATCAACGATTAAGATATGAATTATAAATAAAAACAAATTATAAATATAACATTATCTAAAAATAAATACTTAATTTTACTCGAATATAAATTCTTTTTATTTATAAATGTTTGAATACTTAAAGGGAAAAAATTATGTATTTTAAATGACATATATTATATTTTTTTATTCTCATAAAAAAGAATTGAGACTTATATCTTTAAAAAAAATTTCACTCACTCTTCTTTTATTATCTATTTTTTTTTTACTTAAAATTACACAATTTTATATGTTAAAATATAAAAATAATTATAAATATTGTGATTTATAAATTAGGAGTTGTTCTTGTTCGTATTTAATGAATGATTCCGTTTTCGAGTATAATTACGCAGTTGTCTTAAAATTTATTTATTTTTTGGTCTACTGTGTTAAATTTATTAAAAAGAGTTTTTTTATCTTCTTGATATCCGATTCCACTCGAATCCAAATTAATGGATAGATTACCGATTTTGTAGTCTTATCTGAGTCAAATCCGTAATAATCGGTCTAATTAGTTACTAGATACATTATGGTTTATTAAAATAAAATAAGATTTATTTATAAATTTATTTTCGTTTATAAATATCTTATAATTATATTTTAATTATTGATTTCAGTCAATTAAATGATTATTATTTTTATAAATTAAATTTATTAATTAATTATTAATTTATAATAAATAATAATTATTAATTAACAGAAATTAATAATTAAAATATAATTATAAATAAAGATAGATTGTAACCTTCCTTGAAAAAATAAAGAAAAAAAGTGTAAATGAAAACCTTAATATGTATCGCACAGCACAGCTCAGCTCCTCCTTTGTCGTTTCTTCCTCCTCAGTCACTTTTCTTCTCCAATTCAGGTCAACCTCGAATCCCTAACTCTCTCTCTCTTTCCCTATCCCTATCGTACGATTCACCTTCTCTCTCTCTCTCTCTCTCTCTCTCTCCAACTACTTTTCCCTCCAATTTTACTTCAACTCGCATCCATGGTTTCGTTGATTTTGATGTTTTCTCGCTTTTCGGGATTCTGATCATAGGGTTCGTGATCCCAAAATTTGATTATCATCTGTCTTTGTTTGGTTTGATTGATCTCAACTGTGCACCTAAACCTTCAATTTTTGTTTTTTTCGTTTTTAATTTTTTGTTTGGTTGGTTTGATTATCTTATGTATCCCCTGTTTGCTGTTTTGCATTTGTTTTCAAGAGTTTGGGTTCTGATGGCAAATCATTATGTCTCCAGTTAACTGTTAACCGTATTTGGTAACTTCCAATATGTCAAGTGGATCAGTCAGACGGGTTTCCCGCCAAGATATTCAGCTGGTAAGCTAGGAACTCTCTCTCTCTCTCTCTCTCTCTCTCTCTCTCTCTCTCTCTCTCTCTTCTTTTGTGGATTCTAAGGATGAGATGATATTTGCATACATAACATGTTGACTGTAGCAAGTTTGTTTTGTGATTATAGTTATTAGCTTGAATATTTGGTGTTGTAAGTAATTTGGGATTTTTATTGAATGCGTTTTTTTTTTTTTTTAATGTCTAGTTGCGAATTAATATTTGGTGTTAAATTTTCCTGAGGAATACTATGTACTTTGATTCCTGATTATATCATTTTAAATTGAAATCATCACTGTTGTGTTGTTCTGTTGGCCCTCTCTCCCAAACCTCTCACTATTTCTTTATACGGTTTAGTTCATCTTACGTCTATCATAGATTGCTAACCTTCATTTTTTTTTTGCTTTACTTGCCTCATTATAGGTGCAAAATCTCATAGAACGATGCCTACAACTATATATGAGCCAGAAAGAAGTTGTGGAAACACTACTGGATCAAGCAAAAATAGAGCCTGGTTTCACCGAACTAGGTAATGAAAAAACCTTTGTTGTCTGGCATGATTTTTTTTCCCCCCACTTTTATTTTAATGGTAAGTTACTTCTTTGTGACTGAAAGATCATGTGTTTGAGTTTAGGAAATGGTTTTTTTGTGAAATGCAAGGGTATGAATGCGTAAATCGATTCTCACCCTTACCCTCACAAAGTCAGGTAGCCTTTATGCATTGGGGTTTGCCATATTTTACACCACCTTCACTTGGTCAGAGACTTTTAGTGTGTTGTACAGTATATAACATGATTGAAATGAAGAGAATCAGTTTCTGTCTTTACATTGGCGAATCTTGAGTTACCTTTTTTGGCAGCAGTTCTCAAACCACTACTTTATGGGGTCCTGTTTTGTAAAAAATGTCAAAACGACTTGGGAGTCAGAAGGTGGCTTGTTTTTGCTATGGACTTTTGCACTCTTGTTGATGATTGTTTATTAGTCCATTCTATTTATGTTTTTAAAATTTCTGCGGCAGTGGCAGAGAAGAATGATAAAATTATGCGAAAGTCTTACAGTCAGGAATTCAAGAATATAAACAGAACCATTTAGTATGGACATTTGCTGTAAATCAAGTCATGAAAGGGACCTTGGGCTACTGGCATTTAATGTCTGAAAACGTTTCCCTTGTGATGAACTGCCCATTTGTTTCATATTTTACCCAATTGCAAGAGGCATTGGGCAGAAGAAGGAACATATCTCCTTCCTTCAAATGCCTTGGGATGTGTGCTGACCAATGTTGTTAAAACGTAGAGTCTACGTAGAAACGGTAGGGGTTAGCAAAAACGTAAAATCGTGAATCGTAAACGAAACGGAAGAGTTTACTACGTGCCATATATATTTAATATATATTTATAGTTATCAAAATCATTATGAAGGAGCCATGAATAATGATTAGAATATATAATCAAATATATAATAAAAAGGTGGAATATAAAATATAAATCACAGTTGAATAGAAATAAATCACAATATATATAATTACTTAATATAAATAATGTATGTTGAAATGAAACTAAGCAGCGAACCAAATAATAAAATATAAAGTGGTTGAAATATATAACATCTAATTTGAATCAAAAGGTGCCATCATGATAACCAAGAAATAATAATAAAATAAAGAAAATAGTATGTATATAGAGAAAAGGTTGGATCGTACGAAGATAGTTTAACAAAGGAGCAAAACAAATAATAAAATAAGAGTTAGGTGGGATAGATCTGTGACTGTGCTTCTGGTTCCTTTTGCAAAGTCCTCTTGCTCTTGCTGTGACTGTGCTTCTGGTTCCCTCTCCGACGGAGCCATGCCTCAGCAGCTGTGGACGACTGAGCAGAAACTCCGGTGGCGGCTCGAGGTTGTGGTCGTCGTGGGTGTCAGACATGGGTGAGCTATTGTACATAACCACAGAGATGGAGACGAGCTAGTTCTTCCTTTTTTTTTTCTTTTTTTTTTTTGGTTTTAGTACTGAGTCGACTTGGTAAAATCGCCGAGTCAACCGAGTTTACCGAGTTGACTCGTCGTTTCAACCGAGTCAGCTCATTTTACGTTTCTACTACCGTTTCGACACGTTTTTTGCCAAAAAAACGTAAACTCGTCCGTTTCTACGAGTTGACACTACGTTTTTGTAGAATATTCTAGAGTTTTCTACTTGTTTCTAGCTTTTTGTTCCTTTGAGTAGTGTGATGCCTCTTCGGTTACTGTGTATTTTATTTATTACTTCAACTCCTTAACTACCTTGTAATCTGTATATAAAGATCCCTTTGGGTGTCAATCAATATATGAAAAAATACATTTCAGTCTTATATTTCATCATGGTATCAAGAGCAGGTTATCCTGTGGTCATCTTGTAAACCTTCACGTTTCCTTCCGTTTTCCATTTTTCACTGTTTATTAAAATAACTCAAAAACCATATCTGGACCCCTCCAATCACGAAACCAAGGCCACCATTGGACTCAGAAGCCATTTCCGAGTCGACCCACGTCAGCCCCGTCGCCGGAAAGTCAGCCACGCGCCGCCACTGCAGAACTGCCTCTCCGGCGCGTGTGAGCCACGCGCCGCCCTGCTGGCCTCCGTTTGTCACGCGGCTTTCACAGAACGGCTCGCCTGGCCTTCCTCTTCCTGTTCTGGGGGTTTAAATCACGATTGGAGCACTCTTCTTGTTGGGTCCAGTTGGTTCCTCTTCGTGATTTTTCAGTTCTGAACGATTGGAGTTCCTTTTTTGTTTTTTTTATTTTTTTTTTATTTTGAACAATGGAAGTTGAAAATATTGAGACTGAGAATAAGCATTCTGAAAAATCATCCGGTAATGTTTCCGGTGTCTTTCCTCTTCCCTGTTCTTCGTCTTCCGGAGACAACCCAGCTATACAGATTACTAACCACCGTTTAAACGGTAAGAATTATGAGCAATTTCAGGAGGTGATGTCTCAATCTGCTGAGGCAACTAGTCATGTTGCTCAACAAGGTATGGCATTCCATGTTGATCATAGTAGTCGTTGGATTCTTGATTCGGGAGCTTCTGATCATATGACAGGTAATGCATCCCTGTTTTGTTCTTATACCCCTTATTATCACCGGTCACGAATAAGGACGGCTGATGGTAGTTTCTCTAATATTGCGGGAAAGGGATCCATTAAGCTCTCTGAACATATTACTCTGAATTCTGTCCTTCATGTCCCTTCTCTTACTTGTAACCTTATCTCTATTAGTAAACTTTCCTCTGAATTGCATTGTGTTGCTAAATTCTCTGCCAAAACCTGTGTTTTTCAAGAACAGGATTCGGGGCTGATGATTGGCAGTGCTAGAGAGGAAGAAGGGCTTTACTATTTTGAAGAAGATTCTCATGAAAAGAGATTTTTTGCAAATCACTCTTTATGTTTATCAGACGATTGTAATGATGTTTTATTGTGGCATCGTCGTTTAGGACACCCAAATTTCTTTTATCTTCAAAAGCTGCTTCCAAACTTATTTATCAACAAAAAACCAAGTTCCTTTTTTTGTGATGATTGTCAGTTTGCAAAACACTCTCGTGTTTCTTATTTCCCTAGAGATTATCATGTTTCGTCTCCATTTACATTGATTCATAGTGATATTTGGGGCCCAGCTCGTGAAAAAAATATATCTGGAACTCGTTGGTTTATTACCTTTATTGATGATCATTCTAGAGTATGCTGGGTATATCTTCTAAAAGATAAGTCTGAAGCTGCAGCCACTTTTAAAAATTTTCATGCTATGGTACAAACTCAATTCCAGACCTCTATCCAAATCCTGCGAACTGACAACGGTACTGAATATTTTAATTCTGTTCTTGGTGATTACCTAACCAAGCAAGGTATTATCCATCAAAGTTCTTGTTCTAACACCCCTCAACAAAATGGGGTGGCTGAAAGGAAAAATAGACATCTCATTGAAGTTGCTAGAGCCCTCTTGTCTACAATGCATGTCCCTAAATACCTGTGGGGGGAGGCTGTCTTGACTGCCTCATATCTCATCAGTCGGATGCCCTCTCGCGTCCTGAATTTTCATTCTCCCATATCTTGCCTTACCCGCTCTTTTCCCTCCTTTCGGGCTCTCTCTTCCCTTCCTCCAAAGTTGTTTGGCTGCGTGGTTTTTGTTCATATTCCTCCACATCAAAGGTCCAAACTTGATCATAAGTCTGTTAAATGTGTCTTCATAGGATATCCTCCTAATCAAAAAGGTTACAAGTGCTACTCACCTTCTCTTCGAAAGGTCTTTGTTTCTATGGATGTTACTTTTTGTGAAACACAATCATTTTTTCCTCGACTTCTCTTCAGGGGGAGTCTATTGGTATAAATGAAGACAAGTCTTGGAATCCAAATAATTCTACTATCTTACCTTTACCCTTGGAAACATCTGTTGTTTCTTTACCTTTGGAGTCAGGGGGAGTTAATGTACAGGAGACAAGGACAGCAATTGTACCAGAGACTGGAGATCCTCCCGGTAAATGGGGAAAATTCTACAGCAGGCGAAAATCTCCTCAAGATCCTCTAGACTGCCAGGATTCTGACCCGAGTCCTAGTTCCAGCAATCCACTTGAGAACACTGGTACAGCTGATCTAGATGTGCCCATTGCCCTTCGAAAAGGTACTAGATCTTGCACTGCTCATCCTATTTCTCATCACATTTCATATGAAAAGTTATCTCCAGGTTTTCGTGCTTTCAACACTATATTAGACGGTACAAAAATACCAAAAAATATCCAAGAGGCACTTAATGACCCTAAATGGAGGGATGCAGTCTTTGAAGAAATGGATGCTCTTAAAAAAAATGGAACTTGGGAGTCCGTGGCACTTCCCAGAGGAAAGAAAACTGTAGGTTGCAAATGGGTGTTCACAATAAAATTTAATGCAGATAACAGCATCAACAAATATAAGGCCAGATTGGTTGCCAAAGGATTTACTCAGACTTATGGGATAGACTATCAGGAGACGTTCGCTCCCGTTGCCAAACTTAACTCTATCCGAGTCTTACTATCACTTGCTGCCAACCTTGATTGGCCCTTGCATCAATTGGACGTAAAGAACGCTTTCTTAAATGGGGACTTACATGAGGAAGTTTACATGGATCCACCACCTGGTTTTGAACAGGGAGATGGTTCTGTATGCATGTTGAAGAAATCTCTTTATGGACTTAAACAATCCCCTAGAGAGTGGTTTGAAAAGTTTACTCGTGTTGTTAAAGAAAGAGGATTTATCCAAGCTCAGACTGATCACACTTTATTTTTTAAACACTCCGATAGTGGCAAAATTGCTATCCTCATTGTTTATGTTGACGACATAATTGTCACAGGTGATGACTGGGAAGAAATAAAATCTTTAAAAGGGGGTTTAGCTAGTCAGTTTGAACTAAAGGATCTGGGATCTCTCAAATATTTCCTTGGAATGGAAGTTGCTCGTAGCAAGGCGGGAATTTCCTTATCTCAGAAGAAATATATTCTAGACCTGCTACAAGAAACAGGTATGCTTGGGTGCAAGCCTGCAGAAACTCCAGTTGAACCCAATATTAAATTGGGAATTGAAGATGGAAAAGATGTTGACAGGGAGCAATACCAAAGGTTGGTAGGGAAGCTGATCTACTTATCTCACACTCGGCCTGATATTGCATTTGCGGTTAGCATGGTTAGCCAATTCATGCATTCTCCTAAGGAAAAACACCTTAGTGCTGTTTATAGAATCCTCAAGTACCTCAAAAACACCCCTGGTCGAGGAATGCTCTTTAAAAGGGGACACAAGAGGATGATAGAAATCTATACAGATGCTGATTGGGCTGGCTCTGCTATGGACCGAAGATCCACTTCAGGATATTGTACCTATGTCTGGGGAAATCTTGTGACCTGGAGAAGTAAGAAACAAACTGTTGTTGCCAGAAGCAGTGCAGAAGCAGAATTTCGGGCGCTAGCCCATGGCATTTGTGAAGGAATCTGGTTAAGAAGGCTCCTTGGAGAATTAAAGATATCTTATTCTCTACCTGTGAGACTCTATTGTGATAATAAGGCTGCAGTCAGTATTGCTCAAAATCCTGTACATCATGACAGAACCAAACATGTGGAGGTTGATCGTCATTTTATCAAAGAAAAATTGGAGGAGGGTAGTGTATGTTTGTCATATATACCCACCAAGGAGCAAACAGCCGACATTCTCACCAAAGGATTACACAAACCCATCTTTGAGGGTTTAATTAGCAAGTTGGGGATGATCAATATATATCTCCCAACTTGAGGGGGAGTGTAGAATATTCTAGAGTTTTCTACTTGTTTCTAGCTTCTTGTTCCTTTGAGTAGTGTGATGCCTCTTCGGTTATTGTGTATTTTATTTATTACTTCAACTCCTTAACTACCTTGTAATCTGTATATAAAGATCCCTTTGGGTGTCAATTAATATATGAAAAAATACATTTCAGTCTTATATTTCATCAGTTTTAACAACAATGGTGCTGACCCAATTTTTTTAACGCACACTAAAATAAATAGCCTTTAAATGGTTGTGGTGTTTTCCACTTAGTAGTCCCTTTGGCGTATCTTTATCAAAGTGATTGGGATGCCAAAATTTGTGTCACTTATGAAAGTCATTGGATGTTCATTTCTCAGGTATATCCTCTTTCTTCCTTGATGTTATCTGGGAGTGGAGGATGGTTCCTGTATTAATTTTTTGGAGGATTTATGGACATGAATGTCATACATCTTGGTTCTTTCTTTCCTCCCTTATATGAACGTTTTAGCTTCCGTAATGCTTCTGTTTCTTGGTTTTGTTTTAATGCTTCGGACTCTGGTTTGTGAAATTTTCTCGGTTAAGGAATGTTAAAAATCAGGATCCGAGAGGTATCATTGTAATCCTTGTTGTGTTAAACTACACAACATTGTTTCTATTATATAACAAACCAAATGTAAAATACAAAATGATACACACTATATGGGACTTCTACACCACTATTGTAACACTATTCTTAACACTTCCTCTCAAGCTAGAGCATATAGATCATATGCTACAAGCTTGTTACATAAATAATACCCCCATTAGGAACCAAAAACAACATTGCTACATCAGCGAAATGAAATGACTAAGTACAACAAATTAACTGGAATGACAATCAGTCTAAAGAAGAGCTGGTAAAGAGACAATGTTTGAATGGACATCAACAACATAGACAGTGCCGGAATGAACATCGGCAAAGACAACTGAGTTGGCCAGGACATCAGCATCAAGATCCCTCTCACACATTTCATCGAATAGTTGGTGAGCAACACTGGTTTCCCCTTGATGGGAGGCCAAAATAAAGCTAAACGCAAATAAAAAAATACTGGAAACATGATAGGAATATAGTCATGTAAGTATATGTAGGTATATGTAAGTTGGGCAGTAGGGGATTATGGGAGAATGACAAGTCTGTTAATCAGAATATTCCAGACGAATAAGTTTGTTAGAGGAAAAAAGGAGGGCAATGCTGAGGTGGCAAGGCTGTTAGAGGGAATAAAAGGTGTAGAGTGGCATGAGCAGAGGCATGGAAATAGATTGGAACTTGGGACTTGGGCTGGGAAACCAGATTGGGAGAGAATCAGAGCACTCTCTAATTGCTCTGGAAACCATTTAGCTTTTCTTGTATTTTTTCCTTTATTTCATTATTGTCTCATATTGTTTGTACCTTCTTCCATTGATTAATATACAGAAAATTCAGTTCTTTTGGGCCATTTCTTTGGTGTTAGTTGCGTTTTACTCTGATATTTTGACAGATCCTATCAATTGGTATCAGAGCACTCCGATCCTAGGGGTGCTTTGAACGGTTTGTTGCGTGCCATGGAAATTCGTTTGGAGATTATAGAAGAGATGAGGAGGAGGAGTGAGGAGAAAACAGAAGAACGTTTCCGCAGAACAGAACAAAAATTGAATGAGATCGAGCAGCTTTTGCGAAGCAAGAGAAGGTCTAGTCGAACATCATCGTTACGGTCTTTCTTGCAGTAGGAGATCGGAATCTTCAAGATCAGAAGAGAGTGTCAACAAAGATGTTCACCTCGTTGATTGGCTAACTTCTAAGCTGGAGCCTCCTCGAGGCCATGGTGTGCACGTTGTAGAAAGCTATCGAAGGGAGTTGTTGCAGAAACCAGCTACGTTGACGGAGAAGATGACGAAGGAGACGAGTGTGTTGGCGATAAGAAACGAGGCTGGGGTCCAATATGGATTTGGGGTTGGGGGAAGACGTAGTGGGCTTAGTCGAACAGCCCAACCCTTTCGCAATAATCAGGGCGCTTCTACAAAGCACATGACTCACTTAAGTCACCATGGCAGCCCCAATGACTCACGTGCCTCTGCTAATACTGTGGTAAAAGACTCGCGTGCTACTGCCCAAACACGTGTGAACTCAGGGGTCTCTTTGGCGAATACCAATCCCGTGGAGAGTTCTGGGAGCAGCGTAGCTAGGGTTGATGGTAGGCGGCTCACTCAGAACGAATTGCATCACAAGTTGCCAAGGGGAATATGTTTCAAGTGTGAGCAGAGATATCGTTGCCAGAACGCACAATTACAAAAGTCGGTGATCGAAGAAGAAGATGGGGAAGACACCACGGATGAAGGGGAACCAACCAATGGTGTACACGGGGTGGGAGGTGAACAGAAAAGGGAAATGGAGGCTCTGCAACTCTCGATCTACAGTGATGTAGGGATCTCTTTGAACATGATTGTGAGTTTGGAGCGTTCCTCATTACATAGCCATGGAAGCAAAGTGCGGCTGGAAACATGAGGGACGTTGAAAGAGGATCTGATTAGGGTAAACAGGGAGTTGGGCCATTTTTTTTTCGGCCCAAACTCTTAACTCATAAATTACAGACTTGGCCCAATTTGAAGGGAGTAATTTCTCTATGGCTGTTTTATGTAAGGAATGGGTATGGGAGCCAACAAGTCTGATTGAGTTAAGCGGGCCCAAAAAATGTGGGTGTCGCCAAATTGGTCTGAAGTGGGTTGTCCAAGAATATGGAATCTTAAGCCAACCCATCTGGGCATATAAATCACAACGGAGTGTGGGTGTTGGAGGAGACGGTGTCATATTCTCCTTTCCATGGCTGCCTAGGGTACTGTTAAAAGCGTTCTCGTTCGATGGAGGATCTATTGATTATCCATAAGAGCGTTCCATGTCAGTCATGAAGGGGAGGGGGAGGTGCTAGACTGCAATGGGTCCAGGTATGTTAGTTACGGTTTGACTATTCTTGTGCTTAAGGGTGATAATGAAAAGACTGCAAAAGGGCTGTGGGACCCTGGAGGAGATCAATATGCTGCAATAAGAAACTGGTCATTGCAATTCAAGCAATGGGATCCCGGTGGAAGGTTCTTGGCGCTGCACCTCACCTTGAGGGCAAGGTGAATGTTTAGGGGGGGAGTATTGATAGGAATATAGTCGTGTAAGTATGTGTAGGTATATGTAAGTTGGGTAGTAGGGGATTATGGAAGCAATGACAAGTCTGTTAGTCAGAATATTCCAGAAGAATGAGTTTGTTAGAGGAAAAAAGGAGGGCAGTGCTGAGGTGGCAAGGCTGTTAGAGGGAATAAAAGGTGTAGAGTGGCATGAGCAGAGGCATGGGAATAGATTGGAACTTGGGACTTGGGCTGAGAAACCAGATTGGAAGAGAATCAGAGCACTCTCTAATTGCTCTGGAAACCATTTAGCTTTTCTTGTATTTTTCCTTTATTTCATTACTGTCTCATATTGTTTGTACCTTCTTCCATTGATTAATATACAGAAAATCTAGTTCTTCTGGGCCATTTCTTTGGTGTTAGTTGCGTTTTACTCTGATATTTTGACAGATCCTATCAAAACACCATAAACATATAGAAATAAAATAGAAATAAAATCATAGTGACCAACTACAAGTCAATATGCCAAACAATGGAAAACACTTAATAGCACCAAACACAACAAATAGTTAATGGTGGTGCGAACAGACCGACAGAAGACGACGGAAAAGACAGTAGTGTCGGAGCTTCGCCGAAAAACATGAACGAGGTCGCACAACAACAACTGGTTCGATGAACAGATCCGACGGAAAAACAGGTCGGACGAAATTGGAGCGGACTTTCGCGAACAGGGACAGACTTTCTTGCGAACAATTGACGGTGCATGAACAGATCTGGAACCAGCAAGGAGAAACGGCAGCGATCTGCAACAGGGTCAGACGCGAACGACGGAGAACATCAAACGCGAACAGCAAATGCGAATGGTGGAGACTCAAAGAAGGTGTGTGGCCCAAACGATCTCCGTTGAACGAAATGAAGGCCGATATGGAAAGAGGAAGGATGGGCGACCTTGTCTTCCCTTGGTCGACGGCGAACGGCCGCTACAAAACGCCGTACGCATCGGAGGAAGGTGGCGCGTGACATCCACGCGCAGAGACTGAAGTGGAGCGTGAAAGCGCTTGAGAACTATTACGACGGTGGGATTGGCGGCTTTGAGTAGATCAACTCCTTCTGAGTCTGTTGACGTACTTGTTGATCAAAACGGTCGCTGAAATTTTTTTCGGTGGCGGACGACGGTGGCTGGAAACTTACGACGGTGAGCTTTCTGCAAAGAACCATTAAACCAAAGACCCCACGACGAAGGAGTCACCGGAAAAGAAATGGCAGCGGGAATTCCTCAAAGAAGGTGATATCTCTTCACAACCGAATTAAAATTATGGAAAAGAGAAATAAGAGAAGCGGATTAAGATTTCTCTCGTTAGGCTTTAGATACCATGTTAAATATCAGGATCCGAGAGATATCATTGTATTCCTTGTAGTGTTAAACTACACAATATTGGTTCTATTATATAACAAACCAAATGTAAAATACAAAAAGATACATACTATGTGGGACTTCTACACCACTATTCTTTACAAGGAAGCTTAATGATCAAGAAGCTTCTAACTTATTCTCAATGCTGGTACTCTGGATTATTTTCAATTTCTTAGTTCCCTAACGTGGGATGTGGACCTTACACTCTTCCAAATTTTGCACTTGCAAATCTTTTCTTTCTTCTTTTCTTTTTTTTTTAAATTCCACTTTTAAATACTTAATCCGGAATCCTTCTACTCAATACTGCCCATTCAGCTCTCTTTGGACAGCCATACATAGTATGATAATACTAATGACCTGCTCCAAGTGCATGAACCACATAAAATTGTCTTCAGATGTTATCTTACGCGTTAGAAGAGTTTGCTAGGTAGTTCTATGGGGTTTCTGATGTGCAGTGGCTTTGTCCTCCCACTTTTTTCCTTTGTTTTGGGAGAAGGAAAGAGGCCAAGCCATCTAGGTGTTGTGAAACTGTGCTCTCTATATGGGCTTGTGGTGCATTTGATTAGATCAAATGTGAGAATATTTGTTTGTGGTTTCTCTCTTTATAAATTCTCTTTTATCATAGAAAATTCCTTTTTTTTCTTTTTTTTTTTGGAAAACTCTTCAAATTTCTTTTACATCTCTCTTGAGTCATCCAGAGGGTGCTATCTTCCTCGCCCGAAAAAAAAAATGCAGTTTGTGATGAAAAGGTTAATGAATCTTGACTGTATTTTGATTAGGATTAGGATTAATTGTAGACTTGTACGGTTGTCACTAGGTTAATGTTTACATCAAGTACGTTTGAGTATCTGCAAAATATGCAAATTTTACATATTTGTAACACTGTATATCATGTTCTTTGACCAAGTTTAGTATTTTAAGAACTAAAATTTAGTTATCAGAGCTTCCTTGAATGAGTCAATGACAGTTCCCTTGGCATGGGAGTTATCGGGGGGAACCTCATTGAGCTGTAGGGAGGCAGTGGCTCCCCTTAAACTATGTTAAACTCTATTACTTTCTATGTAATGTTTTTCATTTTTTTCTAAAAGTGTCCCCCTCGCCTAATTGTTTATAAACTAGTCTAGCTCTGCCACTGGGAAGTATATTGGTTATCTACATTCTGTCCACTATCTGATAATCTTTGGAGAACCAATCTGGTTGACAGCTAACTGTTATTTTTTTAATACTTCAAATTAAGGAAATGGAAGAAGCCTCTAGAAATTGCTGGCAGTTTTAATTGCACTGAAAAAAATGCTGAACTTCTGAATGCCTATGCTTACAGAAAAAAGAAATTAGCTTGTTTGCTTTATCTAGTGAATTAGATCAATGGGCTGAAAAATGAACGCCTGGCTTAGACACCACTAGAGTCTTGATTCCCGAACCATCACATAAACTTGTCAATTCATGTTTACTTATTTGACATGGTTGGCTCGTTTATTCTTGCTGTAATTAATTTATAATTACTGCGGTTTAATATTTGGACTTCCCTTATAAGAAAGATAATAAACTTATTAATAAAATAAGTTGAAACTCGGAAGCTTTGTGATAGGTAACTTTGGGTGATTTCTTGTTTAGCTGCTGCTGAATTATTAATTTCATTTCATGCATGGGCACCATATAGATTGCCTTTGTTTATCCAGCACAGTGCTTCTTCCATTTCCGTGCTTGTAAAAGTTGCAGTAGTTATGTACTAAAAAAAAATAAAAAATTTGCAGTAGTTTGGATACATACAAAGTGGTGGACATTGGGATAAGAGTAAGATTTGATCATCGATAGTTGCTGTTGAAATTGCCATTTAGTCCTGTGGATTGGGCATTGGAGTCAAAAACCAATAGTCACCTTGCACCCATCATGTGGTGTTCTCTATTTCTAAGTTTCTTTTGTTTTTTCCTTCTTTTTTCAGTTTGGCAAAAGCTTGAAGAAGAAAACCAAGAGTTCTTCAAGGCATATCATGCAAGATTGATGTTGAAGCAGCAAATAATGCAATTCAACAGGTTGCTGGAACAACAAGTGCAATTAATGCACTTACACCCAACTGCAGTTGCATCACTATCTACCTCTAATGGGTCACATATCCCTACAGTTTCATCACTACCTAACTCTAATGGGTCACATATCCCTGCAAGTAAGTCTATTACCTCCATGAATATTGTTACCATCATTACCTACCTCTAATGGGTAGTTATACAATTTTTGCTAGTTCAAGCACTGGTAGTAGTTGGGTTTTATCTTCTTTGTGAATGGTGTGAATTTGGAGTTTTGACTTTGTGGCAAAGGATGATGTGGTTTTTGGTATATAGGGGTTTCATTTTTGTGAGATAATGAGAGAGAGTGGATACGTGCCATTCGAGAGGTTAGAAGCTCTCATTCAGGGAAGAAAGTGATTTGGGAGATGAAGAAATCCACGTGGATACCAATGTGGCAATAAACATGCTACAAAAGCGCATAACATGCCACGTGTATACCAATGTGTTCATTAATTTACCATATGCAATCCATATACCTAATTGAGATCATTGGTTTCTCCAATAGGACTGAAATGTACATTTCGTTTTTGTGACTCCCCCAATCAAGTTTCATGCCAGCATGTCATCTCAATTAGTTGAATCTAATTCGATCTAAAATTGGTGTGTGAGTTTTGTTGAGTTGCAACCGAGAGCAGAAGACATGATCTAACCACTAAACACCCCCTGGCCTCAACACCCTGTATATATCATGCAGTGCAAACTCATGGCATGTGGTATCCAGTTGCTTATAGCATGCTTGGACTGCATAATAACCTGCGTGTTTTCAAAGAATGAAAGTCTTTGAGAGATGCTGAGATGCATTAGTACCAAGCCCCTCGATGTAATGAAGTTATGAATGAATAATCCAAATTCAGTGTGCTTGTGATGATTGTCACACTATGTTCCCATATTTTGGCAGCCAATGTCAGGTCCAGTATGAATTGTTCCTCCGGGCTTCGTTTTAAGGACTTTATCTATCCCAAACTCAATCCTCCAATGTCAAAGAGGACTTACTCTTCTTCTTGCCCATGCTTGCAGTCATAGTGCACAGGCTTATTCTTTCTGTCAATTTTGCGCTGGTAGATTTTACAAGCATAGGAATTCTAGACAACGTTGGTGTTTGGTGGTATGTCCATGCATAAAGCCAAGCAGCCTCCTCGTTAAAATAGCAAGCCTATCTTGATAAACAAGTTGATTTTGAATTTAAACATGAATTGATCAAATACTTAGGCATAAATTTTAGAAGCACCAGTTTTAGACAGCAAGGAGTGGATTGAGAACATTTTCACATATAGTGACCTATTTGAAATATTTGTGAAGGGACCAAATCGAACATTAGTGTTGGGTATATGGACCAAAAGTTTAATTTAACACAACTAATCAAACACAAGTTAGTGCCCAATCATACTTCGTTAGGCAGGTAAGATGAGTAGATCATGGTGTTATGACGATTAGTGGTGGCAAAGAGTGATTTGAGAACATTTTCACATTTAGGGATCAAATTGAATATTTTGTGTAGGGATTAGATTGAAAACGAGCATCACCTATAAGGACACAAATTTTAATTTGACCAAAATTATATTTTGTTTTACCTGCCTTGATATATGGTTACTATATTTTTGAAAGCAAAATGGGTGATTTTATTCATAGAAATTTTTTTGTCTAACTTTATAAAGAAGAAAATGAATTTCCTGGAAGGTGAAAGAGACTATCATAAAATGATTTTATGACTGTTTCTGCCTATATTCTTTGTAAAATTTGTCATTCTAAAATTTCAAAATTCAGTTTTTAATGTTCCAGAGATGTAATGAAAAGATATAGAATGATTGAGGAGATATTGAATGTTTGGTTCCAACCATTTTTGTAATTTGGCATCAAATGTCACTTTATTTTACAGTACCTGACAATCCAGTGTGCTACGCTGCTGTGCAAACCCGAGCAGGTTTGAAGCCAGAAAATATGCAACATCCTGTTGATTCCAGTTTATCTAATGTGTTTAATAATGGTGGGTCATCACTCCATACAAGTATGCATGCTGCGGTTGATATGTCTGCTCATGGCAACAGGATTAATGGCCCTCCGAGCATGCTTTCTGGTCAAAGCTCAAACATGGGTCTGATACAAGGAATCAATGGGGGGATGATCAAATCAGAACCTGGATATTCAGGTTGTTCTCCTTATATGTTTGGTACTGATGGAAATGTCCTGGAGGCTCGCCAGACTATCGGTGATGCTTCGGTTACATCATTCACCAATGTGGAGTCCAACTCACATTCACTGAATGAGGCAGTCCTTGATCCAGACACTTCTTCATTTGGATTTTTGGGGCAGATTCCTAGAAATTTTAGCCTTTCAGATCTAACTGCTGATTTTTCTCAGAGTTCTGGTATGTTCTTTCTCTTGTTTTTGTGTGGGTCCATGTGTGTGTCTGCATGCCTGCTTACTACTGATGTTCCTCTACTAATGTCAGGGTGATGAAACCTCAAGAATTATCACACCAACAGAATTAAAATACTGAAATATGTATTATCGAGAATCAGACTTACAGACACCAATATTCAGAAATAACTACTGTAAATGGCCACTATAGCCTTAGAGACACTATGAAATTGGAACACAGAGGGCTCCACAGCACCTCTCCCAATCCAATACCCCAACCAATTCAATTACAAAACATCATACACCCTCGCCCCGCCCCCAACTCTCTCCCTATATCCGTCACACCCCCTCTCCTCTCTCCTGTAACTAACTCACGCTTTCCTTCCTCAATCCTGTTATGTTCCCCCCTCCTTCCTTGGATCCAAAGTGTCTGGGCCTGTACCTGCATCTGGCCCACTCACTGCTACCAGACCCTCTGTTGTTGGGTTCTTTTTCTTCTTTCTGTTATACACCGTCTTGAAGGTCACAAGGAAAGTGCACTTTCCTGATGGTGTTGGGTAAAATGCTGGTCATGTTGATTGTTTAAAGTTTCAACTCGCTTTCTAAGATATTATAGACGAGTGTATCCGCAATTAACAAACCTCAGATTGGATTAATAATTAGCACTAATAGTTCAGTTTCTTGTTTGACAGATATACTGGAGAGCTATTCTAGGTCACCCTTCATGGATACTGGTAACGAGAACTTCCTTGAAAGAGAACAAGGTAAGAAACAATCTCTCTTCACTTTGGGTGTGTGATTCTGTTTTCTAGCACTCTTTTTGAAAAGAAATAATTTTTTTCTATTTCTGTGCCTTGGAAGAGTTTGTGGGGAAAAAAATACGTTTGATAACGTGTTTTATTTTTATTCCAAGAAACAGAATTATGTTTAATAACAAAATACAAATCTATTTCTTTATTTTTGAAATAATTACAGAGATTTCATTCAATGTGTAAAATAACCAAATCGCAATAGATATTTTAACATCATATTTAAAAAGGCCGACCCAGTTCAAGACCCACTCCGTGAGTGTCTGGGGAAGGAAAAATTTGAGTCAAGCCTCACCCCTGCTTTGCAGGGGAGCCGAGTCGAACCCCTGACCTGGAACACCACAGTAAGCAAGCTTACCGCTGAGCCAGGCCGGCCCTTCTAACATCATATTTAACAAATAATAATAATTTTATGAAAATATGAAAAAATATATAAAAATATAATATTTTAATACAATGAAAATGCTAAAACAAATATAATATTTTGTCTTATGAAAATACTCAAAACAATGTTCAAACCAAAATCGGATATGCCTAGTAATTTCTTGAAACTTAAATATTCTTGTCTAAGTTTATTCATCTTGTTTTTCAGTTGACTTTGGGTGTAATCAAGCCCTGTCTGTTTTGTAAATTCGTCTTTCATGTTTTTCCATGCTTTCTTACTAAAGGTAGTTGTTGTTCTATTCCCTTTTTTAACTTCTTCAACCATCAAATTAACAAAAACAATTGTGTTCTTGTCAGTCCATTTTGCTGTGAAACCTTAGGATGCCATTCTCCTTACTAATAACATACGTCAGACGATTAATCATAACACTAAACATTAGAAAATAAACCACATATTGATTATGTATCTATGAGTTACTGTTACTCAGAGCACGTTGAATGCAACCAACAAAGAAACAGAAAGAATTTAAACCAAAACTAACGTAGATGTATTATATTAAACCAGAACACAAATGAAAAAGATGAAAGAATTTAAACAAAAAAAAAAAGGTCACAATTAAGGTTTGCGGTTCAGTTCCCAAAACAAAAGAGGTTTAACTCTCAGTTCGTCACTACATGCAATGGAAACTCTAAGGGAACTGAGAGATAAGCAGAGAAAAATATGTGGGAGATAAACACGAATGTGTGGGAAATTTTCAACTTTTTTCATAAAAAATATAACTAAGAGGGAGGGGGAGGAAGAAGAACAATGTTTTGAAGAGATGATCTCAAGGAGAGAAAGAGAGGAGAGGAGAAGAGAGGTTTACCTGATGGGTAGAAGACAGTCTGGTTGGAAACAGAAGGAGGCAGAAGAGGCGCGTATTAGGGAGTGAGAGAGAAATGTTTCTTTTTTTTTGTCCTGGCATAAAATAACCAAAAAAAGTTTTTTTTTTTTTATTCCCTAGAACAGTAATTAAACTAGTTCATTCTCGAGAACAAAAAATAAACCGATTTCGTCAAACATCGTTTCTGATTTTTTCCGTTCCTTGGAATAATTTTTTTTTTAAAATTGATTTGGAAAGATTGTTATGCACACCGTTATAGTCTGTTGCTTTGTGCTGCAATGTTGACACTATTATTGTCTTGGTGTTAAATTAGACAATAATAGGCTGGACTCCATATCAGAAGGCTTAAGTTATGAAGACTTTGGGAGTGAATAGTTGATACTCGCTATTTAGTCGTCAGCATCTTTGAGGTATGTTCTTTACCTCTATTGTTAGGGATCAGTTATGCAGAAACTGCTGTGAAGTGCAATTAAATCAAGCTGCTATAAAGCCCCCCCTAAAAAAACCCTTCTAACCTCTGCTATTGTTTTTAATTTCATTACATGCATGCATAGTTACAAAATAAATAAACGCTTTAGTTATAGTCTTGATAATTGTTTATCTTGCCTGCAGGTTGAACAAAATGCTTAGAGTGGTGTTGTACAGAAAAATTTAGAGGTTAAAATTTAAACTTCCGGGTCACATACTTTGGTGTGCATAAAGTTCACTCTCCTCGTTCTGCCGTGAGGGGATATGAAATTTGGAATACTTGCATGGAAGGGAAAAGGATGGTGCAAATAAATAACTTTTTTTTTTTTTTTTTCGTTTTTGCTTGTATTTGCCCTTTGGTATTTGCTTTGCAGAATGATTTTATTCTACATTGTGTTGATAGTTGATACTAGAATTGCATTAATATATCTTGTTTTTATTAACTGTACTAAAATTTTATTTTTAAGGAATAATGAACAAGAGTATTATTGAATTGGTTGACTCTTTGGTAAAACTAGTAGGAATTAAAAGATTCCAGAGAGTCCAAGGGAATGTAGAAAGATTGGCGGTCCTCATATAACTTGCTAATAGAAACATTTTTCTTAGGCCAATTCGGTACAGCATGTGGTGCAGTACCCTCTTTCTGTCGGCAACTCTCTTGTCGGTTGGATCGAATGGTAAAATTCAACGCGTAAATTAATGGTTAATTCTACTAGGTTATCTCATCTGTATCATTTGTAAAGATTTGTTGAATGTCCTTTTATTAGATTGGGTCAACTTCCCATTCCCTTAAACCTTTTTGGGTGTTGTAAACCCGAGAAATGAATTGTTCTACCAAATTAGAAGTTTTGGGGGTGGGAAGCATGGACAATGCATGCAACCTTAGCCTTATGCCATGATACGAGAGACACCGGTCCTGCAAAGTTAATAAAATAGCTCATGTCTAAGGAAAATAATCAAATAAAATAGCTAATTAAAAACTAATATACAAAAGATCAAGCAGTTTGAACGTATGGACACTTCGTAAAGTATTTTTGCGTAAACATAAAGGTTTGCGATCCATTATGTTACAGGAAAGAAATTTAGTCTTAAAAAAAAATATAATTATAATATTAAAAGTTATTTTTTTTTCCTCTTCTCATAAGATTATCAGATGATGTGGTGGAGAGAAAAAAAATAACTTTAATATTGTAACTATATACTATCCGTAATATATAATTTAAATTTTTCTTCCTACCATGTGATTCTTATATTTCCCAAACATAAATTGTCAATTTTGGTCCCATTTCCTTTCTCTTTGATTTATATTGGAATGGCTGGTAATGTGCGTAAAGGTAATCCAGCCAAAAAAAATAGCATAGCTGGTTTTTTTTATTAAAAAATAATAAATAGAATAAATCTTTAATCTGGATCTTTAAAGATCATGGAGTTGTCACATACTCACCTTAATCTTTCAAAGTTTTTATTGTTGAACTAGTCTTTCAAATATAACCATATTTGTCCTCCAAGGGTTTTTTTTTTAATAACCAAATTTCTTTTAAAGATATAAAATTATCAGAAAATTCATCTTTTTTGTGTTATTACTTTAGTCTTTCATAAGGACAAAAATAACTATGTTTTTTATAAATAAATTTGACAGAAGAATATTTGGAGGACTAGTACAATAACACATTAAGGTTTGAGACTAATGACAAAAATCTAAAGGTGACAACTACTTAATATTCAAAATGCCAAATTGAGGGATTACTCTAATAAATACTACTCTCCAATTTAATTTAATTTTTGTTGGTTTCCAGGAGTATCTCCACCCATTTGAAAGAGACTTCCCATTCGTGATATAGAGCCTGAAAGATTTTACCAATAACCTTAAAGTATTTTGCTTAGGAATTGAATCAACGATCTTTCAGCCATAACAATTCGTTCCTTGAGCACAATTCGCTTACCAACTGTGCCACCCCTTGAAATTACTCATCAATTTTTAATTTGTTTAATATTGAAAAACTCAAATTTAACTGGATACTCCATTTCCAGTATTTGATATAACTTCACTGAGAGATGCAAGGAAACCTACGGCTATCTATATATTTATTTTTTTGGTAAGATTACATTCAACAATTTTCTATTTAAAAGAAAAAATAGAAATTGGATAGATTACAGCGGAATTAAAAGAGGGTTTATCTTTGCATCACTGCTGCTTAATCCTGTCAATTGAGCGCAACTTCATTGCCTACATTCAACACCTTACGAGTATATTTTCAATTCATGAGCAAATTAATAGAAAAATATATATACCAAAACAAAATATCTAAATATAAACTGATTTTTTTTCATTACCAATTATGCACAATCTTTTTTCACAACTAATTTTGACATACACTAAACTGATAACTATAAGAATACAATATAATATGAAGTTCTGGTAAAAGATTGCGTTGCTCCAAGAGCATTGACCCGACAATATCCCGAAAACAATGAACACAAATGCAGAAACACAGTTAATTTCTCGTTTCTCACCAGCTTTTGAGAAATGAATTCTTCTATAATTAACCCCAACACATTTTATCACTTTGAAGCTGTGATTTTTTATTTTCCTTTAAAAAAGTTTATTAGGATTTACAAATGGAGACTCTTATTTTGCAATAATTCATTTCAACACATTCTTGTTTCTATTTTATGATTTGTAAGAGGTTGTTATATCCACTTAAACTCATGCATAGTGATTGAGACAATTTTTAAAAGTTAATGGGAGCTTTTAAAGCTAGATCCAAAGATAGTAGAGATTAGAGCATAAATGTAACCAAAGCAATCCAATAGATCCTAGTAGTTTGATGATAATTTGTGAATGAATCCAACAACATGGACAGCATGTTCAAAGGGACAAATAGATTGGGAGATTTCTCAGCCTTTCTGGCCAGTGAATTTTTCACTCAAACATGATAATAAGCAAAACAAAATCCAATTCCTTAAGGAGCAAAAAGCAAGGAACTTAAATGCCATCTTCATTTCCTAGTCTTTTAGCTTTAAAGCTTTAAGACGACTTTTATCATTTAAAAGGTGTGATTTATCTTGTTAACAAATTCAAGTTTTAATTAACAAAGAAAATCACTGACATCATACCAAAATTTCATTCCTCACAGAGATAAATGCAATAAAAAAAAAAAAAGCTCGCAACACACTCTTTGCCACTCTCTTTTTAACAACTCTAAAGTTTTATGCTAACCTCACTGACTAATAGAGAGTGGTTAGCATGCTATTTCACCAAAAAGTTCTGGCTAGAATTTCTCATATGTAAGCAAAGCATAGTTGACTATAAAAAATATGTTCCAGCTCGATGACAGAAGAGGGTATATGGAGTTCAGCCAATAACAATTTGATAACTAGCAAACAACTGATGTAGCCATATGGTGATTAGGAAAGTGCAGTTGTAGCATTAAAATATTTAGAAGGACAATTATATATCTGGAATGTTCTAAGCATCAACTAAATCAAAACATTATCAGAATTCCATGTGTTTACTTTACATACCTTCACTTATAATCAAAAGTAGCACTCTTCAAATTTCAATTTACTCGCTTTTTGTTTTTTCTTTTACATGGTGTGTCAACCTGCAAACCACTTAGCCTCAAAACTCAACATAATTTACAGTTAACGGTTTTTATGATAGCTTATGGTCTAACTTAATGCAGCTGCCACACCATAACATTCATCTCATGATGTAATTGGTCAAGAGTTTGCAGTATATATTTAATCTCAAACACCGTGTCATGCTTGGGGTAAAGATGGGGTAGAGTTAGGAACTTAGCATAAAGGTCACAGGCTCATAAAGATGAGGTAGGGTGAGGAACCCAAAAAAGGAAAACCTTAATATGGTGAAAGATAAGGTGAACTTCTGTAAGGCTCTCATGTTCTGTGTTTCTTTTGCTAAAGAATCATCCAGTAACCAGAAGCTCAATGAGTCAATGGTTATCATATTTAACAAACTTCTTAAAAGCGAATCCCTACCATAAAAATGAACAAAACTTAGTAAATCGCCACACTAATGCTAACTATGGATGAATCTAAACTCCCAATTAAATTCATATAAGTCTATCACCTAATCAAACAAGAACTGAGAACTGATTGATAGTTTTCGAATTCAAATTTATCTATAAAACGTTAACAAAACATGCTAGCAAGCAATCAACAATCTATAACAAATAACCTCAAACAAGTCACCCAACTAATTCCTCGATTTAAGGAAACTCCACACAACAAAAACATCATCCTTTCCTAAAAGCACAACCCAGGATCACCCAAACTACCTTAAACACACCAACCCACAAACATAAAAATAAGATTTACATGAATACCCATTACATGAAAACAAGTATAGTTTCAAGGGTAGTTGAAAATTACAGAACTTGATGTATACCCAATAAGGCCAATTGGATCAGCCAACATGGAAGGGGCCAATATCGCCAGAGCGAAGAGCGCTGGCAAACTCATCAGCAATAGTCAAACATGAAGTAATCCATCCATTTAGAGCTATCCACACCATCTTTGTGATCCACATGGCCACATCAAGTGCCATTGCCATGGATGCTTCTTCTTCTTCAGGCGTTGGGGCTTTCAAGGAAGATGTGAAGATTGAAGGAAACCCATTCAAGAAGATGGGAAGAGAGTGTGTTTTGCTTCTGGGAAGGTGGTTGTGGGAATCATCAATTTATTTCCCATTGCCTGGACTCAACAACCCCAAAGCAAAACTATGAATGAAATTTGCGTCTTAAATTAATAAATATTATGTCACATTCCCAGTGGCAACCCTATTCTGTGGAAGCGAGCAGTGAAACATAGGAGAAAAAAGAAGAAGTAAATCTTAATTAAGATTTTGATTTAATCGGTAATGAAAGACAGAACATGATAGGTAGAATATCCTGTCATTGTTATATACGTATAGCAGATAAGATTATCTCCTATAATATTTTATTTTATTTTAAAAAAAAATATCTGTCATTTTAAAAGATTAAATTTTGTATTATTTTAAATGAAACTACCATAAATTTTTATCCTTTTTCTCCACTATAATACTTTCATTTTCTCTCCTCTCCTGCTTTTGTGGGAGAGAGATGGTAAAAATCTACCCTTTCTCCCCTATGTAATATTTTCACTAAAACACATTAGTTTCATTTAATAATATAAATGTGTATCCTTTAAAAAAAATTTTAAATGAAGATGTTTGAGCACATTTGTTTCGCCTCTTTTTCAATTATTATATTAAAAAAAAATTAGGCAATGTTAACAAAAATGATTATTTTTTTTATAATTAATCGATTCACATATACACTAGCCTAATAAATTTACTGAGATAGGCACAAATAGTATGAACCCATTAAGATGGTTACAAAATTTATTAATTATATTAAAATTATTTCTAGAGTAAAGTCCCTAACAAAAAATATGATCATCTCTTTAGTGTCTTACAAAAAAAAATTAGTTTTGAGATTCCTAAAAAATTCAAAGTGGACCTATTTAGTTGAAATCATAGTCTTTTATAATTTCAAAAAAGGCCCACATTAATTTCTCAAAAGGACTAAAATAGTCCACTTTAAATTTCATAAGGATCAGACACTTAATTTTTTTTATAAGAAACTACAGTGAGGATCGTATTTTTTATTAAGAAGTGAAAAAAAACACTTTACTCTTATTTCTGTTTAGGTTGGAAGTTTGATAATCCATGTTTAGCTTGGAGCACTTTTTATGCGAGTTTGCACGTTGAAAATTGAAGTGATCTTTTCACTTAGTCCCTTCAAATTCAATGGCTCGAGTGCAAATAATATGAATAAATAGGTTCTGATGTAGTATTTTTTTAAATTGCAATAAAAGAGTAAATAAATATTGGGTTGAGAATATGAAAAAAAAAAAGTTGTACATGTGAAAGTATTCACAACTATTAAATATAAAATTATTTATATATTTTCATTCAATAGTTTGAATTCTTGAAATAGTTGATTTATTTTCTTGTATGAAAATCTCTATAATTATTGATTATGAATCCTTGCATGGTAATGACCATTCCCAATCATTTTCGTCCCCTTACGATAGAAGCACATCCTTTTTCCAAAGCGAGAGAAAATGAAAATTTTAATTCAGTTCACGTGATTATATTTTCTACTTTATTTGGCTATTTTTTCAACTATACAATATAAATAACCAATCAATTATAACTGAAAATTTTTCATATCTCAAATTTAACACTTTAAATAAAATAAATTACCTAGTACTTTTTTTTTTTGGATTACCTAATATTTTTTTTAGCATATTTAAGGGAGTCAGCCTCTACCAATTATAGCAGATTTTGTTAGTATCTTTCATTTTTTTTATTAGAACGGACAGACCCAGATCATATATAAGATAATGATATAATTAAAATGGAAATTTTCTTATTTTTCTAATAGTTTTTTAACAGGGTTGTTAAGCAGTTTTGTCAGTTATTGTGATTTATGATGTCATAATTGTGTATAAAAACACATGTAAATTAAATTCAGTGCATAGGTATTCAAGAAATAAGAAAAGTTTCTCTTTCTCCTTCGACCGTGTTATCTTTCTCTCGATAGGGTTCGCGTTCCTATCATTTGGTGCTTTCGTCAAATGTGCAAGATAGCAGATGAATTCTCTTCTTTTCAACATGTTGAACAAAACATGTAAATTCAGTGTATGAGTATTCAAGAAATAAGAAAAATTTCTCTTTCTCCTTTGATCTTGTTCTCTTTCTCTCCATAGGATTCGTGTTCCTACCAATAATACAAGCACAGTCAACATAGTATAACTCCAAGTCCATAATGTCAGTCATGTTTTGTTTTGCAATTTCTCTTACGCTCAAGTAATTAAAACATTTTCTACAGCGACGGAGTCAGGATTTAATTTTTAGCCGGGGCCAAAAAATTTGACATATCAAATTATCAAAACATTTATCGTAATTACACAAATCTATTAAAAAAAATTTGACATATCTCCAAGCTAACCTTTTAATTTTTTTAAAAATATAATACATTTATGATATATATTATTCATTTAAAGACATATTCTAACATCATGACTTATAACACTAATTTTCAAAGTAATTGGATTGATGTTATTTTAACAAATAATAAATATTTATTTAAATTTTAAAATATAAAATTAAATTAGTAAAGAAAGTGCAAATTATATGTATATATACATATATGAAATTTTAATGTGATTTTTGTGAATATTTTCATGTGATTTTTATGAACATTGTTTCATGTGATGTTAATAAAAATTTATTTCATGTGATCTTTGTGAATAAGAAATTTATCTTTTATATTTCACTTTGGTTTGGGCCTATAAACTTTAGTTTGCAACTTGGTAAGCCTTACAGACCGTATTAAATTTTTTAATTTTTTATAATAGGTCGTGTCAGACACATAAATCAAGCCTTTAATAAGCTAATAAGCCAGTATAGGCTCTAAATATTTTACATAGACTTAGGCTATCAAAGCCAAAGCCTAGCCTAACTAGCCCCCCTCATTTACATCCCTAGTCGTGACTTATGAAGAACATCAACGTAGAGGGATAAAGCAAACTTCATAATTAAAAAGAAACACGGAACAATCAACAACAAATGTCTAAACTCATTTAAAAGACATTAAATCCACATAAATCATTTAATCAGTGTTTAGATATTTTAAGAATACAAAAAAAAAATAAAGAAGTTGTTAATGGGCATGTACAAGAAATTTTCATACTCCATATATATATACATATATATATATATATATATATATATACATATAACTTCATTGATTTTTTTTCTTTAACAATTTCCACTGATTAATCGCCAAAATTTTCATTCATGTTGTGAAATCAAATACAAATAACACAAGAAACAATTCAATTCCATTACCAATAGCAACTGTAGCTCTATATTAAAATAATTTAAAAAAAAAAGGTAAACGTAAAACAACACTTCATTTTTCAAAAGAAATAAAATCAATAAATACAACCACACAAAAAAAAGTTGTAAATAAAAGAAAGGGGCATGAATTTCACTCATGTTTGAAACACCCAGTAAACAATTATGGTCAGCAAAGATCAAGGATTTTTCTTTTACAAAGTTCAAAAATGTAAATCGATATTTTCCCCAGCGTACAATACAATTACCAATGCATATTCCAAGAACATGTATCCGTTAAATTTTAAGAAAGGAACTAAACATTGTATCTTGTCGCAGAATGACTGGCTTCCGAGTGGTGAGTATGAATAAGAAAAAAAAAAAGTTAAAAGAAAACCCTAATTGGAAAAAGATGAAAGAAGAAGAAGAAGAAATTAAGAATAAAATAATCCGTTATCACACACAAAGCAGCTCCAAATCTTCATCTAATACTACTGTTACAATTTTAGCTAGGGCCCAATTATAATTACTTATATAAATCATATATAATAAATAAAATTTACTGAAATATAGCTGGGGCTCGGGCCCTACCTAAATAAAACAAGGCTATGCCATTGCTTTTCTCTTTCCTTCTTCTTTTTTCTTTTTCCGGGGTCTTTATATGCACATTCACCTATGATGCACCGACACTTCAAAAAAATTGTTATGTCGTGTCCGATACTTCCTGGCACTCTAAAACTCTCTAACATTCTAACACATATTGCAAAGGCTTAAAAAAAGGTTCAAAGGTTACGTTGTGTTTTTAGTTCCAACTATTAGATTCGTTGGATTACGATTACCATTTTATCGAGTTTAATATAAATATTTATGATATCTTATGTTTCTTTGTAAAATTGATAAGTTTAGTTTAATTTTTTGTTAAATTATTGAATATTAGATATAATACAGACTGAATAAATTAAAAATATTATTTAATATCCACACATATTCTAACGTGTCGAAATCTAACATTTTTTTTAGAAATAATGTGTCGGAGTATCGTGTCCGGGGTCGGTGTCCGGGCAACATTGGCATTCACTATCGTGTCTTGTGGATATGAGAAGTAAGAGGATTTAGATCCTCTTATGTGAAAAATAGTCATGTGAAACAACCATTCATTTAAAAATTATACATTTTTCTGTCTCTTATCTTATCATCAATGATTAAATAAAATGATCATGTTACCATTTTTCACATTGATCCAAATCCGAAGTGAGAACTTTTCCCTCCATGACGATGATGTTGGGAAACTTGATTTCAATACCCTTTTGCTTCAAGAGTTCAACAGATGCTTCAAAATCATATTTTTCAATCATTGATGGTAACCTATTTGCATAATGCTTCTCTTTCTCTCCTTGGCGTGGTGTGTTTCAGAGCACAGCTACTGCAAATAGGCGCAATGATACGAACCCAAGCATGGAGGGTTATGATCATTCAATGAATATAACTCAAGAACCAGAGGCAACACTTATAAGAAGACAAGGAGCAAGGATGAGGATGAGACCTGGGTGGCTGAGTGACTACGTGACTCGTGCAAGGAGAAACAAAAGTCTAAACATGTGGAACCTGAAGACCCACGTGGATTGCATACCCACTTACACCACTTGTTGGGCTTATTAGGAGGGCCAAATACCTTTATTATAGGACTGAACAAAATGAATGATAAATGAGAGGGAAGTGGCATTTTCTTTTTTTATCAAAATACTGGATAATTGATTTCAATTTTCTTTCTTTGTATTCTGGAGTTTACGGCATCCTTGAATTGCCGCCATTATAGTAATATTAAGTGTTTCTATATTCCAATTGCTATCATTTTGGTGCTTTCGCAACCCAAGCATGGAGGGTTATGATCATTCAGTGAATATAACTCAGGAACTAGAGGCAACATTTATAAGAAGACAGGTAGTAAGGATGAGGATAAGACCTGGGTGGTTGAGTGACTATGTGACTCATGCAAGGAGAAACTAAAGGCTAGACATGTGGTAAATGCTAATGGGGTTAGGCCTTATATGGGAGGATCAAGGCTATTCTTGAGTGGCAAAGGCCTACCACAGCTAAATAGTTATGCGGGTTTCTGGGGTAAGCAGGGTACTATCGCAAATTTGTGAGGGGTTTTTCTCAAATAGTTGTTCCTCTGACGACATTACTATAGAAAATGCCTTTAAATGGGGAGATGCAACAGAGCAAGCTATGTGCAAATTAAAGGTAGCTATTTCCAACCATTCAGTACTAGCTCTGCCCAACTTTGGGGAACCATTCGTGTTAACCACTGACGCATTAGGAGTGGGGATAGGAGTTGTGCTAAGCCGGGAGAATCATCCCATAGCCTTCTTTAGCCGTAAATTGTCCATCAAAATGCAACAAGCTTCGACCTATGTCCGAGAATTATTTGCGATCACTGAAAGAATGGCAAAGTTTAGACAATATTTACTGGGAAACAAATTCAACATCAGAATAGATCAAAAAGGTATTAAGGAGTTAATGGCACAGATCATACAAACCCCAGAACAACAACAATTCTTGGTAAAGTTGCTAGGCTATGATTATAATATTGAGTACCATCCAGGAGCAATAAATAAAGGTGGCTGATGCTCTTTCTAGAGTGCATGAAATAGGAGGCAATAAGGAGACTAATTCGGGTATGATAATGACTAAGTTGTCACTGGATGCTATAAAAGAAGAAGTTAAGAGTAGCCATGAGTTAACTGCATTGGTTAAAAAAATTGAAGATCGTTATTTCATTCGAGAAAGGCTAATATTTTTTCAAAATCGCATAGTCTTACCTCAAAATTCTAAAGTAAAAACAACCCTTATGCATGAGTTTCACTCCACAGTGGTAGGAGGCCATGGGGTACGCAAAACACTGCAGAGAATTGCTACACACTATTATTGGCCAACCATGAAATATGACATCCAAGAATTTGTTCATTTTTGTCCTATATGCCAGGCTACCAAATATCAGCCTCCATCACTAGCAGAATTATTGCAACCCTTAATCATTCTTAAGGTTGTTTGGGATGACTTAACCATGGATTTCATCATCGGGTTACCAAACTCAGAAGGCAAAACTGCTATCATGGTTATGGTGGATCGGTTTTCCAAATATGCTCATTTCTCTGCTTTACCAGGTAATTTCACAGCGACCAAAGTTGCTTCAGTCTTTGTATCTGATATCTACAAGCATCATGGAATACCCAAATCTATCGTGTCTGATCGTGATCGCATCTTCGTCAGCAAATTTTGAACTGAGTTATCTCGTTTGAGTGGCACCAAACTCCACTTCAGTACTGCATACCACCCTGAAAGCGATGGCCAAACAGAAGTAACTAATAGAGGATTAGAACAATATCTCTATTGTTATACGATGGAAAATCTACATACACTAGTTCAGTTCTTACCTTGGGCTGAGTTTTCATACAATTCTTTATTCCATTCATCTATTGGCACATCCCTTTTCAGATTTTGTACTCCCGGTGTTCACCCTTATGAGGGGACTTCTTCACCCATAGAAGTAGTGGATGTTTTGTTGATGCAAAGGGATTCGGTTCTTCGTCATCTTCGTGATACCCTGCATCGCACCAAACAACGTATGAAAAGTTAAGTTGATAAATATCGCAGAGACATTTAATTTGCTGTGGGAGATAAGGTGTTGGTAAAGTTGTAACCTTACCGGCAAACCTCTGTGCGAAATCAGCATTTTTCCAAACTCCGTCACCGATACTATAGACCCTTTACGGTGACTGACCAGATCAGAGTTATGGCTTACCGCTTGGATCTTCCTCCCGATTCTCGAATCCATTCGGTCTTCCATGTCTCTCTGCTCAAACCATTTCGTCATAACTTGACTTTTCACCCCACTCTGTTACCAGATGTGCTTTGGGATGGTCACCTTGTTGTGTCCCCACTAGCTATTTTGCGTTCACAATCCATTTTCGGTGGTAAAAATTATGACTTGCAGGTTTTGGTACAAGGGGAGGGGTTACCTATGGAGGATGCCTCGTGGATTTCAGCAGACAAACTTGTGCATGCGTATCCAAGCTTCGATCTTGAAGGCAAGATCGTTTATTTAAGGACGAAGGGAAATGATACGATCCCAAGCATGGAGGGTTGTGATCATTCAGAGAATATAACTTAAGAATCAGATGCAACACTTATAAGAAGACAAGAAGCAATGATGAGACCTGGGTGGCTGAGTGACTATGTGACTCATGCAAGGAAAAACTAAAGTCTAGATATGTGGAATCTGAAGTCTCACGTGAAACTTGAAGACCCACGTGGATTGCATACCATATTACAGCACTTGTTCGGCTTATTATGAGGGATCAATACCTTTATTATAGGACTTAACAGAATGAATGAATGATAAAAATGAAGGAAATGGCATTTTTTATATCAAAATAATGGACAATTGATTTTAATTCTCTCTTTGATTTCTGGAGTTTACGGCATCCTCGAATTGTCGACATTATAGTAGTATTCAGTGTTTTTATATTCCAATAGCTATCATGCGAGTGCTTGGGGTTTAACAAGTCAGCAAATTTCAGAAAAAAAAACATTGTTGTGAGCTAAAGGGTTCAAGCTGAATTGCTTAGATGATAAAGAGATGGATCTGGGCACATCATCGTTGGAGGATGATACTGCAGGTTGTTCAAGTGACATGTGCTATGTTTCCTGGGCTGACACCAGATATATAAAGTTTATTTTCTGTGTGTAAATACTAATTCTTTCTCTTTGTAGAAGAGGAGGTAAATGAGCCTAGTTTTTCAACAATGATGATGAACTTTGAGGATAACTTTGAATTTATTCCTTTGAATATAACTCTGGAACCAGAGGCAATACATATAAGAAGACAAGGAGCAAGGATGGGGATGCGACCTGGGTGGCTGAGTGACTATGTGAATCATGCAAGGAGAAACTAAAGTCTAGAAATGTGGAACCTGAAGACCCACGTGGATTGCATACCCACTTAAAGTTACAGCACTTGTTGGGGTTATTATGAGAGCCTAATACCTTTATTATAGGACTGAATAGAATGAATGATAAAAAGGATGGAAGTGGCATTTTTTTTATCAAAATATTGGATAATTCATTTTAATTCTCTCTCATTGTTTTCTGGAATTTACGGCATCCTCGAATTGTCGCCATTATAGTAAGTGTTTCTATATTCCAATTGCTATCATGGGAGTGCTTGGGGTTTAACAAGTCAGCAAATTTCAGAAAAAAAACACTGTTGTGTGCTAAAGGGTTCCAGCTGAATTGCTTAGATGATAAAGAGATGGATCTGGGAACATCATCGTTGAAGGATGATACTGCAGGTTGTTCACGTGGCATGTGCTATATTTCCTGGGCTGACACCAGATCTATAAGGTTTATTTTCTGTGTGTAAATACTAATTCTTTCTCTTTGTAGAAAAGGAGGTAAAAGAGCCTAGTTTTTCAATAATGGTGATGAATTTTGAGGATAACTTTGAATTTATTCCTTTGATATAACTCAGGAACCAGAGGCAACACTTATAAGAAGACAATGAGAAGGATGAGTATGAGACCTGGGTGGCTGAGTGACTATGTGACTCATGCAAGGAGAAACTAAATTCTAGACATGTGGAACCTGAAGACCCACATGGATTGCATACCCACTTACAACACTTGTTGGACTTATTATGAGGGCCCAAAACCTTTATTATAGGACTGAATAGAATGAATGATAAAAAGGAGGGAAGTGGCATTTTTTTATATCAAAACACTGGATAATTGATTTTAATTCTCTCTCTTTGTATTCTGGAGTTTACGGCATCCTCGAATTGTCCTCACTACTGTAATATTCAGTGTTTCTATATTCCAATTGCTATCATGCGAGTGCTTGGGGTTTAACAAGTCAGCAAATCTCAAGAAAAAACATTGTTGCGTGCTAAAGGGTTCAAGCTGAATTGCTTAGATGATAAAGAGATGGATCTGGGCACATCATCGTTGGAGGATGATACTGCAGGTTGTTCAAGTGGCATGTGTTATGTTTCCTGGGCTGACACCAGATATATAAGGTTTATTTTCTGTGTGTAAATACTAATTCTTTCTCTTTGTAGAAGAGCAGGTAAAAGAGCCTAGTTTTTCAACCATGGTGATGAATTTTGAGGGTAACTTTGAATTTATTCCTTTGAATATAACTCAGGAACCAGAGGCAACACTTATAAGAAGACAAGGAGCAAGGATGAGGATGAGACCTGGGTGGCGGAGTGACTATGTGACTCATGCAAGGAGAAACTAAAGTCTAGACACGTGGAACCTCAAGACCCACGTGGATTGCATACCCACTTATAGCACTTGTTGGGCTTATTATGAGGGCCCAATACCTTTATTATAGGACTGAACAGAATGAATTATAAGAGGGAAGGAAATGGCATTTTTTTTATCAAAATACTGGATAATTCATTTTAATTCTCTCTCTTTGTATTCTGGAGTTTACGGCATCCTCGAATTGTCGCCATTATAGTAATATTAAGTGTTTCTATATTCCGATTGCTATCATGCGAGTGCTTGGGGTTTAACAAGTCAGCAAATTTCAAGAAAAAAACATTGTTGTGTGCTAAAGGGTTCAAGCTGAATTGATTAGATGATAAAGAGATGGATCTGAGCCCATCATCATTGGAGGATGATACTGCAGGTTGTTCACGTGGCATGTGCTATGTTTCCTGGGCTGACACCAGATCTATAAGGTTTATTTTCTATGTGTAAATACTAATTCTTTCTCTTAGTATAAGAGGAGGTAAAAGAACCTAGTTTTTCAACAATTGTGATAAATTTTGAGGATAACTTTGAATTTATTCCTTTAAATATAACTTAGGAACCAGAGGCAACAAGGAACAAGGATGAGGATGAGACCTGGGTGGCTGAGTGACTATGTGACTCATGCAAGGAGAAACTAAAGTCTAGAAATGTGGAACATGCAGACCCACGTGGATTGCATACCCACTAACAGCACTTGTTGGGCTTATTATGAGGCCCAATACCTTTATTGTAGTACTGAACAAAATGAATGATAAAAAGAAGGGAAGTGGCATTTTCTTTTTCTTTTTTTTTTATCAAAATACTGGATAATTGATTTTAATTCTCTCTCTTTGTATTCTGGAGTTTACAGCATCCTCGAATTGTCGCCATTATAGTAATATTCTGTGTTTCTACATTCCAATTGCTATCATGTGAGTGCTTGGGGTTTAACAAGTCAGCAAATTTCAGGAAAAAACAATGTTGTGTGCTAAAGGGTTCAAGCTGAATTGCTTAGATGATAAAGAGATGGATCTGGGCACATCATCGTTGGAGGATGATACTGCAGGTTGTTCAAGTGGCATGTACTATGTTTCCTGGGCTGACACCAGATATATAAGGTTTATTTTCTGTGCGTAAATACTAATTCTTTCTCTTTGTAGAAGAGGAGGTAAAATAGCCTAGTTTTTCAACCATGGTGATCAATTTAGAGGATAACTTTGAATTTATTCTTTTGAATATAGCTCAGGAACCAGATGCAATACTTATAAGAAGGCAAGGAGCAAGGATGAGGATGCGACCTGGGTGGCTGAGTGACTATGTGAATCATGCAAGGAGAAATTAAAGTCTAGAAATGTGGAACCTGAAGACCCACGTGGATTGCATACCCACTTACAGCACTTGTTGGGTTATTACGAGAGCCCAATACCTTTTATTATAGGACTGAACATAATGAATGATAAAAAAGATGGAAGTGGCATTTTTTTAATCAAAATATTGGATAATTCATTTTAATTCTCTCTCTTTGTATTCTGGAGTTTACGGCATCCTCGAATTGTCGCCATTATAGTAATATTAAGTGTTTCTATATTCCGATTGCTATCATGCGAGTGCTTGGGGTTTAACAAGTCAGCAAATTTCAAGAAAAAAACATTGTTGTGTGCTAAAGGGTTCAAGCTGAATTGATTAGATGATAAAGAGATGGATCTGAGCCCATCATCGTTGGAGGATGATACTGCAGGTTGTTCAGGTGAAATGTGCTATGTTTCCTAGGCTGACACCAGATATATAAGGTTTATTTTCTGTGTGTAAATACTAATTCTTTCTCTTTGTAGAAGAGGAGGTAAAAGAGCCTAGTTTTTCAACCAAGGTGATTAATTTTAAGGATAACTTTGAATTTATTCCTTTGAATATAACTCAGGAACCAGAGGCAATACTTATAAGAAGACAAGGAGCAAGGATGTGGATGCGACCTGGGTGGCTGAGTGACTATGTGAATCATGCAAGGAGAAAATAAAGTCTAGAAATGTGGAACCTGATTGCATACCCACTTACAGCACTTGTTGGGTTATTATGAGAGCCCAATACCTTTATTATAGGACTGAACAGAATGAATGTTAAAAAAAGATGGAAGTGGCATTTTTTTAATCAAAATATTGGATAATTCATTTTAATTCCCTCTCTTTGTTTTCTGGAGTTTACGGCATCCTTGAATTGTCGCCATTACAGTAATATTCAGTGTTTCTATATTCCAATAGCTATCATGCGAGTGCTTAGGGTTTAACAAGTCAGCAAATTTCATGAAAAAAAACACTGTTGTGTGCTAAAGGGTTCAAGCTGAATTGCTTAGATGATAAAGAGATGGATCTGGGCAAATCATCGTGTGAGGATGATACTGCAGCAGGTTGTTCAAGTGACATGTGCTATGTTTCCTGGGCTGACACCAGATATATAAGGTTTATTTTCTGTGTGTAAATACTAATTCTTTCTCTTTGTAGAAGAGGAGGTAAAGGAGCCTAGTTTTTCAACAATGGTGATGGATCTTGAGGATAATTTTGAATTTATTCCTTTGAATATAACTCAGGAACCAGAGACACTTATAAGAAGACAAGGAACAAGATGAGGATGAGACATGGGTGGCTGAGTGACTATGTTACTCATGCAAAGAGAAACTAAAGTCTAGAAATGTGGAACCTGAAGACCCACGTGGATTGCATACCCTCTTACAGCCCTTGTTGGGCTTGTTATGAGGGCCCAATACCTTTATTATAGGACTGAATAGAATGAATGATAAAAAGGAGGGAAGTGGCATTTTCTTTTTTTATCAAAATATTGATAATTGATTTTAATTCTCTCTCTTTGTATTCTGGAGTTTACGGCATCTTCAAATTGTCGCCATTATAATAATATTCAGTGTTTCTATATTCCAATTGCTATCATGCGAGTTCTTGGGGTTTAACAAGTCAGCAAATTTCAGGAAAAAAACACTATTGTGTGCTAAAGGGTTCAAGCTGAATTACTTTGATGATATAGAGATGTATATGGGCACATGATCGTTGGAGGATGATACTGCAGGTTGTTCAAGTGGCATGTGCTATGTTTCCTGGGCTGACACCAGATATATAAGGTTTATTTTCTGTGTGTAAATACTAATTCTTTCTCTTTGTAGAAGAGGAGGTAAAGGAGCCTAGTTTTTCAACAATGGTGATGAATCTTGAGGATAACTTTGAATTTATTCCTTTGAATATAAGTCAGGAACCAGAGACACTTATAAGAAGACAAGGAGCAAGATGAGGATGAGACCTGGGTGGCTGTGTGACTATGTGACTCATGCAAAGAGAAACTAAAGTCTAGAAATGTGGAACCTAAAGACCCATGTGGATTGCATACCCACTTACAGCCATTGTTGGGCTTATTATGAGGGCTCAATACCTTTATTATAGGACTGAATAGAATGAATGATAAAAAGGAGGGAAGTGGCTTTTTCTTTTTTTGTCAAAATATTGATTATTGATTTTAATTCTCTCTCTTTGTATTCTGGAGTTTACGACATCCTTGAATTGTCGCCATTATAGTAATATTCAGTGTTTCTATATTCCAATTGCTATCATGCGAGTGCTTGGGGTTTAACAAGTCAGCAAATTTCAGGAAAAAAACATTATTGCGTGCTAAAGGGTTCAAGCTGAATTGCTTAGATGATATAGAGATGGATCTGGGCACATGATCGTTGGAGGATGATACTGCAGGTTGTTCAAGTGGCACGTGCTATGTTTCATGGGCTGACACCAGATATATAAGGTTTATTTTCTGTGTGTAAATACTAATTCTTTCTCTTTGTAGAAGAGGAGGTAAAGGAGCCTAGTTTTTCAACAATGATGATGAATTTTGAGGATAACTTTGAATTTATTCCTTTGAATTACTGTGGATCTGTACTACCTACTCATTTCTTATCCCCTCCTGAATGTTTACGTCCTTTCATCATCCTGTTAAGGTTGGGAAAAGAATTGTATTTCTTACAAAATGCAGAGCAAGGTGGGCTATACTATCTGGTATCTGTACTAACTACTCATTTTTAGGCTTCATGGCTTGTTTGTCTATTCATGGCTTGGTTGTTATTTATTCACTGTGTTTTTCAGGAACTTGCCACGGGGAAGACGATTGGGGGTGCTAAAGAGCAAGGTGGGTTGTACTATCTGGTGCCACAATCTTCTACAAATAATGTTAAGGATCACATCTTGTTGTCTCATGGCCAGTCAACTGTTGATTCTCTTATTTGACTTCATCATAAACGCTTGGGACATCCTCCATTTAGTTTACTCAAGTCTTTATTTCCATCATTGTTTTTGTCTAAGTCTGTTGAATCTTTTCATTGTGATGTTTGTGAGTTTGCTAAACATCATCATGTATCTTTTTCTTCTAGTATTACTAAAAGTGTTGAACCTTTAGATCTTGTTCATTATGATGTTTGGGGTCCTTCTAAGGTCCCTCATTCTTCTGGTAATAAATTGATTGTTTCTTTTATTGATGATTGCACTCGTGTAACTTGGATTTACTTAATGCATGAAAAGTCCGAGGTACCATAACTATTCTTTCAATTTTATAAAATGATTGAGACCCAATTTGGTAAAAGAATCAAAAGACTAAGGACTAATAATAGTACTGAATATGTTAATCACTATTTTTCCCAATTTATATGAAGTCAATGTATGATTCATGAACTTACTTGTGTAGACACCCCTCAACAAAATGGGGTTGCTAAAAGAAAGAATCGTCACCTTCTTGAAGTTGCTTGTGCCTTACTGTTTCAGACACATGTACCCAAATGCTATTGGAGAGATTCCATTCTTACTGCAACGTTCTTGATCAACCGCTTATCCACTCGGGTTCTTAACAATGTAAGTCTCATTCACTCAATAACATTATTTTTCCCTTCTATTCCCACTATGCAGAGTCTTCCTCCACGAGTGTTTGGGTGTATTGTCTTTGTTCATGTTCATAAACGCCATCGTAGTAAGTTAGATTCTATGGCTCTTAAATGTGTTTTCCTTGATTATGCTCCTGATAAAAAAGGCTACAAGTGTTATCACACTGGCAGTCGAAAGTTTTTTGTTTCTATGGATGTTACATTTCAGGAATCTGAGTCCTTCTCCTCATCTTTAAGGGAAGAACAATTCTTTAGAAAACTCATCACCTTCCTTCTTTGAGTTTGAATCTTCAATGTCTACTCTTTCACCTCTTCCACTTGTTTCAGAACCTCCTGTGTCTGATCCTCTTAAGTCTAATCCATCAAATACACCAGAGATACGGAAGATTGTGATACAAGAGTTGGTATATCATAGAAGGAAACAACCCACACTGCTTCACCAGTAACCTTAATCGTCTGAGCCACTGGTAAGTCCTGAATCTCTGGTTTCTGATCATGATATTAATATTTCTGATGACTTACCCGTTGCTTCTAATGATTTACCGATTGCCCTAAGAAAAGGAAAAAGATCTTATTCTAAGAAATCTTGTTCCTCTTGTCCCTCTTGTACTCGATACCCTATCTCCCATTTTTTTCTTCTACTAATCTTTTTGTGCAGCACAAAAGCTTTGTTTCAGCACTAGAGTTTATTTCAATCCCAAAATCAGTACATGAAGCATTAAAAGATGAGAATTGGGCTCAAGCCATGCAAAAGGAGATGAATGCGTTAGAGAAAAATAAAATATGAGAGATTATTGATAAACCCAATGGAAAGAAAGCAGTAGGGTGTAAATGAGTTTATGCCCTGAAGTATAATTCTGATTGCACTCTTGAGAGATATAAGGCTCGGTTAGTTTCCAAGGGTTACACTCAGACCTATGGCGTTGATTATGAAGAAACCTTTGCTCCAGTTGCAAAGATGAATACAGTGAGAGTCTTGTTATCTCTTGGTGCCCATTACAATTGGGATATAAATCAATTTGATGTGAAGAATGATTTCCTTAATGGTGAGTTAGAAGAAGATGTCTACATGAAAATTTTGCCTGGTTTTGATTCTGTGGACGGAGAAAATAAGTTTGTAGATTAAGAAAAGCCTTGTATGGATCTAAGCAGTCACCTCGTGCCTGGTTTGAGAGGTTTACTAAGGTTATGATGACCTTAGGATATAAACAGAGTCAAGGAGATCACACTCTTTTTTTTAAACACTCCCAAGATGGGAAGCTCACTGCGCTCCTTGTGTATGTTGATGATATTATTATAACAGATGATGATATTGTGGAAAGACATATTTTGCAAACACGATTAGCCTCTGAGTTGGAAGTTAAAGACCTTGGAAAACTTAGATATTTTCTAGGGATAGAGGTAGCTCATTCAAAGGACGAAATTTTTATCAGCCAGAGTAAATATGTTCTTGATCTTCTAAAAAAAGAAGAAAAGCTTGGGTATAAACCCTCTAATACTCCTACTGAGCAGAATCACAATATGAGTTATGAAGAGGAGAGCCCTCCAGTTGATAAAGGACAATATCGACGGCTAGTTGAGAAACTGATATATCTGGCTCATACTAAACCAGACCTAGCTTATGCTGTTAGTATTGTCAGTCAGTTTATGCCCAATCCAAAAGAGAAACACATGCAGGCAGTAGAGAAAATTCTTTAGTGTCTTAAAGCCACTCCTGGTAGAGGACTGTTATTTCGGCGTGATGGCAATCTCTCTTTAGAAGTTTACACTGGTGCTGATTATGCTGGATCTATGACTGACCGTCATTCTACCACTGATTATTGTATGTTTCTTTGTGGTAACTTGGTGACGTGGAGAAGTAAGAAACAAGATGTAGTTTCCAGATCAAGTGCAAAGACTGAATTTCGAGCTATGACTCAAGGCATTTGTGAGTTATCGTGGTTGAAAATTATACTTGATGATCTCAAAATAAAATGTGAGGGGCCTATGAAGCTGCTATGTGATAATAAGTCCGCTATTTGTATAGCTCATAATCGGACTATACATATTAAGGTCAACTGTCATTTCATCAAAGAAAAACTTTATAGCGGGTTGATTGCCACTCCATACATTACCATTGGGCGTCAATTAGCCGATGTATTGACAAAGGAACTTATTTCAGAAAGATTTCAAAAATTTACTAGCAAGCTGAGAATGATAAATATCTATTCCTCAGTTTGAGGGAGAGTGTTGTAAATAAATAATTATTATTTATTTGTTGTATTTTAGAATCTTTCTTGGGCTTAGCCTATTAGGTCATGTAGTCTCTTTAAATAGAGAACCCTTTGTACAGTTTACATACAATTCAATAATATATTTCATTACTTTTTTTAAGTTTTAGAAGTTGCATAACTCTTTCGACAATCTTTCATATTGAAAGTCAAGCCTTATATATCCTTGCAGCATAATTATATGCTTGCATGGTGTTGTGATGGGACATGCATGAACTAATTGTCATTTTGATTGACTGTCCAATGTCTTACGTCCTCTTTGATCCCATATACTTTTTATTGATCTATTAAAATATCATAGCTTCTCTAATTCTGCCTAGTTTAAAATTGGATTTCTAAGCTGCCTTTATATTATAGATCTAAAGACGCACATTGTTAATCTTGTCTAGAAAGTTAAGTTGTTCTGGATACTGGATGTCAAATTACAATGGTCTCAAAATCTGATTTGTGAGAATTTGCGAATCGTCATGTCATTATCTTTTATATATGGTGATCATCTTTTTTAATTGTTAACTTTTGAATTAAAATCTTATCCAGGATAATGCGCAGAAGATTGTTGAGTTCCTTGCCTCGCATCCATGAGTGAAGAAAGTGAATTATGCTGGTTTGGCAGGTCATCCTGGACGTGATTTACACTATTCTCAGGTATGGTAGATAAATTCAAATTTAAGATTGTTGCTGCTATGCCCCATTATATTATTTGGGTTCATCGACCACTCACTCCAACTAATTTGGAATAAAAGTAATGTTAATGTTGCTGGTTGCAGGGTCTGTGCTTAGCTTTCTAATAGGTTCTTTGGCACTCTCAAAGCACATAATTGAAACTACAAGTACTTCAGCATAACCGTCAGTTTTAGTAATAATTCTTCTATCCAGTGATTAAATAAAATAATTTTTCACTGGTAATACTATGATTATATTTAATAGGTTCTAGATATCTGTTTGTTAATGACAATACAAATTGCATGAGATTCAACAATTCTCTAAATAAACCTTTTCCTTCAATTTAAACCACTTTAATATTTGAACAATTCGTTTTCTCTCCTCTCTCTTATAATTGCAAAATACCATGTCCTATGCATTTGTTGGTTATAATTAAAGTGTTGCACCAATTAATGGCAAAGCCAGGACTGTAAAAATGGAATGATAGAATTAAAATAGCAATTATATGAATTAAAACAAATATTGTTGTAACATAATATTAAGTTTACTTTATCCCTTGAAAAGCTTAATTATGTAACAATATATACTTTTGTGTATTGATTGATTGAAATCATATGAATTTGGTTAGAGAAATAGCCGAAAGATATTAAATATGAGAATGATATTCTTACTTGGTGATTTTCAATTTCCTGATATTGAAATTAATGAAAGAGGTAAATAATTTATTTTCTTTTAAAAATAAAATAAAGGAGAGGGGTAAAGGAGGTTGAAATACGGATCTGAATCCTCTTATATGAAAAAAAAACATAAAAAAAATATTGAAATAGATAATTACAAATCATAACCGTTGATTTATCTTTTTATAATTGTGATCTTTTCACATAACTATATCATGTTTTTTTTCACTTGAAATATATATGCCATGCCCACACGAGGTCCAAACATAATGTTAGATCAAAGGTACACCCACCTTCTCTATTCTAGGTTCTTGAATAATAAGCGCCAATATTTCTCGTGCAAGTGTGTAATATTTTGCTTCTTACACTCTTTCTTTGCAGAGGTTCAGGCTTCTTTTAAAACTAGTTTTCTAGAACATTTCCTTTACACACTTTTTGATATATTTTTCAATAACTTGTATAGAGAGGTTAACAATGCTGACCTTGTCCTTATTTTTGTTGTTTGCAGGGAGTGTGAATCCCCTAATCAGCTTGCCCTGCTTTATGTCCCATGCAAGCATACCCTCCCCAGTTCGTGAGGCTAGAGGTTTAACTAAAGATCTTGTGCATATATCTATGGGTATTGAGGATGTCAAGATCTCATTGCTGATCTAGACCATGCGCTTAGAATTTGACCTCTGTAATTTCTTCTAAATATCCAATCTTATGAAGCTGGATTACTTATGATTATACTTCTTTCTCGAATTGTATTGATTACTTTAATGACATAAGGGTATGATGAAATATTAGGATTAGCCATATTATGTTAGCAGTGTCATTGCTGTACGCATTTGTACTTGATCTAGATTGTTAGAACAAATAGGAGTATTAGGTTAATGTTTTGTATCATTTCACAACATCACAGTCTTGTATGTTAAAATGTACTGTCTCTTTTTTCCTTTTCGTCTTTTTGCTATGATTCAGGTGAAAGGATGTGTCCATGTAAAGAATATAAAAGAAACGGAAAAACAAGTTAATAAGTTCCACATCATTAGTTAATAATTGTAAAGAACTTTGAGATAAACCACTCCAAAAGTTAGCTCAAAGGGTGAGAGTGCCCAATGTCTTATAAAGGCCACATTAGTTGTCCACACAATCAATGTGGGACTATATATCTCAACACGCCTCCTCACGCAAGGGCTCTTTAGGCTAGAAGCGTGGAAATTGCGCAGGCCCAATTTTTGGTTTATCTTTTTGTGCTTTTTATTTTAATTCCACTTTAAAGTGGGAGACGGTGAAGCTCTGATACCATGTAAAGAACCTTGGGATACACCACTTCAAAAGCTAGCTCGCTCTAAGGGTGAGAGTGCCTAATGCCTTATAAAGGCCACATTAGTTACCCACACAATCAATGTGAGACTATATATCTCAACAATAACCATTAGTGTTAGCTTTCATTAAAGTAGTGAATAATTTTGTTAACGGACTTAGATGAGAATTGAATTTGACTTGCACAAGTGATAAACCAAGGGGGAAATGAAAACATTGTATGGAAAAGTGTGCGGACTGTGTAGCTACATATGATCTCATTCTGCCTCAACTGAATTAGAAGCATGAAGAGATGAAATTCGTGAAATCACAAAAGTGCATAAAAAAGTCTGTCAAAGGGTTTATAAGTGCCCAGAATTCATCATCAAGTTGTAGGCATAGATAGCACAACTTTCACCACCTCCGGCTAAAGCACCATTTTAAAGTTTTTGGACAAAAGAATTGCCCGGTTAAAGCTGATTGCATAAGTTTTTCCAAAGTAATGCAGTCAAACATGTCACCTATGCTGACGAGACTAGTCTCGTCACTGATACTGACGGGACTCGTGCCACGTCAGCGCCACGTAAGCAGTCCAATTACCGTAAATCTTCGGAAGACCATAACTTGTGACTCGGGTATCCAAATCAGATGATTTTTTTTTTTGATTTCACATAACTTTTCAAGATCTACGCAAACGACGAAAATTTCGTCACAAAATTATTTTTTCGTCAGAATACTTTTTGTTTAAAAAGCGAGGAAATTTTTTCTAAAATGAAAGTTTTTACAAAAATAAATTTTCTATCAAAATTTAGTTTTCGTTACAAGTTTTGACGAAAATGATTTTCTCCATCAAATATTTTAAATGAAAAAAGAATTCCGTCAAAAATTTTGACAGAATGTTTTTCATTCAAAATTTCGATGGGAATGTGTTCTGACAAAAATTTAGACGGAAATTGTTTTGAGGGAAATGTTTCATTTGAAACTTTCGACGAAATTTAGATTCTCTAAAGAATTTTGACAGAATATTTTGTGTCAAAAAATGCGTTCTATTGAAAATTTTGATGAAAATGTGTTTCGCTAAAAATTTCGATAATTTTTTTTTTGTCAAAAAATTTAACGACAATGTTTTCGTCGAAAACTTTTGCCGAAATTTAAATTCTGTAAAAAAATTTGATGAAATTTTTTTCTGTGAAAATAATTCGATGAAAATGTGTTTCGTCGAAATTTTTGATGAATATGTTTTTTTGTGAAATATTTTGACGAAATTTAGATTCTGTAAAAAAATTTGACAAAAAATTTTTCCGTCAAATTTTTTTACAGAAATGTTTTTAGACACAAATTTTGATGAAAATATTTTCCGTAAAAAAATTTGGCATAATTGTTTCACATTAAAACTTTTCTTTTAATATAATTGTGATTTTTTTTTCACATAATGTATGTGGGTTAAGTTTTGGGTCAATAGATTATTATTAAAACAAGTCAGATCTAAAACTGACTCAAATAAAAGTGGATCAGTATTTAAACCCAGTTCAAAAAAATTCAGGTCAATATTAAATAAAGAGCAGGACAAGTGAATCAATTTTTTTGCCATATAGTTACTCCCTCTACCCAAAACCTGAAACCATCGTGTGAGAGAAGTAAAAACTTCAACCTTGTGATTTTAAAAACTCAAAGATACCTCATTTATTTGTTATTGCCAAATCTTGCAGGCATGTTTGTAAAATCCTAAGAGGGCGTTTAGTATAAGGATTTTGGCTGAATTTTCGAAAAATTAAATTTTTCTAAATTTTAAATTTTTGAATATTATCATAAACTGAATATAAAAATTATATTTTTAAAAATCGAGATTTTCGGACAAAAAAAAAAATTCTCCTCTACCAAACGCCCCCTGAGATCAATCCTGATAGATAGTGTCACTGCACCAGTTTAATTGGAAAATATCAATGTTAGATCCAAATGGTTAATGGAAAATTTATATTGAATGCATACTTTTTTTTTAATACACAAATATATAATTTCTAAAAGAAAATTTTGAAAAAAAAATTGTTAATCGAAAATTTCACTTTTTTAATCTTTTTAAGTTTATGGGCAAAGGATTTTTCCGGCTAGAGATAAATTATTTACAGTGAGTACAAAATGACGTTATTTTGAGACAAAAATCAAAATATTTTTGTAATTTTAGTTTAGAATTATATTAGTCTTTATTATTATAATTTTTTAATCTTACGACCAAAGACAACGGAGATAACTTCATATCTAGTTACCGAAAAAATACTCTGATTTCTTTTTCCAATTTCATCAACATCAGAGACGAAAATTTGCACCGTTTATAGCGCTGTCAACTAGTTTTGCACCGTGAAGCCAAAATTTGATAGCTGAATTCATCCCTTTGGAAAAATTTAATATCCTCCATCCATCCAATAAATTGGGTGGTACTTTTCACAATATTAATTTTTCTTTTTTACTTTTAATTTTTTATAGATTTATTTTTTCTGCAGTTAATATAGATAAATTATTTGCATTGAGTCCAAAACGATGTCGTTTTGAAGCAAAAATCAAGATGTTTTTGTAATTTTAATTTATTTCAGAGTTATAATAATCTATATAATTATAATTTTTTAATATTTCAACACCAAAACAACATTATTTTGAGAGTAAATACAAATAACTTATCTGCGGTAGTAACTGCATAAACATTTTTTTATTTTCTCTCTTTTCTATTTTTACTCTCTCATTCGCAGTAAGGTATCTGCAAAATTGAAAACGCTCTCCATTCCTCTTAATAACCCACGAATCACACCGTTAATTCAAAACTGATTAGAAACAAAGGCAACAGGTGGCAAATCAAATAAAAAACTACAACTAGTTTGATTGATTATCTACGTTGCACTGATACGATATGAGACATGATATGATGTTTTATTAAATTGATATAATAATTATAATATGTAATAAAATTTCAAATATTATAAGAGAATGATTATACTTACAACTTTTTTTTATAACCTCATACAACTATATCTTAACGCCATTGATTTTTCCCAATCAACGGTTATCATTTTTTGTGAATTAATAATTAATTAATGAGTTTAATTTACGAAAATCATAACCGTTGATTGACGTAAATCAACGGTATTAAAATATGGTTGTAAAAAATTGTAAAAAAAAAGTTGTAAGTATAACCTTCCTCGTATTATAAATAGGAGAAAGATATACTTACCACCAAAATAGTTTACAACCTTTACAACCAATTTCATCATAGTTAATTTTCGTTAATCTAACTATTATCATTTAATAGAAATTATTGGGTCGTATTTATTAATTAATTATTAATTCTAAGAAATGATAGCCGTTAGATTGACGAAAATCAGCGATAATTAAATTGATTATAAATGTGATAAATTTTTTTGATTGTAAATATATCCTGCGCCAAATAAATATCGTAACATATCAAAAGATTGAAGATATCGGATATAATATTTCAAATGTTTTAAAATATCAGTGCTACATAAATTACAAGTATGCAATGATAAATCCCGATTATATTTCAACTATAAAATATAAATAACCAATCAAATATAACTGAAAATTTTTCATATCTCAAATTTCACACTTTAAATAAAATAAATTGCCTAGTACTTTAGTTAATGGAAGTAGGTAACCTAAAACAAAAAAATATATATATAAATGATTGAACTACCCCCCTCGCTGCATTGCTGTTGAACAATTCAACAAAACAGCACAGCACAAGTTCAGTCAACATAGTATAACTCCAAGCCCATGATCTGAATCATGTTTTGTTCTGCAATTTCTCCTAGGCACTTCCTTCGTTCAGTAGTTCTTGATCCTTACGCTCAGGTAAAACCTTTTCTCTTTCCTTCTTTTTTTTTTTTTTTTTTTTTTTTTGTGGGGTCTTTATATGCTGCGCTTCGCAAAAGTGAAAAAAAAAAAAAAAAGTCTTGTGGATATGAGAAGTGAGAACTTTTCCCTCCATGATGTTGGGAAACTTGATTTCAATGCCCCTTTTGCTTCAAGAGTTCAGTAGATGCTTCAAAATCATATTTTTCATTCATTGATGATAACCCATTTGCATAATGCTTCTCATTCTCTCCTTTCTCCTTGGCGTGGTGTGTTTCAGAGCACAACTATTGCAGATAGGTGCGAGTGCTTGGGGTTTAACAAGTCAGCAAATTTCAGGACAAAGAGACTGTTGTGTGCTAAAGGGTTCAAGCTGAATTGTTTGGATGATAAAGGGATGGATCTGGGCACATCGTCCGAGGACGATACTGCAGGTTGTTATGTGCTATGTTTCCTGTGCTGACACAAGATATATAAGGTTTATTTTCTGTGTGTAAATACTAATTCTTTCTCTTTGTAGAAGAGGAGGTAAAGGAGCCTAGTTTTTCAACAATGGTGATGAATTTTGAGAGTAACTTTGATCCTTATGGAGCAGTTAGTCTCCCGCTTTACCAAACTGCTACTTTTAAGCAGGTGAATTTTATATATTCACTTGTCTGACTTTAGTATCTTGGATTAATTCATGATGAACTCATGAATTTTTGTGTATTTAGTATCTCTGTTGAATATTTTTCTTTCAATTTCTATATGTCTTATACAGTTAGACACTTCTTCATGCAGCCTTCTGCAGTAGAAAATGGTCCATATGACTATACCAGAAGCGGAAATCCTACCCGAGATGCTTTAGAAAGGTTTGTTGTGACCTGTTGGTTTGCGTTTTGGATTGCACCACAGATGTTTCGTATTATGATTATTTCTCCATCTTCTTTTAAATTTCATGTCTTGTGTTCTCAGTTTACTGGCAAAACTTGATAAAGCAGATAGAGCCCTATGCTTCACCAGCGGAATGGCTGCTTTGAGTGCTGTTGCTCATCTTGTTGGAACTGGTGCTTTTTCTTTCGTCATTGTGATGAAATCTGATCTTTCTTCGTTGTTATTTATGTGAATCTAGACTGAATTTGTTACTAAATACTTATGAGGTCTAAGATTATTTTTGTTAAATATTTGTGAGTTTATAATTTTACTCTCTATATATAAAACATGCTAGAGAAGCACCAAACTAAGAAATTTAGACAGTTATATTTATGCTTAGGAGTATTTGCACTGCACTGCACTCACAGATAGTGTTTGTGACCTAGTATGACATTATTTTTTGGCTATTGTGAGGCTTCTATCAGTGGGTTCTCATTACTCCGGCAATTTTCCGTTGGTTTTTCCTGTGTTGGATTCATAACAGAACTAGAAAAGAGAAAATTTACTCACTAATGCACTTGGGGCTGCAAGCAATGTATTCTGACAGGATAGCTTTCTTTTTGACAAAACATGATAGTTTCTTGCTGTTTACTCCTGATAATGTACATATAGGTGAGGAAATCGTTGCTGGAGATGATCTTTATGGTGGCACGGATAGGTTGCTTTCTCAAGTAATTCCAAATACTGGAGTTGTGGTGAAGTTAGTCTGATTCGTTAGTTGTACTTATTTATTTACTATATAATGAGTAATTAATTATACAAAGAAACCAGCCTAGTTTGTTGATTACATGAATCATAAGTCCATTAGCGATCATACTTTAATTCTTGCACGTGCAGACGGGTAAATACAAGTGATCTAAATGAGGTTGCATCTGCTATTGGACCCCGGACTAAGCTTGTGTGGCTTGAGAGTCCAACCAATCCTCGGCTACAAATTTGTGATATTCGAGTAAGATGTTGTATTTTTTAGTTATGACATATGAGGTGTTAATAATATAGATTAGGTTTTTGTGTGGTGGTTGCTGTTGTCCTTCTTCTTTTCCTCCTTCCGTGTTACTCCTGAGAAACTGAGAGGTAGTTTCTGTCATTGTTATTTGAATTTGAAATGTCAGGTGGAAGGGTATGCTTGTGTCTTTCAATAACACAGCATCCCACCACCCTGCTTCCCTCCTCCCATTTCAGAAAATAATATGAAAAGAAAATGATATATTGTTACCTTGATGTTTGAAGTGTTACAATTATGGATAATCACTAAATCACACCCTGACTTGAATTTCTATCAGGTTGTATATCTTGTCATGACACCCAGCAATAAGTATAATTCCATCATTTTTTTCCTACCTAGATAAGAGTGCACTGCAATTGTGAAACTTGCAGACTTTCCAATATTATTTTTCTTACTCTAAAGAGAGAGGCACCTGTATATTTTACTTATTAATTATAAATCAAGTTTTCTCTCTTGGTAATAACTCACAATTTCAGTTTAGATTAGACACTAGTTCTTCATGAATTTATAGGCATTTTCTTTCCTGAATTACTGTTACCTTCACTACTTTGTCATTGTATTGTCACTTATTGCCAGTTGTAAGTTTTTTGCGGATATCTAATATATAAAACAAACATATATCAAATCCTCATTTTATATTCTATGATATGAACTTTTAATATGAAATACTGTTAAATGGTTCTATTCTAATAATATAGCATTTCTTTTTCTTTCCCCCTTCTTAATTCATGTCCAGAAAATAGCAGAGATGGCTCATTCACATGGTGCTCTTGTGTTGGCAGACAATAGTATAATGTCACCTGTGTTGTCCCGGCCATTGGAAATTGGAGCAGGTATAAGCATTGTAAGCCAATGAAAATAAACAGATTTATTCACTTCTTAAAAACATGCTTGCTAACATGGACTACAAAATTTGGGAGGAAAAAAAATTGAGGGTGGAATTTGAGATGAATGAAATATTGAAAACCATTTTCAATCCCTCAGTTGCTACGAGTGATAAAAAAAAAAGTGAAGAAATATACTGCATTAGTGGTACTGATTGTGTGTATGTGTGTCTATTAGTAAAACATAAGGGTGGTGAAATCATATATCCATTTTGTTTAGTCACTTAGCACTATATTTTCACTCTACTTTTCACTCTTTTTATTTTTTGCTTTTTAATGTACAAAAGGAATTTATTAAGAAAACCCCAATATGCCAACTGATACACAAAGTTTACACAGTTGTGACTGGTACCTTTTTGCCACAGATATCGTCATGCATTCAGCTACCAAATTTATTGCTGGCCATAGTGACATTATGGCTGGTGTGCTAGCTGTGAAAGGTGAAAGGTAATTACTCTTTTTCTATACTTCATTATAGTAATGTTGTGATTTAAATTTCAATTGAACCGCTTTTTTTTTTAAATAAATATAATGGCATGCTTTTGTCTGTTGATCTATTAATTATTAAATGGTTCAGGAAATTTTGACAAGCTCTTCTACAAGATGGACTGACGCATATTTGAATTACTTTTTAGTAAATTTGTCATAAGATTTGTTGTGAAAGGTTCTATGAGCTTGTTTTAAATGAAAGGCTAGATTGTGATTTTGTTTTTTTGATAAAAAAGAAGCATTCCCTTCTTATTGCAAACCATAAGGGGAAGGAAGTGATCCCTTTTCTCTTTTAAATTCTATGTGCTTGAGCTCCTTCAAAATTGTTAAGTGGTACTCTTGTTGCTATTTCTTTCATTATCTGTTAGTCTTTTATGTGCCTCATTTAAGCTAAAATTGAGGTGTTAAGGATCTATTCTTTTATAAGCTACTTGTAATTGTACTTTTAGTAGAGTTTTCATTTTTAAATTTATTCTTTTGAATTATTGTGGATCAGTACTAACTACTCCTTTTTTATCCCCTCCTGAATGTTTACCTCCTTTCATCACCCCATTAAGGTTGGGAAAAGAATTGTATTTCTTACAAAATGCAGAGGGTTCAGGCTTAGCTCCATTTGATTCTTGGCTTTGTATGAGAGGAATCAAGACAATGGCCCTGCGAATTGAGAAGCAACAGGTGCTGGTTGAATCTTTTAGCTTGAATTGCTTCTGCTATTTATTTATGCCTTGTTTGTCTGTATTTTTTATACAATAAGGTTTTTTTAATGATGGTCTAGTGAACAACTGAATACAACTGGCTGAAAAATCTTATAACCATAAGTTCAATCTATTGTAGTTCATATAATAAGTTGGTAAGAATAGAATAGAGACTCACTTAAGAATAATAATAATAATGAAAAAAAAATGCGTTATGCAGAATGAGGATTATTTTAATTCGGCCTTCAATTTCGGAGTTAGAGTTTCAAATTTTGGATTTTTTATTTTGTCAATTAGGGATTTTATCCTTTGTTTGGGATGGGATATTCCTTTTGCACTTTATTACTTATCCTGTTATTACCATATTTTTAAGTAGGGGTGGCAATTCGGGTTGACACAATGTGACACGACACGAAATGAATTTAACACGAACACGAATACACTCAACACGAACACAACATGAATTTGAAAACGGGTCGATCAAAACATGAATTTCTCGTGTTGTGTTGAAAATTGTCACCCCTATTTTTTGGAATTATGTTTTATAGAGGGCTATGAATATCCCTCTTATCACAACTTGTGGGCCTCTTGCTTGAATATTGACTATAAACAATTTTCAGAATTACTTGTGTTCTTGGCTATTTGGCTTCTACATCAGACCATTCAAAATTTCAAACATTCCGATTCATGAATGCCTTTCCATAATCTCTTCTTTGATTGGCTTTATACTTCTTATTAGAAGCTGAATAACTCCTTCAACAATCTTTCATATTGAAAGTCAAGCCTTATATATCCTTGCAGCATAATATATGCTTGCACGGTGTTGTGATGCGACATGCATGAACTAATTGTCATTTTGATTGACTGTCCAATGTACTACGTCCTCTTTGATCCCCATATACTTCTCATTGATCTATTAAAATATAATAGTTTCTCTGATTCTGCTTAGTTTAAAATTGGATTTCTAAGCTGCCTTTATATTATAGATCTAAAGACGCACATTGTTAATCTTGTCTAGAAAGTTAAGTTGATCTGGATACTGGATGTCAAATTACAGTGGTCTCAAAATCTGATTTGTGCAGAATTTGTGAATCGTCATGTCATTATCTTTTTTAAGTGTTAACTTTTGAATTAAAATCTTGTGCAGGATAATGCGCAGAAGATTGCTGAGTTCCTTGCCTCTCATCCACGAGTTAAGAAAGTGAACTATGCTGGTCTGCCAGGTCATCCTGGACGTGATTTACACTATTCTCAGGTATAGTAGATAAATTGATGTTTAAGATTGTTGGTTGGTGCTATGCCCCATTATATTATTTGGGTTCATCGACACCAACCTCAACTAGTTTGGGATAAAAGTAGTGTTGATGTTGCTGTTATGCACATTTTTGATGATCACATATTCATATGGTCTCTTTGCAGGCAAAGGGTGCAGGATCTGTGCTTAGCTTTCTAACAGGTTCTTTGGCACTCTCAAAGCACATAGTTGAAACTACCAAGTACTTCAGCATAACCGTCAGTTTTGGTAATAATTCTTCCACCCAATGCTTAAATAAAATAATTTTCAACTGGTAATAATATGATCATATTTGATAGGTTCTAGATATCTGTTTGTTAATGACAATACTGACTGCATGAAGTTCAACAATTCTCTAAATAAACCTTTCCCTTCAATTTAAACCACTTTAATATTTGAACAATTCATTTTCTCTCCTCTCTCTTATAATTGCAAATACCATGTCCTATGCATTTGTTGGTTATAAAGTGTTGCACCAATGGCTAAGCCAGGACTGTAAAAATGGAATGATAAAATTAAAATAGCATTTATATGAATTAAAACAAATATTGTTGTAACATAATATTAAGTTTACTTTATTCAATGAAAAGCTTAATTATGTAACAGTATACTTTTGTGTGTATTGATTGATTGATTGAAATTATATGAATTTGGTTAGAGAAATAGCAAAAAGATATTAAATATGAGAATGATATTCTTACGTGGTGATTTTCAATTTCCTGATAATGAAATTAATAAAAGAGGTAAAAATTTATTTTCTTTTTTTAATAAAAAAAGAGAGTGAGGGAAAGGAGGTTGAAATATATATGCCATGCCCACATGAGGTCCAAACATAATGTTAGATCAAAGGGTACACCCACCTTCTCTATTCTAGGTTCTTGAATAATAAGCAATTAAGCACTAATATTTCTGTGCAAGTGTGTAATATTTTGCTTCTTACACTCTTTCTTTGCGGAGGTTCAGGCTTCTTTTAAAACTAGTTTTCTAGAACATTTCCTTTACACTCTTTTTGATGTATGCTCGTCAATAAATTGTATAGAGAGGTTCACAATGCTGACCTTGTCCTTATTTTTGTTGTTTGCAGGGAGTGTGAAGTCCCTAATCAGCTTGCCCTGCTTTATGTCCCATGCAAGCATACCTTCTGCAGTTCGTGAGGCCAGAGGTTTAACTGAAGATCTTGTGCGTATATCTGTGGGTATTGAGGATGTCAACGATCTCATTGCTGATCTAGACCATGCACTTAGAACCGGGCCTCTGTAATTTTTTCTAAATATCCAATCTTATGAAGTCTCATTACTAAGTGCATGGTCTAGATCAGCAATGAGATTGTTGACATTCTCAATACCCACAGATATATGCACAAGATCTTCGGTTAAACCTCTGGCTTCACGAACTGTAGAAGGTGTGCTTGCATTGTGAACCTCTCTATCCAATTTATTGACAAGCATGCATCAAAAAGTGTGTAAAGGAATTGTTCTAGAAAACTAGTTTTAAAAGAAGCCTGAATCTCTGCAAAGAAAGAGTGTAAGAAGCAAAATATTACACACTTGCAAGAGAAATATTAGTGCTTATTGTTCAAGAACCTGGAATAGAGAAGGTGGGTGTAGTCCCTAATCAGCTTTGCAGTTCGTGAGGGCAGAGGTTTAACCGAAGATCTTGTGCATATATCTGTGGGTATTGAGGATGTCAACGATCTCATTGCTGATCTAGACCATGCACTTAGAACTGGGTCTCTGTAATTTCTTTTAAATACCCAACCTTTTGAAGCTGGATTAACATTTTGTTTTAATTACGCATTTTTAGAATTTGGAAGCACTGTTATCCAATTTTGGAGCCTCAAGGCTGGAAAATTTGATGTGTTTCTTAGATCACGTAGATGTTACAAAATTCATATTTCCTTTAATTTGTTTTAGAAATTTCACTATTGAGATCAAAAGTAGACAATTTAAAAAGTAGAAGAACGAAATTGATGCAATTTAATTTAAAAGATGAAAATTTTGAAATTGTAAAAGTAGAACACAAAAGTGATATCAGGCCAGTTAAAAAATGAATAAAATTAACATTAGCTTACAAGCTGATTCGGACATCCATTCCATCAGAGTATCTTAAATATGAAGTAAAATGTTGCAACTACTCAACCCTTAAAGCCTACAAAAAAAATAAAAAAAAAAATGTGTGTGGATCCATCATAGAAGGTGGGCTTGCACAATTGGGCTGTACTTTTGGTTGAAATAAAAACAAAGGGGTGCTTGTCCAATAAGTTAATTAGACATGTCTTGCAACATAAAGGCATGTGGAAAGTTGAAAGCCCAAAATATGCCACCTGCCTGCCTATTTAACAATGTTAAATTCCGGTGTTACCCTTTGAACTTACGTGGCAACTCCCCCACCTCAAATGGACATGAACAACAGCCTTTTTGTGTTAAACTAAACTCAAGCAGAAACCGCCTCTTTCTTTGTTGTATTGCATAATAATAATAGTATGGATGTGCTTGCTTTAAAGAAGCAATTTCAGCAACTTATCATCTTTACGAGAGAGGTAAGGGACACTCACTCCCTTACTGTTTCCATTTACTACATTTCTACAAAGAAAACATGTTGACAAACTGGCTTGGCTTCCATGGGGGCGTGCAAGCAAAAGTACTTGCTACTACGTGCTAACCAAGGAGTCCTTTTGGAGGTAAAGTTATCAACACCATTCCTTTCTCAAAAATTCAACATTTTTCCTCTTTGGAGGGGGGAGGGGTCTGTTTTCTATGATGTTGAATAATGAGATAAAAAGTGCTTTTTTTTCTTTCATCTTTTTCCGGGGTCTGTTTTCTATTCTATTGAAGAATGACAAACTCATTGGAGGGGTGTCTGTTTTCTATGATATTGAAGAATGAGAAAAAAAATAAAATTGTTGGTCTTTATTATGACAAAAAAATTTGTAGTCTGTCAGACAACCGAGTGATCCACCCAACCAGATTACTCTAGCTGGGAACGATCATCTACAACCGAAGATGAATACCCCCCTAAGAGAGAGTCACCAGGCCATTAATCACGCTCAGATCACACGGTCCTGAGTCATCCACCAGACTTAGGTTCCTGTCTCCTTAGAACTCAAGGATACAGAGGTACGAGCCTATAGAACAGATCCTGTTCAAGTAAGGTCGTACCCATTCACTCAACGCTTCGTTATAAATATACTTTTGTTTTGTCCAGAACTCCCGATGTGGGCTTTCGAGATTTTCTAATGAAATTGGTGTGACTTACTTTTGAAAAGGCGGTTGACGGTCAATGGCTACATTTCCTGCCACGATGTTTTCCTACATTGCGGCATTGATCCCATATCTTTATCTTTCTTTCGAGAAAATAAGAAGTGGATATAGACACTTTGGAAGGCCCTTATTTTATGTTTGATTCCATCAAATCAACACAAGTCTATAAAATACCCTTTAGGTGGTCTGCCAGCAGGGATTATGTTTGGCGAATTAATGCGAATCATACGCAGCTTTGTGAATCATGGATCTCCTCTCGTGGCGCTACGCTACCCATTTCTACATAGATAGGTAGTAGCTAATCTTTAAATGACTCTTTTATTTCTCATATTTTCTTTTTCTTTAATTTATGGATTATTTTATTAATTTTGTGGATTCATAACTATTAATGAATATACTTCTTTCTGAAATTGTATCGATTACTTTAAGGACCTAAGGTTATGATAAAATAGTAGGATTAGCCATAGTATGTTAGCAGTGTCATTGCTGGACACATTTGTATTCGATCCAGATTGTTAGAACAAATAGGAGTATTAGATTAATGTTTTGTATCGTATCACAACATCGCAGTCCTGTAAGTTAAAATGTACTCTCTCTCTCTTTTCCTTTTAGTCTTTTACCTATGATTCAGGTGAAAGGATGTGTCTATGTAAAGAATATAAAAGAAATGGAAAAACAAGTTAATAAGTTCCACATCATTAGTTAGTAAGCATTAGTGTTAGCTTTCCTTAAAGTAGTAAATAATTTTGTTAACGGACTTGAGTTAGACGAGAACAGAATTTGACTTGCACAAGTGATAAACCAAGGGTAAATCTCCACGGTCGGACAAGATTATAACTTTAACGGTGTTGAGAGGATAGAGAAATGTAGGTTAATTAAGAGTAGGCAGAATAACTCCTCCCATAAATTATATAATAACTGAAACATTTCATGCACCAAATATTTAAATTGAAGATTTAACCAATGCCCAGTCCAAAGATAACAAGGAATGTTGGCGAGGAGGATTAGCTCAAGATTGCTCATGTCATGCACCAGATATTTATGTTGACAGGTTGAAAATATAACCACCTTGTGCTTTATTTTAGCAAATTTGGTAGTTTAGTAGAAGATCAATCTTCTATTTTAGGAAGGAATAATTATGTTACTTATGTGGTGAAATTGCACCAAAAAAGGCACATAATGTTAAGTTATAGCCCATTTGGATGAGTTTGTAAAAAAGTGTTTTTTATACTTTACTTGTTTTAAAAATATTTTTTTTAAAAAAAAAAAGTTATTTTGATTTTTTAAAAAATATTTGGTTTTTGAAACAGACATTCAAACGAACTTATGAAACACTATTTTGAAATATACAAGCAAATTATTCATCTAATATGAGCACTCTTCAAGATATTTTCTCGTTTCATTCTATGGAAATCAATATCCTGACCTGAAAGCTACTATCACCTTATGGACTTATTTGTTATGCATTTCCCCCTCACTAGAGACAATAAAGCCGAAATACACAAGAAACTTTTTTGAGAGCATATAAAGATTGTAACATTTTCCCCTTTCTTTTGAAATTTGAAAAGGGTTATGAGTAAAGCAACAAAGTAGATGAGACAGATACTTTAGCAACTCAGCAGATCCATATAGGAACAATGGATTTGTAGCCTGTGGTCATGGTGTTACCAGCCCTGAGTTGGTTGTCTTGTGGTCCACTTCTTTGAAATGTCTGTTTCAATCTATTTTTGAGGGAAGAAATGATAGCTATTTCTTTCATAATCTTCTCTTTGTTTCGATCATTTACTTATCATGCTACATTGCAATGTGTATAATTGGCCTAAAAAATATGGGGCAATTCTTCTCTTACCCTTTAGCCCTGTCTATTTTATCATTTTATTCATTTAATTTTTTTTTTGCTTATCTTTATATGCAAAACTTTGTAGTGTCATTAGGTTAAAAATTAGTTGTTATCTGCCAGATTAACTTGTTAAGATTCCCATAATATGGCATGTGATTTCCCCAGCAGTATACTGATGTTGATAGATGTTACCGGTTGAAGATTATAACATTAATTTGACTTTAAACGACATGAGAATAACATCCTTCACAATTATTAGGATGGTAAGTGTAACTAACAATTAATCTTATTTGGATACACTTAATCTCATCTTGTATACATGAAATATGAGCGATTCTCTTAAGAACACTATTGTCAGAACTCAACAAAGTAAACCATTCTAATTGTAAATAATTGTATTGTATTTTTTGTACACCTGCACTTTGATTCTACTTTAACGTGAAGTGACGTGTATCTTACAACTAACTATGTATCAAGCATTATTTTACTCTTTTCTATACTCTCCTCTTTTGCTGCTGAAAAGCAACGTGTTTATTCTATCTCCCTTTCTCATTTACATGATGAGTTCCCCAATAACCATAGAGAGAGATAAAACAAGAAAAATATAATGTAAGTAGATTTTTTTTTTTTTTGGATGAATGTAAGTAGATTTTGAAATCCATAAATTATAAGTGGAATCATGTGTCTTCCTAAATGGGCCTACCTTTTGGTGCTTGTGTTGTGTGGGCTAGTGAAAATATATTGGCTTAAAAGGTGAAGTTGATAATTGCCAACACTATTGGCTTTATTTATTATTATGTTTTTCTCTTTATTATTATGCTAATGAATATGATAAACAGCTTGGGAACTAACAGACTAATGACAATATAATTTCTTTCACTTGAAATTAAATCGGTTTTGGCTTCAAATAAAGAAAAATGTAAAACTTCACGTGGGAGATGAGGACAGCTTTACTAATATTTAATTATTGACATAAAGAGAGTGTACGCTAAGAAAAATAACATTAAAGAGACATTTGTAGTTGTAGTGACTAACAACGAGGCAAAATAAAATTAAAATAGTGACTCTAGTTAAATTAGATGTAATTTTTATATGTCAACATTTTAGGGGAATTTAAATTTAAATGCATGGCAGGTTAACGATGGATATTATAAAAATTTTGCAAGTTAACAAAAATATTATGGGATTTAACATTTAAAAAGAAGTTTGGAACTAGAGAGATCCAATTTGTCCACGTTGTCTCTCCCAACGAGGAAAGTCAAATACATGGTGTTTTTACATGTTAAAATAGGTTACAAACTTACAATACTTAAAAGGAGGCTTAAGTATGTTCATATGAAGGTGTTTATTCTAAAAGAAAACACAAAGGAATCTTCCAATGCTCAGTCAGTGTCCCTTTTTTTGCCTGTTTATTGCTCTTCAAAAAGAAATGGTCCCTTCCTCATCAATATTTAGTAATTTTATAAAAAAAAGAACGGACCTAACTGCGATTTTTGTGCTCCCACTTACATACAGCATTGAAGTTCATCAACTTCCCCCTCCTACCCAACTGAAAGCTCCCTCCCACCACCCCTCTTTCTCTCTCAACACAATTTCTTCTTTTTGTCATCCTTTCCATCTAAGCCTCCAAAAGCTCTCTCATGTCATAATATCTTTAGAATCCATCTCCTCCTTTTCTCTCTCTTTCTTCTAAAGGACAATCATTATTTCACAAAGGTCTTCCAAAGAAAACATTCACACAACAAAACCAAAAAAGTTTGGAGGGAGAAGGCAAAAAAAAAAAAAAGTGTCTTTTTTTGGAGAGAGTAAGCATTAAGCAAAGGCAAGGTACACCCATTTTTTAGTTTAGTTTCAATTTTGCAATCATGGGTTGCTCAGCCTCAAGAACCATCACCATAGTGGCCAACAAAAGTCCAAAAGAGGATCCCTCTCCTTCTGTTTCTCTTACTTCTTCTTCTTTCTCTTCTTCTTCTCCTGCTTCACACTGCTACAACTCTTCACCACCGGCTCCCAGAGCTCTATCACTCCCAATGCCTCTTGTGCATCACCCTCCAACCAGAAAGGGTGACACCCACCACCTTGTTTCCCTCACCTCCACCACCTATGGTTCTCTTCTCCTAATTGACCATTCAGACAAAAAAGGCTCCAGCTTTAGCAACAATGAGTCTCATGTTAAGTCCCAATCACCACCCCATCTCACCAAAACCTCTCAAAATCAAACAGAACCAGAGCAGTCACTGTCCCCAGACTCTGTCATCAACATGTGGGAACTCATGGATGGGTTGGATGAAGAAGATTCCCATGACACTGCCAAGCCTCAATCTTCCATTTTTGACAGCCCCGTGTGTGGTGGTATCTCAGACAAAACCAGTTCATGCAGGTACACAACGTTTGATGGGGCTGCAAGGAAGAATCTGCTTGATTCGTTTGAATCACTGAAAGCTTCAGAAAAAGTCATGGAAAATTCTTCTTCTTTTTCCTCATCATTGGCCAAGAAGCCTCTTTGGCAGCATTTATCTGAGGAAGCTTTGCTTGCTAAGTTAGACCCAAGTGTGGCTTGGAGTTACCGAAGAGCATTGTCATCAAGGCAACTAGGTAGAAACAACCTACGCAGAGGTGTGAGGTCAATGGGATCTAGCCCTTTGAAATCTTCTTCTTCTTCTTCTTCTTCTTCATTGCCTTGCACTGAAGACAGAATAGTGGTTTATTGTACGAGTTTGAGAGGGATCCGCAAGACCTATGAAGATTGCTGTTCAGTTAGGATGATATTGAGGGGCTTTAGAGTTGTGGTTGATGAGAGGGATATCTCCATGGACTCATCATATAGGAAGGAGTTGCAGAAAGCGCTTGGTGACAAAGCTGTTACCTTGCCACAGGTCTTTATCAGAGGAAAGTATGTTGGAAATGCAGAGGAAATGAAGAAGCTGAATGAATCTGGAGAATTGGCAAAACTGTTGAAAGGTTTTCCCACTCAAGAACCTGGGTTTGTGTGTGATTATTGTGGAGATGCCAGGTTTGTTCCCTGTTCAAATTGTAATGGTAGCAAGAAGGTGTTTGAGGAAGAAGAAGGAGAATTAAGAAGGTGCCCAGATTGTAATGAGAATGGCTTGATAAGATGCCCAGGCTGCTGCTCATGATTACTGCTGCTGGTGAATATTAGTCCTTGTTATCTTTATCTCTTTTTTCTTTTTCTTTTTTTGGGGGTTGAATTTGTTATGACAAATTTTGACAGCTGCTATGAATGCAGCAAATTTTAATTTCCTTCACTTTTTTCAGTCCTTTTTTATTTTTGTAGTCTTGTTTTCAGTCCTTTTAGTTGGCATTTGTTTGTGTCAGACTTTCGCTTTATTGTGGTTCATTACCTATCTGAACAGCACAAAATAAAAGGTATAATGTATGTGTTTAATTTACAGGGAAGAGTTATATTTATAAATATTTTATTTATAAATTATATTATATATTTTTGGATATTATATATTTTTGAGAATATATAGTATAATTTATAAAAATTTATTTAAAAAAATTTGTAAAGGATCCTTTCCTAATTTATAATCTAAAGTGTCTGAACTCTCATGATATCATGTTTCATTTTATGATTTTATAAGAGTTATGTTGTAGGAAAAATGATTGTGTAATATTATAGAGATTCGTTTTGTGTGCCTTAATTTTTTATTTATTTTTTGTTTTAAAAAATGTGAACTCCATAAAATATTGTGAGAGTAGAAAAATTTATTGTGTTATGTTAAAGGATAAAATAAAAACCATTCATTTTATGAAATAATGTGCAATAACAAGGTCACCATTAGAAAACAGTGAAACTCATACAAATTAGAAGCCCGCGCTTTTATATCATAATATTTAGCTGATACAAACAGGAGTTGCAATATGTGGAGTGGAGGTTAACTGGTATTGGTTTTGTGTCTCCACGTTTGTGCTTTGTCAGTTTCAGCCAAAATAGGCTATTTCGAGGGGGGCAATGTCGTAAGACTGACCCATCTTGCTGCACTTGTACAGTTTTCAGTTTTCACCTTCAACAAATTCTGTGTCATGCAGCTAGCTATGCACCAATACTTTAAAAAAAATTGATAGTTTTCAATACTTTTTAACACTTCAACATATTATGCGGAGACTTAAAAAAGTTTCAAAGATTGTGTTGTATTTTTAATTTTAACTATTAAATTTGTGATTATAATTATTATTTTATTGAGTTTAATATAAATATTTGTGATATCTTATATTTCTTTATATAATTGTTAGGTAATATAACTTTAGCTTCATTTTTTTTTGTAAAATTATTAAATATAATAATTATTGTATAAATTAAAAATATTATTTAATATCAAAACGTATCATAACGTGTCGAAATTTAACATTTTTTAAAATTAATATATCAGAGTGTCGTGTCATGTCATATTCTGTGTCCCATGTTGATGTCGATGTAGTATAATCGTTTTCAATGCATTTTCTTCTTCCCTTTATAATACTTTAAAAAAATTTGTGCTTAAGACAATCATTATTTTCAAAAATGTGATAGAATAGAAACTACTAAAGGCAAATTTTAACCATTGAATAATCGAATTATTCATAAAAAATTGTTCCACAGTCATATAAAATTCCCGGATTACTTCTAGGGACTGTTTGATTCAGGAGAAATTTTTTTTAACTAGATAAATGTAATTACTAAAAAAACGGTGGGAAAATAAATTTGGTAGGGAAGTTTAAAAAAGTTGTTTAGTTGATCAAAATATTACTGAAAAAATTAAGTTAAATTATACGAGTCTATGTTTGGTTGAAAGTAAAATATTGATGAGAAAATTGGTATTAATGGCGAGAATAACCTTAAATTTTGCTGTTGTTACAAAATGCTTTTCTGAGTGTCACATCGCACGGTAATACCACCTTTATTCAAATATTGATGGTTAGTTTTGTCACAAAATTGCACCACTTTTTGCCATTTGAGAGAAAATTATTTGAGATTTGAGAGCAAAACTTTATTCTTTGTATTTGAGAGATCTCTAGAGAGAGAGTTTGAGTGAAACATCTCTAGGGAGGTTTGATTATCACCATTGTTAGACAGGTTGAGTTAACCACTACATTGGTGATTCTGATTATTTGTAACCATTATTTTCATAGTAAATTTTTTGATCTGAACTAGGTCCCGTGGGTTTTTACTTCTTCGTTGGAGAAAGTTTTCCCACGTTAAAACTGTTTGTGTTCTCTCTTTCCTTCTCTCTCACTCTCCTGTTTTTCGTTTTTTTAATTTTTTTCGTTGTGCTGCCTGACGTGGTAAAGTTCAGGCCGATGTATTGCCGAGATCCGAGATCGATGATCTTGTTGATTGACTTCCGCAAAAAAACCCTTGAGCCGATCTGAGGGAATCGAGTTCTCAACACTAGTACCTCAACAAAGTCAATGCTCGAGCTATATAATTAAGGGAAAATGTTTCTATTTTGATGACAACAATTTTTTTTCTGCTACACTTATCTAAAACTAAGCGAGTTCCAATGTTCCACTAATCTTTTTTCATCCACTTATTTTTAAGTGAACGTGACAGATAATTTTTCAGAAACATTAATCTCATATAAATAACCTTAAATAAATCATTTTTTATATAAATAAAAATAGAATACATAATCTATCCAAATCTCTCGTCATTAGACCAAATCTAATGACTTAAAAAATAATCATTTTCCATGGATAGAAACCCGCATCACGTATTGTTCCAAGTTACGTTAAATTAGATTTATGTTGTCAACAAAAGTTTTAATGTTTGATCTCACCTCACCCAAAACCCCAACACAAAGAACCTAAATAATACAAAATCATGAGTATTTAATGGATTTGGGCCAACGAGCCCAGCGCAGAAGAAATCATGGTGTGGGGTCCCCAAAAGGCAGAGAGCAATTTAAAGCGAGCCTCTTACGAGGCTCAAAATCTCGATGCGATCCAATTTAATGTCACATGTTGTCGGTATTCGGTAACTGAGTTACTTCAAAGCTCATTTTACTATGCTCCCTCGTCTTTCTCTTAGATTTAACTCACCCACCCAATCACTTACCACCAACCAAGTAGTAAAAGCCGGTAACTCATAATAAATTTTTTTAGTGTTACTGTTATACTAAGATTTAGTGCATCTCACTCGTGAGAGAAAAAAAATTTGACAGAGAAAAGAAAACTTTTTTTTTTAGAGGTTACAAGGAATTGAACACAACACCCTACACTACACACACTCTTAACACACACCCCACACCACTAGGCTAACCCTAGTGGTAGAAAAAAAAACTTTAACTGACATATAATATTTTTATTAGTGGGATGTACTACATCTTTGGTACACAGTAACACCAAAAATTTATTGGATAACTCAAGCCCCATCTCACCCTTCTCTCCTGAAACAGTTCCCAACTTTGACTTCAGTTACTTTATCATTCAACTTGCATATGCATTAATTGAAGAATATATAATATTATTTACTACTTAACAAAATCATTATTTTGATTTTTTTAATATATTAAATACCTTATTTTTATTTAACATTTCTGTTTTTACTTTCTTTCTTTTTTTATTAATGTTTAGCACTTTTGAAATCTTACGTTAAAAATATGTCCATATCTAAAAAGTATCTGTACTAAATCATGTCTATGTTAGTACATTTTTTTTGAAAACAAAATCTAATATTTTTTAATGTTTTATGGAAATAATATATTTTTCTTTAAGGAAAAAAGTTGAAGTCACCAATTCTAATAAATGAGTCATCGATATAAAATTTGAGAGAGTTTGGAGTTAGAGAGGAATAAGTGGAGGAGGAGAGAAATGGAAGAGAATGGTGAGCACGAGAGAGAAGAGGAAGTGGGAAGGTGTTTGAGTAGTTACGTGGATGAAGGAAGCAATGAGAGTAACAGATACTATTTATCTCGCAGAACAGTGCTTGAGATGCTTAAGGACAGAGGCTACACCATACCCTCTTCTGAAATCGACCTCTCTCTCTCTGAATTCCGTGCCATTCACGGCCAAGCTCCCGAAGTTGACCGTCTCCGATTCTCCGCCACTCACCACTCTAACCCTTCCAAAAGGGTCTCTCCCTAACTCTCTCTTTTTTTCTTTCTTTATTATATTCCTCATTTATTTATTTATTTATGTTTTCCTTTGGATTGCAGATTTTAGTGATTTTCTGTGGGCCAGGTATTGTCAAAGTTAATGTTATACGCAGCATTGCAGGACAGATTGTTAACAGGGACACTTTGACTGGCCTCATCTTGATTGTTCAAAACCGAATTACTAGCCAGGGCTTGAAAGCAGTTGATCTTTTCTCTTTCAAGGCTGAAATCTTTCAGGTTTGTATGCCAAACCGAATTGGTTTTGTTTCATTTGACATGCAATTGTTGATAAAGACAACATCTATTTTTTTCACAAATTGCGAGTTGTCGGGAAATTCAAGTGTGTGATGATTAATTATGTGCCAAATAGATTAAGAATGGACTAAATAAATATGATATAAGAGGAGGGACCTATTAAGGTTCTTTATTGAGATTGGGTGTCAAGCGCCTTGGGTTTTTTGCTTAGCCTGTGATAAGAACCTTGGGATGCACCATCCCAAAAGCTAGCTCAAATGGTGGGAGTGCTCAAGGTCTTATAAACCCCACATTAGTTGTCCATACAATCAATGTGGAACTCAAGTCCCATACCTTGCAAATGGGATCGTAACATTCCACGACGCTTTGCAGCCCCGACACCCACGCGGGCTGGCTTTGCGCTAGTTTTTTACTAGCTCCAGGCGAACACTGCAATGCCGGCATCACCATCCATGCCGCTCGATTGCAGCCGGGAGACATAGTGGAAGGCTCTGATACCAATTGATAAGAACCTTGGAATGGACCACCCCAAAAGCTAGTGTCCAAGGCCTTATAAAACCCACATTAGTTGTCCATACAACTACTCTGGGACTCAAGTCTCATACCTTGCAAATGGGATCGTAACAACCTGACTCTCCCTTGTTTGGGCTCCCCTCTTTCATAACATGAGTAACTGCGGCATCTCATTTTGAATGGCTTGAATTTATATCCAATTGTGCATCAGTGATGATCCACCAAGTACTTTTTTATCCCTACAACTTAACTATTCACTTTATGAGTTGATAATCCCTACAACATGAATTATGTGTCTCTGTAATTTTTGTTTTCTCCAATATGAAACAACTTGACTGATTTTCTCATGTGTGACAAAAATTATCAGTTTCATGCCCAACAATTCATGGAAACTTTTTCTCCCTACTGTTCAGATTACAGAGTTGCTCGTTAATATTACAAAGCATGTATTGAAGCCAAAGCATCAGGTGCTGACTGATCGGCAGAAACAAAATCTCCTGAAGAAGTACAATATAGAAGAAAAACAGGTCAGTTGATACAACTTGGGAAAAAATTATATGATGCAACTTGGGAAAAAAATTATCTCACGGATGAATGAAGTCTTTTGATTTGTTTATGGTTTGGGTTGAATTTCATTACTTGAACTTTCCTTGTTTGATAATTGACACGAAAATTGTCTATTATGTACTTCTTGGCTGTGGTTACTTATATAGCATAGAAGTATAATATGCTTAATCATGGTAGTTAACTAGTTTTCGTAAGCACGCCGTTCATAATTTAATATGATTTGGAAATCTGAAATGCTATCAAGTCAATAAGTATAAGTTTTACACATGAAAATACCTTAATTATAATTATGTGTTTTAGACCATCTCGGCGACGCTTTAGTTTATCTCTGATTGATTTCTGAATTAGATCTTATTGTAGCCATATGTGTTGTTTATAGTGTTATCCCATAATGACTGCTCCATAATTGCAAGCTGTCACATGGTTTCCTCTTAAGGAATAGCTCTCAACACTTATTCTCTCTATGGAATAAGTGTTTGAATTGTTTCCTTTTTCTGCTTTAATTGATTACCATTTCTAGTCTTTGGTCTACAATTAATTCTTCATTTTTATTGTTTTCCTTAATTTTAGGGATTGATGTTTCCTTAATTTTAGGACCTGTTAATCAGAAGATTGATTCTGTGTAAAATTTTCTATCTATATATCTTTGTACAATTGACATTACCAATGAAAAAAAGAATCATTCCTCACATATTCTAATTTTTTATATGGTATCAGAGCCCTCATCCGAGGGCCTGATTTAACCATGTCCCAATCTGCATTTTGATTTGGAACCATGCGAGCCTTTCAAACCTCCACCCTAGACACCACGTCCTCCACAACCCAACCAGAGATGCAGTCACACCAAACAGTGGATGCCAGGAACCTGCAACATGGCCTATTGCCAATGACAACCCTGTGCTAATAATTACATGGCATAGATTTGATGGAGGCAATTACCTTCGATGGTCTTGCAGCATAACGATGTTCATCTGTGGACATGGAAAAGAGGGCTTTCTCACAGGGACTGGGGATGCAATGCAACCTCCTGTCACAGACCCAAGATACAAATGATGGTTGACTGAGAATAATAACCAAGTCATGGCCTGGCTCGTGAATTCCATAATCCCTGAAATAGGGGAAACTTTTATGTTGTGTTCCATGACAAAAGAAACTTTGTATGGTGTTAGAGAGTCATTCTCTAAAGAAGATAATTCCGCAGCTTTGTTCCATATTAAAGGGATCTTGCGAGATTTCAAATAAGAAGACAAAGATTTGACTCGTTACTAATACCTGGCAAGATCTTGTGGGCAAATCACACTGATGTTTTGCTTTACAAGAAGATTGTGGAGAAGGATTGAATATATCAATTTCTTTTGGCGCTCAATCCTATCTTTGACTTAACAAGGAGCAGAATCATGGCCATAAAACCCTTATCAACAATACGTGGGGTATTCTCTAAACTAAAATGGGAAGAAAGGAAACAACTTTTAACCAATAACCTCAAAAAATTGCATACTGCCCTAGAAAATAGTGCTTTTGCTGCCGGGAAACCATCGTGATTGACAAGAAGCCTCAACGAAATGGGAGGCCTTGGCATGAGCATTGCAACAAGCCATGGCATACCAAAGAGTCAGAGACGTATGTTGGAAGATTCATGACAAACCTGGCAATGGAAACCACTCCAAGGAGAGAACGTGGACTTATGGCCACTGCAGAGGAGGATCATCCTGAAAGTTCAGGAGCTGGAATGTTTACCAAGGAGCAATTATAAGTCATCCAAAAGATGATTAATGCTAAGGACATAAATCTAGGACCAACAACCCATCCAATACCTATTTAACAGCTTTGCAAACCAACACTGGAAGTTCTGAAACATGGATAGTTGACTCTGGAGCAACTAATCACATGACGAGTAATGTCTTTCTTATCTCTAGTTATATCCCTCACCACACGAAACAAGTTATAAAACATCAAATTGGAGTGAAGCTACGGAAAAAGGAATTGGAACAATTAAATTATCAAACTCCCTAATTCTGAATGGAATTCCCAAATTTTACTTATAATTTGATCTCTATAACAAAGCTTGCAATAGACCTGAAGTGTTTAGCATTATTTGACTCTGATGGTTGTGTATTTTAGGATTTGCCATCGAGAAAGAGGATTGGCAATGCTAGGACATATGTAGGCTTATATTATCTTCTACCATCCGAGAACATTCGTGAAGAAAGAATCAGTCATATGACCACCTCCACCAACCTTGACAAAGTTATTTTGTGGCACTTTAGATTAGGGCATCACAATTTTCAATAAATGAAAAGAATGAACCCTGATTTGTTTTAAGGAAATTTCTGTTTTCCCTTGTGAAATTTACCAATTGTGCAAGCATGTGAGAGCCTCTTACCCTCCTCATGGACACAAACCCTCTAAATCATTCTCTAATTCGTAGTGATGTGTGGGGACCAACTAATACACAGAATATAAATGGTGTCAAATGGTTCATCACCTTTATTGATGATCATACAATAATGAATTGGGTCCGCCTCCTAAAAATTTGAAGTTACACAATCAAAAACTTTCATATGTTCATCCAAAATCAATTTCAAGCCCGAATTCAAGCTTAAAGATCTGATAATGCTAAGTAGTATTTCAATCTTGACCTTACCATTTACCTCCAAAGCAATGGCATAGTTCACCAAAGCTCTTGTGTCAATACACCACAACAAAATAGAGTAGCCGGAAGAAAAAATCGTCATCTTTTAGAAGCTATCTGATCCCTCATATTTGGTTCTAACTCACCTAAATACTATTGGGGGGAAGCTATTCTTACAGTCACTTACCTCATCAACAGGATGCCTTCAAGAGTTTTACAATTGTTATCACCCTACCAAAAACTGCTACAAAGCCTTCCACAAATGAACATCTACCAAATCTTCACCCAATATCTTTGGCTATAAAACTCTCATTCATACTACTCAAGGAGGTAAACTTGATCCAAGATCCATTAAATGCATGTTCCTCGGGTACTATTCCACTCAAAAAGGGTACAAGTGCTACAATCCCCATACTAGGTGCACACGCATGACTATGGATGTATCTTTTTTGAGGATCAGCCTTTCCATTCCCAATCCACCATTCTGGGGGAGGCACCTTTTACCACAACAAATTCAGAATGGTTAATTGCTGAATTCCATAAAGAATTCCATGAACATAAGATCCCAAACACAAACCTACCTAAAATCCCAAACACAACCCTTAAAAATCATGAATGTGTTGGTGATGACAGTCACCAAGACACACCCCAGAATGTAATTGTCTACTCCAGGAGATACCAAAAATCGACCAGCCAACACAACTCTTATTCTTGCAAGTGTTATATGTCCTGACATTGATCAGTCTACTTCCCTTGTCCCAAATTCTGAAAATGACTTGGACCTACCGATTGCTTTGCGTAAAGGGGTAAGAAGCTGCACCAAGCATGCAATAAGAAATTTTATTCGTTATGACACTTTGTCTAGTAAGATGCAGGCTTTTGTGCACAATGTGAGCACACACAACATTTCAACCTTTTTTACCGAGGCAATTAGTCAAGGGGAGTGGTAAGCAGCCATTAAAGAAGAACTAAAGGCTCTTGAAAGGAATTGCACTTTAGAAATTGTGGACTTGGCCCCTGGAAATTCTCCTGTTGGATGCAAATGGGTATTCATTATTATATAAACCAAGGATGGCACTATCAATCCCTACAAAGTAAGGTTGGTGGTCGAAGGTTTCACACAAACATAGGAAATTGACTAACAGGAAACATTTGCCCCAGTTGTTAAGTTTAACTCAATTAAGATACTATTGTCTATTGCTGCATGTCTTGATTGGCCTCTTTGATAGATGAATGTCAAAAATGTCTTTTTGAATGATGACCCATAAAGAGGTTTATATGGAGATTTCTCAAGGAGTAGAACAAACACACAGATCCAAGAAGGTATGCAGATTTCACAAAGCATTTTATGAACTTAAACGGTCTCCAAGAGCATGTTTCGACAAATTTACATCAGATGTTAAAACCCAGAGCTATAATCAATGCCAAACCAACCACACTTCATTCGTTAAGTTTGGTACAAGTCAGAAAATTGCCATTTTAATTGTCTATGTTGACGATATTGTAATCATAGGTAATTGGTATGATGAGATTAATAGATTGAAGGAAATCTTGGCTAAAAAATTCAAAGTCAACAACCTAGGCAAATTGAGGTATTTTCTTGGAATGGAGGTGGCAAGTTCTAACAAGGACATCTCAGTATCTCAAAGGAAATACACGCTTGACTTACTTAAGGACATAGGGATGTTAGGTTGTAAACCATTTGACACACTGACACACCCATGGAAGCCAACTACAATGTGGGTCTTAAGCAAGTTAGTTCACAAATTGATACTGGGAGACATCAACATCTTGTGGGCTATCTAACACATACTCGTCCTGATATAAGCTTTTCAGTTAGTGTGATAAGTCAGTTTATGAACAATCCAAATGAAGAGAATTTGGAAGCCTTCTATAGAATTTTGAGATACTTAAAAATGACCCCAAGCAAGGTTCTGTTTTTTAAGAAATCAACTCAACAAGACTTGATCATTTACATGGATGCTGATTGGGCCAGTTCTGATATTGACAGGAGATCCCCACTGGTTATTGCACCTTTGTTTGGGGAAACTTAGGGACTTGGAGAAGCAAAAAACAACTCGTGTTGCTAGAAGCAGTGCAGAAGCAAAGTATACAGCTCAAGCCTTGGGATTTTGTGAGGGCATGTGGATTCTCAGGCTCCTAAAGGAGCTAAATCTCTGTCATGGTGCCCTATGAAATCCTTCCAATTCATTATGGCAGAATTAAACATGTTGAGATTGATAGGAATTTTCTACAGGGGAAAATTGAAACCAAGATTATTGATCTAAACTACATATCCTCAGGATCACATATTGTTGATGTACTCACCAAATCTCTCTCAAGAATCAAGTTTGATGAGTTAATTAGCAAGCTGGGAGTGCTAAACATCTAGATTCCAATTTGAGGGAGTGTTGTTATCCCTTAATGACTGCTCCATAATTGCAAGTTGTCACACGGTTTCCTCTTAAGGAATAGTTGTCAACGCTGTTTCTCTTTAAGGAATAAATGTTTGAATTGTTTCCTTTTTCTGCTTTAATTAATTACCGCTTCCGGTCTTTGGTCAACTGAATTAATTCTCTGTTTTTTTTTTATTTTCCTTAATTTTAGGGATTGATATTTTCTTAATTATAAGCATGGTGGAGGGTTAGACTCGTTGTTATTCCTATGTTCCAGATGGTCCTTTTTTAGTCTTTTTCCCCTTCATTTCCCCCTCTTCTTCTTTTCCCTTTCTTTTTTGCTTTTCTTTTTATATATATATATTATTACTATTTTATTTATTTATTTATTTTTTTTCAACCTTTTTGTATCTCTCATTTGGGTTCATCTACCACCGACCCCAATTAATTTGGGATAAAGGTGTTGTTGATGTTGATGTTGATAGGACGTGTTACTTGGAAAATTGATTGTGTAAAAAAATCCTGTCTATATATCTTTTGTACAATTGACATTATCAATGAGAAAAAGAGCCATTCCTCACATTCTAATTTTCTATAATATGAAATGCTGAGATTTTGTATTTATTCTTGTATTACGTATATACAAATTATATTGTGACTTTCTTATATTCCATTAATCTTAAATTTCAGCATTGTTGTTCTTATTCCAACACTTGTATACTTATATCAAGTTTTGTTGTTTCTCAGCTTCCCCGTATGCTACATACAGATGCAATTGCACGATACTATGGATTTGAGAGGGGGCAAGTAGTTAAAGTTACCTATAGTGGTGAAATCACAGAGATGCATGTCACATATCGATGCGTTTGGTGATACTTTGTTGTTATCTCTTTTGTATTTTGTTGGCTGAATTCGTAGAACTCAAGCTGTTGTGTCATGTTTAAGAAGTTTGTGATCCCGGGTATCCTTATGTTTTGAACTATATAGCCATGTCTGGCATCCTACTGTGCTATGTATTTTGCATTTGTTGCATGACATTGACATATCAACTCAAAAATTCACATTAAGCATTTTTTTTATTAGAAGCACATTAAGCTTCTTTACAAGATATATCAAAATATCTATCTTCATGGAAAATAAATAGATGTACAACTTTATTTCATAGTTTCAAGGTAAATCACCCAGGATTTGAACCTACTGGGGTTTGATGAATTTGCAGACTTAAAAGATGTTATAGGGTGCTTAGTGCTTACCATAAAGAACGTGAATCAATTCGTATGGAATCATATTCCATACTGATCTGGGCAGGCAATTGTATTCATGATAAAGTTTTGCTGCTGTTGTATTCATGTCCGACTTTTAATGGATTAGTCGAGTAATTAATGAATTGATAGATAAATTTAAATATCAAATGGTGAGCTTGAGGCAATGGTAAAATTATTTCTCTATAATTAAAAAGTCACGAGTTCAAATATGAAAATTGTGTACAAGGATTGTTTTTATCTCACCCTCAGTTTAATGGGAAGTAATTCTTATTTTTTTTAGATAAATTTAGTAAGTTACTAGTTGTGATAAAACAGACAATTCCATAATAAAGCAATGAACAGTAAATTATTCACCCCGTATCAACCTCTTCTGATTTCGCGTTTTCACCATTTTATAAATAAGAAATCTCGGGGACATGTGAAAGTTCACTGATTGATGGATGAAGTATCATATTTTGCTCCAATGGACTATAGCAATAGATACGCCACATGCAACCATTAGAATCAAGAATGAAGATGCCATAACATCATGACACCATACTGTATTAATTCCCTTGAAAATGAACTACTAACACTTCGAAAGCAATAATATGCTGGTATTGTCGGGTATTGGCCATACCCACATCAAGTGCTTTGCAACAAGAAGGTACAGACAGACAGAAAACGAGATTCATGAGGATTATGTCTTCACCAATTATTCAAACCTGCATCAAAACATACTAACCCCAATTTGTATTTGTCTCAAGTCTTGACCATGGGTGCTTATGCCTCAAATCCAGGCTGCCCCTGCCCCTGCCGCAACAAAAGAAAGAAGGATTTGGCTTCCAAGTGACTTGTCCAACGAATTGTGCTTATTAGTTATCTTAAGACGTAAGCCATTCATAGAGATTTTCTCAATAAACACCAAAATCTATTGAACGATTTACACATCCGGCGGCTTAAAGTTATTGCCAAGTAAGGAATGTGTGACTCAGATTCCAAACAATCAAAAATTATTTGCAATGTACAGGGAATTTTGAAATCAGCTCTTCAGTGAAAATGCTCCTTCTAACAAATTAAAAAGGTTCAAAACTGTAGTTGTCAATATAGGTTTATTTCCCATTGACTTCAACATGTTTAGAAGAAAATAAAACAAACAAGAGGCCAAATATGCAAGCAAGTGTTTAAGATTCTCAATTCTTCCGAGCCAACGCTGCAGCAATGCCACCAACTATAAGTCCTACAGCTGTTGCAGTAATGCCAATTCCTATAACACCGTCTGCATTGATACACACGAAATTTGCAATTCCTTTAGTTAATGCTAAGATTACTTGATAAAGGCCCAAAAAACAAGTCAGTTACTACCTTTAGCAATTCTATCTTCGACTATTTTCTTGAGGGACAGTGCCTGCCTCCAATCAGGTGCAATCTACAAGAATGAAAGGGCCAAACAAAAGGAAGAGAGAGACAACTTGACTGAATCATTCATGTTAGACCATGGATGTAAACATAGTGTTTCAAATAGGCCATGGTGGCCAAATTTCAATATGATTATAATAGAGTTTAAATTTGACCCATTGTTCGTGTAAAAATCTCCAAAGCTATCAGTATTCAAGAAAGTGTAACAGCATTGTACTGATAAGATTTTTCACAAATAATATGATGTCCTTAATAGTTAACCATATAAAATGATGATTTGGCAATGGAAAGCAGGAAAATAGAGTTCCTACTAACTATCTATGAGATATAAGTGAGAAAGACAGACCTCCAAACATTGGTCGACAAGCTCTCGACTCCTACCATATTCATTACTCCGGTAATATCCAACAGCCAGAAGATAAAGCTTCTCTCTTTGATGCAAAGGACTTCTATCATTGCCCAAAGAAGCTGCAAATCATAATTAAGGACGTACAATGTTAACCATGCATATAATGTAATTCAATATCGAGGATGTCTGTGAAAGGTCTATATAACAAAGCCATAGAAAGAATTGAACTCAGCAGCGTGAGCTGTTCAGGCTAACCTTTTTCTAAAATAAAACTTAAAATGCTAAAATATGCACCCATATAATAGAAGAAATCTGTTCTGCACTGCTCAAGGCAGTGAAACCATGAAACAATATTTTCAGTGGTATTTATATGGAGTGAACAGAAATAGCTGTAGGGAATTTGAGATATTTTTAAGGCCCAGTTCAATATGTGCCTTGCAAATGCTAGTTTAGTAAATTCACCATCATAAATTAAAGTTTCCTAATAATCACAATAGACCCCATGGCAACTTTACCGGCCCAATCAATAGTTGCCTTGCATATGCTATTTTGGAATATTTCCAATTCTCCATTCAGACTGGCAGAATAATGAAACAACTCACAATGAACACATACATTACATTAGTTGTGCAATAATGGGCAGAACAATCCGAGGTAGCAGTCATATGTGAGAGAATGAAAATGATTAAGATTAATACATTATACCGTCGAGATGTCATGAAATCACAAGGATAGAGAAGATGGGCCGCATTTCAGATGAATAAACTCAATTAATGAAAAGCATAAAAGAAATAAAATGTCTTCTAAACCACAGTAGCTTTACAGATTCATCAGGATAGAAACTGAACATAAAACTGATTTTGAAACATTAGAGAAACAGAGAGTACGAGTGTGCGTCCGGCTTGTATTTTGTTTCCATTTTCTTTTGATATGTTTTCCCTAATAATTACAAAAACATTACACTGTGTTCACTTTGTCTCCTATTTTCAAGAATTTGCAAAGGAAATGGTGAAAACAAACCAAACGCACCCCAATTGTTTCTCAAGTGTTCATAAAAGGCCAGAGCCAAAATGCTGAACGATAAATATTAACTCTATATAAAGAAATAGTTTATTAAAAGCAGATCACAATGTTTCCTACTTTCAAGCATGGCTATCCCGCGCTGAATATCTTCTTTTAGCCTCGAATGAACAAGTGCCCACGACAACCTCATTATGCTCTCATTCTTCCGCTCCTCAGAGTCACCATTAGAAGCCTCAGCAACTTCCCTCTCACAGCCCTTCAAATATATAAAAATTATCAAGACTGAAGGAAGCAATGCAAATAGCATTAAAGACTACACCCAGTGCAAGCCAGTTCATTACAGCAAACAAAATAGCTAATCGATGGTAACAAGTCAAACAATGTCTCCAAAGCTCCCATTACTGCCACAATTGTTTACCCAGAGAATTACCAATAGAATTTTCTCCACTTTTTCCACTCAGTTTGCAATTTTATTTTCTTTTTCCTTTTCCAAATCTGGTTATGAAAGGTAGGGCACAAATAAAAGAAAAGGTTCCCTAAACGCATATAATCCGCCAAAAAAAAATAAAAAATTTTCAAGGAAATGTTTAGAACAAAATATCGATTTAACGAATCCCATGAAAGGTTAACGTAAAACAAATCAACCACAAATCGAATCAATTAGTTCATGTTTGGGTGATATCATGATTCAAAAGAAAACTAGGGTTTTCAAATACAGAAAAAAGAAAAACATGGATTTGAGATTGACGGAAGAAGGAAAATGGAAATGAAGGGAGATTACAGCGATGACGTCACGGTCACACCACGGGATCTGCTCGCCGCCGGAGAAGAAGTTTCCGATGGACTCGAAGAAGCTTCCGATCTTAGCGTCCATTTGCGATTGTAGTATTCGACGGTGACTCCACAGAGTTAATATTTATAGGTTTGGGGTTTTTGGAAATTCGCACCCTTTAAACAATTTTTTTTTTTCACTTTTTGGTAGGTTTAAGAAGAGTTACGTTGTAAGAAAATTGACTGTGTAATGTTATACAGATTCATTTTGGGTGCTATAGTTTTTTTTTTTTTTGCTTCAAAAAATGTGGACCCCACAAAATATTATATGTGTAAGAAACTTTTTTGTGTCAAGTTAAATGATGAATGCAAACCCCTTGATAATATGGGACCAATTATTCTTCTTTTCTTTTGTAAGTGTAAAATGAATAATAATTCTCTTGTTTCTGAAAAATAAATTGAGAAAAAAAAGTTTCTCATTTGGAAGGATAGTTATTTTAATTAAAATTAGTATTTTCGTTATTTAAAATTTAACTTAAAAAAAAATCACGGCATAATTTTTATTATGTATTTTTTTTCACTTAAAATGACATAATTCTATAGTTATTATAAATAGTGTCGTAAACGTCCCACATTGTATATATGTCTTTGTATCTCTCAATGTTGTCAAACTCGAGTTTCTACATAGAAACGGAAAGGGGTGATAGAAACGTAAAACGTAGAAACGACACGAAACGTAAAATTTCTAGTTTCTACTACTTAAGGTCAAGATACAAAACTATATATGCATGTAAAAAAAAATATAACATAATGACCATGTATATTGAGCCACTTATCTATCTAAAAAGAAAAATTATTTTTGATTACCAAGTATCAAAATATAAACAATGATAACTAACAAGCAATAGATAACCAATCTGCTCCAACTGCTTCATATACTGTACAGATTTTGGATCATCGCTCAGCAGGATATAATTCCACTTCTTTCAATGCACATAATGATCCAAAAACACAAAACGATTCTCATAGCATAACTTATAATAGAATTGCAGCTTTATAAGACATAATAATAAAAGATATATATCCAAACAAAAAAATATCAAGATACTGTGCATATGATTTGGAGAAAACGAAAATTGGTTTTTTTATTAATTTCTTTTTTAGTAAATCTTTTTTTAAAATTTTTTCCTTTTAAGTAAAAAGGGTCAAAACGATAAAAGTGGAAGTTTTTACTGTTTTTACACTACGTTTTTACAAGTTTTTATGAAGGACCATTTTTACTTGTTATTTAACATGCACCACTCTAGTTATCAACTTTGCAATTTCTCGTTTCAATATTATTCATATATTAATAATCAACATTAGAAAATTAAGTATGTTATTTAAAATAAAAAATTAAACATTTCAGGTTTTAAGTTTAGAAGTCGCTTGCATTGATTTACTCTCCTTACGTTTTAAATTTAAGTGATTGTTTTAATAATGGTGTATAACGCAAATTGTTGTTAGAAGGAACAACAAATATTTGATTTTTAACTCCCTACAGAAAAAAAAAAAAAAAAAAAAAAAAATCTGGATGCGCCCCTTATTAGAATCACGCACAAAGCTCAAAACAAACAATTGGTTTCCTTTTCCTTCTCCCTCATCTTACTTCATCTCCACCACTTCCTCAATCCAATAACACAGAAAATTACCATTCATCGTGCCAACAAGATGGACTCATTGAGCCACACCATGGTAATAATAACCTCATTAACATTCAACACACCAAATCTTTTTCAAAACCACTAAAAGACCCAGAAACCCCGTTATCACTTTTACCACCATGCTATTGGAATTTGTTAACACCAAACCCCCAAAGAATCTATGCTTATTACTTCATCCATCCTTAACAGTTTACCCAATTATTCAATTAGTACCAATGAAGCTAATTATTTATTCAACGGATAAAAGATGTTACTTGTCCTACCTCCCTCTAGGACAGACCAAAGAAGTAACCACTTGCATATTTTCAGGCATCCCCTACTCTTCCAATTCTCAGATAAACTTGGCACTTGGCAACCCTTTTGCCATCTTCACCCCAAGAAAGCTTGAGTTTTTCAACTACATCTTCCCCAAGAAGCTCCACTCCTTTCTCCTTTGCTACATGATATGCTGACCATGATTTGATGTAAGCCAAGAAACCATTCAAATCAATCTCTTTCTCTATCACAAACTCAAAGGGTCCTGTGTGATCATTTCCATCCACAGGCTCAAATGGAAAATCAATGCTTTTATAATTGTCATCAACCCATCTGCGAGCTGGATCAAAATAAGGGCTTCCATCAATGGAATATAATCGATCAAGGATAGCGTCTACTTCATCATTAATTCTTGGCAAAGAGTAACACCAAGCAGCGATGACTCCGTGAGGCTTCTTGAGAACCCACTTGACTTGTTCGTAGAAGATTGGTAGGTCAAAATAGTGCATGGCTTGAGCAATGGTCACAAGGTCTATGGTCCCCTGAGGTGCCACCTTTTGTTCAAGCTCGGCCATGGTCATGGTTGAAGAGGTATGTTGGTAACGCACATTAAGTAGCTTGGCTGCAAATTCAAGTTGCTTATCACTAGCATCCGTGGCTATGACATTCTTGTATATTGCAGCTAACTGTAATTACAAATTAATTTTCATCACAGCAAAAGCATTGAATACAAGTTCAAATAAGCTCAGCAAGATACAAATATAAATTTTAACTATAATTTTAAATTAATTATTAAATTCATCATTCTTACCGGGGAAAAGTGTTTATAATTTTAAATAACATAGACTTAGGTCATTTTAAGAGAGAGATAGACACAAAATAATATTTTTTTTTATTTAAAATTTAAATTCAAAAAACCATCCACTTTCTCTCTCCCATGATTTCTATTTTTGGTGTCTATCTCTCTTCTGAAATGACATAACTTATGTCATTTAAAATAACAAACATCAAACCTTTCTTATAATACATGTTTAAATGTAGGGTTCACTTTTTCTGTTTTTAATGTAAATAACATTTAGTCTAAAACAACATCGTTTTAGAATGAAAATTAGAGTATTTTTATAATTATAATTTATTTTAGAGTTATAATAGTCTTTCTCATTATAATTTTTTAATTCAAAACGACATCGTTTTAGAAGTCGTAAATAAGTTATCTACCAACATTAAAGCCTTAAATCTAAAAGAAGAAATTAAGTTGAATTTTTTGTATACTATCCATAGATTCGTGGATTACTCCACTAATCTGGTTCGAATCTGGTAAAAACACATGGATAATAGAACTCTCCATAACAAATTTTATATGTTATCCTAAACATTAGAAGTTGAGAGTACTGAAAAGCTGAAATTGTGATGAAAGAGAAGGTACAGATATAGCAGCTTGGCCGGTTCCGGTGCCGACGTCCCAAGCAAGTTGGTGAGAGGGTGTCTTTGAAGCAATGAATTGAAAGAGCTGCGGCGGATAACTTGGCCTTCCTTCTGCATATTGCTGTGCCAGATAACTTGGCCTTCCTTCAACGTAATGCTTTCCCTGCTTCGCAAATTGCTCTGCCATCTCTCTTTTTCCTTTTCTACTTTCCTTTTTCTTATAGAATCCAATTTCTAAATGCGTTATTTTATAAAACAAAAATGGAAATAATGACTGACATATACCATGACGTCATGAAAACTTTTGCTTTTGGGTGTCCAAAACCAATTTCGATTTCGATTATTCTATTTTAAGTAAAACTGTAAAAGGTCTTGGTGGTAACATTCTTCGGAACTCGTGTTCTTATAAATATGCAATATGGACGAGGAGTTTCAAATGAAATTTTGGAACAGTGGACAAAGTGTTACTTTGGAAAAAAAATACTTTAATAGTAAATTTTGTCAAAATATCATGTGGTATATTTCGCTACTCTGTGTAATAAAATATGTGTAAATAATTCGCTACACGGTGTAGCAAAATATGTCACGTCAGAACAATAAATGCCATGTGTCAGACAGGGAGAATTTCGCTACACCGTGTAGTGTAGCGAAATTCTCCCTGTCTGACACATGGCATTTTTGGTTCTGCGCATTCTGACGCGGCATATTTCGCTATACCGTATAGCGAATTATTTATACACATATTTTGCTATACAATATAACGAAATATGTCACGTGCCATTTTAAAAAAATTTATTATTTACATGACATTTTGATGTCTTTTTGTTTTTCAATAGTGTCACTTTGACCACTGTTCCTGAAATTTTCAACTTAAAGGGATAATTAACACACTTTTCAAGACATGCCCGATTAACACTCAGAGGGTCAATAAAAGTTTCTACACTTTACTCAATTCGTGTTGGACTGTTGGTCAATTCAAAATATAAGCTGAGTGGGTATAGAAAGTGTATTCCGATCAGCTTATTAAATGCGATTGGAGCATCCATTCGGTGGGAATATTAAGTTACCGGGTCAGTGGTTAGACGGATGGGTTATTGATCACATTGATTGACCGAATATATATAAAAATATAAAAATATATATAAATTTAAACATATAAATTTAATTACATTTTTCATATTTAAAATAAATTAAACAAGGTTTATTAAATAAGCTAAAAAACAAGAAGCATAAATAAATAAAAATACATATTATTATTTTGTCAATTTAAATTACAACTTAAAATTTTTATAAACATATCTCTCAATGATGTTGAACTTATATTTTTCAAATTCAACTACATTAAAAATGATATATGTTACATTCTCTTAATTTATTATTCCGAAAATTACTTCAGTATTGAAAGCTGAAATTTGAGGTAATTGTGTAAGAGCATACTAGCAAATAAAATTACAAAATATTTTTAAAATGAGTTCTACATTTTTTTTTTTTGACAAGATGAAACAATTTTGATTTTTTAATTTTTTTTTAAATGCATGACCTGACCGGGTCATCGATTTCGACCGGGTTGATGGATGACCGGTCCAATGCTTGACCCAAACCGGTCCGATGACCGGTTCGACGGGTTCCGGGTCAGGTGGGATTTTACAATTATGATTCGGATAAAGCATTCTTTTAAGGGATTTATAATTCGAGAATTGAAATCTTCCTACACACTCTTCGATTTTTGTGCTAACGTGGGTTCTATATATACTTTTTTTTAATATATAGGTCCCACATATTTTTTATCTCTACAACATAAGATTTCAATTCTCTTGTAATTTGAGAATTATAAAACCCTTCTTTTAATATTGGTGGGTAAAAGAATTCTTCATTAAATTTGATTAGATAAATTTTTTTAAACTAATGCAATCAAACATGTTATTGATATTGACGGAACTAGTCACATATCCGAACGACAGTAGAGGTGTTCGCGGTCTGGATTGGATCAGGTTTGCAAGCAAAAATCATCTGATCCAATACTTTCGGTTTGATCATGTAATCATCCTTTCGGTTTGGATTTTTTTTTCAAATCCAATCCAATTTCTTTTTGTTTGGAATGGATTGATTTTTGATTTTTTGAAAAGCCTAAAATTTGTTTGATGATTATTGTGCCAATAACATCTTTTGTGTGTATTGGTTTTGTAAAGTTTTTTTTTTTTAATACAAGAGCATCAGTTAACAATAATCTAACTTTTTTTTGGGCAATGAGATATGAAACTCTACACAGACGAAATTTTGCTAAAGGAGTGTGACTAGGTTTTTTCTTGAGTTCTTGAGTTTAATTGATGGGCTAATGGGTCTTGGGTTTAGAATATTTTTGGTTATGATTGAGGAAAGGCCCAAGTAGGTAAACAAGAATTAATATATTGGGCCGGTTTTCACCAGCCAAACAAAAAATCGTTCCAATCCAATTAAAATTTGTGGTTTTTTTTAATTTTCAATTTTCGATTATTCGTTTTTCGATTTGGTCACTGCGGTTTGGATCGGTTGATGAACACCCTTAGACGACACTGATATCATGTCAGCGCCACATAGACAATCTGTTACCATAAAACTTCGAAATGATATAATTTTTAACTTGGGTATCCAAGGCCACAATGAAGAATTTTCTTGGCTAGTGCATTAAATTCTAGCTTTCTCCAATCTCCATCAGTATATTCAGCAATGAGCTTGGGAATAATTTTTTGGTTTTCAACTTTCTTTATGCTCTGGAAGTCTCCGTTTTCAGCCACGTTCCAAACTTGGAAATTGTTAGCTTTGATGCAAATCTCCATCATGTTCTTCAAGTAATTACAGAACTTTCCTTCAAAAAGAGGGTCTTTGTGTGGAGAATCAATCCTTGATGATTTCCATCAAGTCCATGTTGGGATCTACTCTTCAGGAGTTACCTGCACAGATAAGAGAACACAACCCTAGTACTAATTTTTGGTCCCAGATAAACTCAAGAGGGGGTGAATTGAGTTTATTAAAAAATTTGCAATTTAAAAACACATGCTACTAAAGTAAAATAAAAAATAAAGGGAAAAGTGACACAATTATTTTAACGTGGAAAAAACTCCAACTAGAGGGGAAAAACCCACAACCCCAATTTGGATACCTCTATCCAATTGAGATACAAATCCACTATCGATCAATTTAAAGTACAAGAATAGACTATATTCTACCTTTATGCAAGAATTAACATGAAACCTTACTTGAGGTTTCCGGAATCCTATCCCTAGGATTATCACGAAGTTTAATCAAAGACTTTCTGAAGCCAAATGACTCCCGTCTTTATTCAGAACAAATAAAAACTGACTTATTTCTAAGCCACGATCTTTTTCTAGGTCAAGAAGAACATATTCTAATCAAAGACTCTCTGTAACACCCCAAATTCTGACAATTTATAATAGCATAAATAAATTCAATATTTTATAAATAACAGCGGAAGTTCAAAATAATCGAATTTGGGAAGTGTTACCGCCGCACCTGTACAGGGACAAGTGCAAGGCTAACTCTATACATTCAAATCAAAATCTAAGACTACAATTTTTTTTTATACATAATATTTATGACAGCTAGAAATCCTGAGTCGTATCCTCACTGCCTACTGCTAGCCCGATTCCTTGCCACCTGATTTATTGAAAATCTGCTCCCCCGCAGCCGCAGGATCATTGCAGTCAAACAATCACAAACAGTCAGCAAAGCTGGTAATCCCAATCAAAATACAAAAATTAATAAATAAATAAATAGAACTCATAATAATTAAATCAAGTAATATAACTCAAAAATTCAAATCAAGTATCAACTCGTTATTAATTATATTAATCTTTATTTAGTCCATTTATTGTATTTAGTAAGGGTAATTTATCAACTAACATATTCAGCACAACATTAATCATAATATTACATAAATGGTAATATTCACAACTCAATGACATTCATCATAATCAAATCAAATAACATTTCATTATTAATCATGTTTAAGTTCATTGTACTTAGTGGGAAGAGAACCATGGTAGACCCGGGAAACCCTGCCAGTCTACCCCGTGACCCGGGAAAAAACCACTGTTACCAGCCACGTATAATCAAAATTGGCCATAATCAATTCACATCTTCCTAGTGTGCACACCTCTTCCCAAAGTTGCTACTAGTATCCCGGGAAACCCTGCCAGACACCACTTTGGAAAGAACGGATATAATCTTTTTCACATCAGTTTCACATCGGAGGCATAAAGCCCAAAAGTTGTGTTCATCACCTTGGGAGGTACCATCCCAAAGCTATCCTCCCACCATTAATTTATTACAAACACACACAATCAGGAAAGATTCAATCATAATTATTTATTCTTTAAGTATTATCATCTCTAAATGAGTTACTCAAGGGCATTATAATTTTCCAAAGTATCATAATTGAAACAACTATTATCATAAATTCTCGAATTTATATAACAATTCAAATCTTCAACATCTATCATAGTAAAATCCAAATCTGATCATCATAATAACTTTCCAATTTATTCAAGGATATGATAATTCAAATCTTCAACAGTCATCACAGTAAAATCCAAATCGGATCATTATCATAACTTTCCAATTTATTCAAGGATATGATAATTCAAATCTTCAACATTCATCACAGTAAAATCCAAATCCGATCCTCATCATAACTTTCCAATTTATTCAAGGATATAATAATTCAAATCTTCAACATTCATCATAGAAAAATCTAAATCCAATCATCGTCATTCAAATAATCCCATCACATCAATTATCATAGTTATTAATAATATAAATATTTAAATTCAATCATTAAAACACATATTTGGAAATTTTTTCTTAAAGAGTAGTATAATTCCATAATTTTCATAATTATTCAATAAGATCCATATATTGCACATGAATTAAAAGTTTATATCATATATTGCACATAATCATAATTTCTGAAATAATAAAATTTTCCAAAAATATTCTAATTATCATATGTAGTAATTTAAATTTAAAAAAAACAAATACCTATATATATAGAAATGTTCATACCAAACTATTAAGAACATCTACGGATTACATATAAGGATTATGCCCAAATTTCATATAATAGAGATAACCTAAACACCTAAGGATTCAGATTACATCCAAGTTTTATATAAAAGAAATAACCTACGAATAGGATTACATATACCGAAATTCATATCAATATAATCTATGACTCTCTAGGGATAAGGATTACTATTAATAAACTTCAAACAAAATTATAACCTAAGGATTAGGATTACACATATCAAACATATAACTACCTAAAGATTAGGATTACACACAATAAAAATTTCATACACAACGAATCTACAACCACCTAGAGATTAGGATTACCTGGTCTCCGTTTTCGCTAACTTCTAGAAGAAAAGAGTAATTTGGGGCAGAGAACCGGTTGGTAACCAGAAGAGTATAAAATAAATTAAACTAAGTTTTTGAACTAAGAAGAGAGAATAGTAGAGGAGAAATGTTGAAGAGTGAATTGGTTTGGTTAGGCTAGACCTCTATTCATAGTTGAAGTTTAGGGCTTACACATTACTGACTCAATGCTGACTCATCATATCTAAACAATTTATGTTTGTTGACTCATCATATCTAAACAAATTACTAATCAAACATAAATACATAAATCATCAATCAATTAATAAATCAATTAATCATAATTTATCATCTAATATATATATATATATATATATATAATTATATATTATCACATAAATAAAATAATATTACTATTATTATCTTACCTCTTATTATTTTAACTATTAATAACTCATTAATTAAAAATATTAAATACCAATATTATTAATTACAAAAATACTAAATATCATTATTATCCAAAAATATTTATTATTATATTATTATTATTATTATTATTTTATTAAAAGAAAATATGGGTGTATTACACTCTCCGAAGACAAACGACTCTCGTCTCTATTTGCAATGAACAAAGACCGACTTATTTCTAAGCCACGATCTTTTCCAAGGTCAAGAAGAAAATCCAATTAAAATTGATTGTCTTACACGTTTCTAAATAATAAGCAAATAAGTACAAATAAAATCTAAGTGATGAGCTCAATAAATAGGTTCATGACTTTGGTTCCCAAATTGTTTTGAATGTGCCTTAAGAAGAAATACTCATAATATGTTCAATGCGCTCTTTCTCTCGAATACTCACAATTTTTTTCTCTCTTGAATGCTCAAAAAACTTTTTTTCTCTTGAAAGCTCAAAAAAAGAATTCTCTTGAAATTTTACAAATATTTTTCTTGACTGTTCACCCACTCTCGAGAAAAGCTCCAAGTATGGTATATATAGATTTTTTTTGAAAATAAAATCCTAAAGAAAAATATAAAGATTATCATGATTTTTAAGAAAACTTTCAAAAATATCTTTTTGAAAATAAAATCTAAATATTCAAATTAATTTTCCAAAAATATATAAAATCAAATCAAATATTTAAAAAAAATTAATCTAAAATTAATTTTTTCGTTTTCAAATCAAAAATAAAATCTTAAAAATCTATTTGGATTAAAAATAAATTTTCTTTTCATAGCTTCCAAAACTTTAAAGATTCTAACCTAAGGTACGATCAGGATTCACCTCATTCAACTATTACATGAAATATAAGATTTTATCTTACAACTTCGATCTTCACAATTTCATGACAAAATAAAATGTTAAATACTTTTGCTTCACTTATTTATTATCATCAAAACTAGATAAGGTGTGGAACTCAACACTATGTACTTATACATTTATCAAAAGTAAAATAAATGAAAATTGTGTGACATTAATCGTGACAGAGTGAGTAAAATAAATATCTTAGGGGGTGTTTGGTACAGGAGAAATTTTTTTTTATTAGAAACAAAAATTTGCTCAGAATATGTTGGGAAGCATTTTTTGCTGGGTAAGTTAAAAAATGTGTTTGGTAGGCCAAAATTTTTTCGAAAAAATTGGATGAATTTTACTGATGTTATGTCCATGATAAAATTTTACTCTTGGTTCATGTGTAAAAAAATTAAATGGGAAAAAAATTTGTCCAACCCCTTTTTAACTCTTCCTTCTACCAAACATGGCCATATATTTTTACCTACCCTTTTTTTCCAGTCAATTTATTTTTTACCTCCTACCAAGTGAATATTTTTTTCCAACCTCCACAATACACTCAAATATTTTTGTGTAATGTTGCGGATCTAGCAAGTGTACTAGTCGTACAAGTAATAAAATGATGAGTAAAGATCGTTCCCACGAGGATTTGTGTCAAGCACCGACTAACCATATGTATTTGAGTTGAATCAACCAAAAGATCATTGATTGCTTGATTTCTTGTCACCAGAAATAAAGTTGAATTGCATAAAATTAAGATTTGATAAAACAAATAAAATGTACTTATAATTTAAACAAGTAGTCAGATGTCATTTTCCCTCAAACATGAATTTATAGATGAACCAATTTCCATTATGAATTATCTACTATGTGATGTTGATCAACCTTTTTCTTATCATCTCAAGATGTAATCTCTTACTACCCTGATAGACACATTAATCAGAAACCCCAATCCCTTGGTGATTCATTTCTTAATACATGCATTAATTACTAAGGTCTTAAGAACACATCAGAATCCTAGCATCAATCCCTTGACTACTAGAACACTAATGATGAAGTTGTCAAAAATAGAGAAACAATGTAAACATGTATGTTCTACACTATTCCTCAACATGAAGAATTAATCAAGACAACTCCATACAATCACATAATAGATAAAGAAAACATCTAATTAACCATTCATAAATTCAAACTTGAGTTCCATTGAATCAGACTACAAAGGACTCTACTCAGACATAATACAAATAATAACAAGAGAAGAAGAAGAAAGATCAAACTCCATTGTCATGATAGTTGAGTCTTCAATCTTCAAGTACAATTACATGAAAGTATACTAACTATTACAATATTAAGTCCTAAGAATTTGGAAAGTCAGAGAAAATGAGGAGTCAGATCAGATCTATGAAAGATCTGACCTGATCTCCCTTCTCCTAGTGTGATGGGGAAAGTCAGAATATCAGAGAATGGATATGAGAGAGTTGCATCTCATTTTTTTCTTATGAAGGCCCCTTGTCCTTTTATAATTTACAAATTACAACTGAAAACTGACATGGGCGCTAAAACTCTCATTTCTGGATGTTTTAGCGCTCAACCTTGACGGATGCCCAACTGCTTTTAATTGTCTTGGGCGCTAAAACGATCAGTTTTGGGCGTTTTAATGTTCAGCACCAGCATCTTTTGTGTAGCAGGGCGCTAAAACGCCCAGTTTTGGGCGTTTTAGCGCCCAACACTTAGAATTTTCCCATTCTTCAGAATCTTCTTCCTTCTCTCTTTTGCTTCTTGAGCTTCATTTTCCTACAAAAACAATGTAAATTTTCAACATAAGCTTCAGAACTTGTATTTGAGAGATTTCCAGGACATTAACCTCTTTTTCATCCATTTAATCACACAATTTGATATTAATTCATGCTTAAAAACATGAACCAAGGGTTTATCATGTAACATCGTGGAAAAAAAAATAAACCTACAAAAAAGTTTATGTCCATCATGTAAGGGGTTGTATGATTGGGCTGTGTCCTTTTGGAGGAAATCTAATCAATTTGCTGCATGTCTATGTTAATGGGTCCTATCTTGCAACATAAAAGCGTGTGGAATGTTGAAAGCCCAAAATATGCCACCTGGCCTATTTCGCAATGTTGAAGTACGCTTGTAGACGTGGCAACTCCCCTACCTCAAATGGTCATGAACAACAGCCTTTTTCTGTTTGTTCAACTCAAGCACAAAGCACTGTCGTCTTGAACTTTCTTTGTTGTATTGCATCATAGTATGGAGTATGGATGTGCTTGCTTTAAAGAAGGAAATTCTGCAAGTTATCTTTAAGAGAGGGAAGGTACACACTCCCTTACTGTTTCCACTTCCTACATTTCTACTAAAAATAAAACATGTTCAGCATGAACCACAAACTGGCTTTCATGGGCCGTGTAAGCAAAAGTATACTACATGCTAACCGAGATTCAGTCCTTTCGGAGGTAAGGTAATCAACGCCATTCCTTTCTCAAAAAATCATTTTTTTTTGTTTTTGTTTTTGGAGGGATCTGTTTACTATGAAATTTTCTTTGTTGAATTTTTTTGTGGGATCTGTCTGTTTTTTAATATAATGTTGAATGAAAAAAAAATTCATAGTCTGTCAGACAACCGAGTGATCCACCCAACCAGATTACACTAGCTGGGAACGATCCTCTACAACCGAGGATGATTCCCCCCGAAGTGGGAATCACACGGTCATTAATCACGCTCAAATCACACGGTCCTGAGTCATCCACCAGACTTAGGTTCCTGTCTCCTTAGAACTCAAGGATACAGAGGTACGAGCCTATAGAACAGATCCTGTTCAAGTAAGGTCGTACCCTCTCACCCAACGCTTCCTTATAAATATGTCTCAGTTTTGTCCAGAACTCCCGATGTGGTTTTCGTTTATGATTGATATAAAAAAGTTGTTTCCGACTGTTGTGGGCTTTCGAGATTTTCTAATGAAATTGGTGTGACTTACTTTTGAAAAGGCGGTTGACGGTCAATGGATACATTTCCTGCTACGATGTTTTCCTACATTGCAGCATTGATCCCAAATCTTTATCTTTCTTTCGAGAAAAGAAGAAGTGCATAGACACTTTGGAAGGCCCTTATTTTGTTTGATTCCATCAACAGAAGTCTATAGAATATCCTTCAGGTGGCCTGCCAGCAGGGATTATGTTTGGCGAATTAAACCGAACCATACGCAGCTGTGAATCATGGATGTGCTCTAGTGGTGCTACCCATTTCAAGCAAGGTGCATAGAAAGGTAGTAGCTAAGCTGTAAATGAAACTTTTATGTTCTCATACTTTCTTTTGCTTAACAACTATTAATTTTTGTGCAAGTAGCTTTTCCTTAGCCTTACATATTTTTATGGAAATGGTTGTTTCATAAAATGTAGGAATGGGCCGGGCACAACATATTTATAAGGGTAATGCCTAATACTCCTGCTGGTGTTGGTGAGGCAGCATCAGGTATTACCTTTCTTTAAAGAGCATATTGTGTTTTGTTCTTCAGTTAGAGTTGAGAACGTTTGCTGTGTGACTTTTTTGTATAACTTCGTAGTTGCATAATTGACTTTCTGAATTCTAAACTGTCAATTATACTTAATACTATCGCTTTTTGCTCAAGAGCTTTGGTTCAAAAGTTAATTTTGATGCCATTAGTCTATCACTTGCTTGTTGAAAACTTCTTTATATTTCTAACTACAAAATCTTACGAAAACAAATGTGATAAAATTATTATAGTCTGCTATATATTGGTTTTGTTCTTCACTTTTATGAAGAGTGGGCTTGAAAGTTGGATGCTCGAATTGCGTGGGTAAATAATCTCAATTATGAAGAGGGCTCCTTTCGTAAATTACCAGAGCAAGAATGCCTTCTCTTGCACATTATGGTAATTCTGTATCTTGTGTATTATTCGTCAAAACAATGGATATTCCTTGTTGCATTTCTTTCTTAATCAATTCACATTGTTGGCAGTTGGAGAGTTTCTTGAATAGATTAACTTAAGTTAAACTATGACAGTTATCAGCTTGGGGGGAGCTGCAACAGAAGAAGATGGAAACCTTATAGCCAAATTATTTGGGTCAATTGGCAAAATATGGAAAGCTAATGAAATTTTTTTTTAAGCAATAACTGGCCTGAGGTATGTAGATCTCATTTTCTAAAATGATGTAATAATATTTGGATATTATCTAAGAAATACACAAGAAATTTTCATTTTATCTTATAAATAAGGGCAAACCCCATTGCGCCTTGCGAAGGTAGTGGTTAGAGTTGATTGTACATGGTTTTACCCTTGTATTTTTCTAAACAAATTGTTTTTCAGACTCAAAACACATGACCTTTCATTTTGTCTTTGATAGATGGAAATTTTGTTTGAGTTAAGAGATGATGTCGTACAAAGGACAAAGGATAAGGTGTTTAAATCTAGGTCTGCTATGCTCATCCAATTGCATTAGGGACTAACGATACGGATGCAACATCTTTTGGAGAAGAAAATAGAGATTTTAGTTTTGACGACTTTTCATGTTATCCTAATGATGATGCCTTCATTGCCCCAACTGACTAAGAACCACTCTCCTATCCTCCATTACCCCCACCAAGGTAGTCCACCTTCTCATTCCCCTTTGCGATTCAAGGGTTCGCATCGAAAAACCAAGTTAGATTCGAATATAAAAAGAATTCTACCTCAATTGGTATCAGCAATCAAGCTAAAGTTCTATAAAATATTTCTATTGGCATTGTGATTATTGCTAGCAATTTTGAAAGAATATTTGACCTAATGGAGAGAAGAGAGAGATAGAAAAAAAGAGATTCCAAATTTGGATGAAGTTGATTTACTTAATACAAAAGCAAAGAAGGATTTGTTCTTGAAGATGTCAATAGATGAACGCTTGTCTTGGATAAATTTCAAGTTATGATGATTAATATGGTGATCATATAACATATTGGGCTTTGTGGAACTATATTTTTTCTATGCTTTAGTTGAAATTTGATGATTAAAGTATTTGGGTTAGTTCATACTGTCGTTTCTAATCTTAAAACCATCATATTGTCCATTTGTTCTTTTTTTATTAAAATCCTTTAAATCCAATCTTTGTCAAATCTTCATTGTAAAAAGGATCTCTTAAAAAAGTCATATAAGTTCATATTGTTCTTACAAATTTTTAAAATCCATAGGATTTTTATCCTAAAAATTTCTTTTAAAATCTTAATCCAATACATCTTTAAATCTTTTTCAAAACCACTAAAAGACCCGAAAACTCCATTATCACTTTTACCACCATGCTATTGGAATTTGTTAATACAAAATTACCAACATAAACAAAACAAAAGAAGAAGAGCTCAACTCTTTTCAGATACATTAGGACAGGTTTTCCCTCTTTGGAATTTATGCTTATTACTTCATCCATCCTTAACAGTTAACCAAATGACTCAAATAGTATAAATGAAGCTAAATTATTTAATCAATGGATAAAAGATGTTACTTGTCCTACCTCCCTCTAGGACAGACCATGGAATTAACCATTTGCATATTTTCAGACATCCCCCGATACTCTTCCAATTCTCAGATAAACTGGGTACTTAGCAATTTTTTTGGCATCTTCACCCCAAGCAAGCTTGAGTTTTTCAATTACATCTTCCCGAAGAATTTCCACTCCTTTCTCCTTTGCTGTCTGATATGCTGACCATGATGTTAAGTAAGTCAAGAAACCATCCAAATCAATCTCTCTCTCTATCACAAACTCAAAGGGTCCTGTGTGATCAGCTCCATCCACAGGCTCAAATGGAAAATCAATGTTTTTATAATTGTCATCAACCCATCTGCGTGCTGGATCCCAATAAGGCCCTGAATCAAGATAAAGTCGATCAAGGATAGCGTCTACTTCATCACTAATTCTTGGCAAATTGTAACACCAAGCAGCGATGACTCCTTGAGGCTTCTTGAGAACCCACTTGACTTGTTCATAGAAGGTTGGGAGGTCAAACCAGTGGATGGCTTGGGCAATTGTCACAACATCTACGGTCCCCTGAGGTGACACCTTTTGTTCAAGCTCGGCCATGGTCATGGTTGAAGAGGTATGTTGGTAACGCACATTAGGGAGCTTGGCTGCAAATTCAAGTTGCTTATCACTTGCATCTGTGGCTATGACATTCTTGTATATTGCAGCTAACTGTAATTACAAATTAATTTTCATCACAGCAAAAGCATTGAATACAAGTTCAAATAAACGCATCAAGATACAAATATAAATTTTAACTATAGTTTTAAATAATTATTAAATTTATCATTCTTATAAATACATGTTTAACTATCCATAGATTTGTAGATTACTCAATTAATCTGATTCGATTGGGTAAAAACATACCCAATAGATTTTAATGCGTCATAGGGATTGAAACATGAGAGTATTGAATAACTAAAATATCGCTTTACCAGTCAATTCACTCGATAAATTAAGTTGGATTTGAGGTTGTTATGGACTAGATTCATATCCTAACAATTCTATCAGTAGCAAGATTGGATAGGAATATCACAACTATATAATCTAATATCACAACTATATAATCTAGAGAGGATAAAGGGACAAGATCCCTATCCCATCAACCGGAAGATCTCAAAGTCTCAGGCCTATGAAGGATTATAGGTAATCCATATAGATAAGAGGCTAAAAATTTCAAATACACACTTTTGACCTTTTTATTATTAGTACCAACACTGCATTTGGCCGAAAGACTATTGATACTGTGCATTTGGCCATAAGACTATTATTGTGTGCAGTGATTGGAGTATTGGCTACAAGGATGTCTATCTCTAAGATATCTCTCAGCTGCATACGGTATAGATATAGTGTTCAACAGGACCGAACAGAGGTATAAATTTGTTAGATCTTGATTAAAAAAATTAATTTTAAATCTCCGTGACCCTAACTTGGTGGAAGCAATGCAAATTGTGAAGATAAGATTAAGCAGATAAACGATAACGTACAGATATTGCAGCTTGGCCGGTTCCGGTGCCGACGTCCCAAGCAAGGTGGTGTGACGGTGTCTTTGAAGCGATGAATTGAAAGAGCTGTGACGGATAACTTGGCCTTCCTTCTGCATATTGCTTTGCCTGCTTCACAAATAGCTTTGCCATCTCTCTCTCTCTGTTTGTTTTTTTTTCTTAGAGAATCCAATTTCTGAATGTATTATTTATAAATCAGAAATGGAAACAATGACTGACATATACCTAATACCATGACGTCATGGCATCTTTTGCTTTTGGGTGTACGAGACCTATTTCGATTTTTATACGGGAATGTTTGGTTGAGGAGAAATTTTTTGAATACTAAATAAATGTAATTAATAGAGAAATAGTTAGAAAGTAAGTTAGGTAGAAAAATGTAAAAAAAGTTGTTTGGTTTGAACAAATTTTACCGGGCAAATTAGGTAAGATTTATAAAATCTATGTTTGATTTTGGAATTTTTTGCAAATATAATTTTTAAGTGAGGCCCATTAGTTTAAGAAGAAGAAAAAAAATAAAAAGTGTGACACGTCTTTCAATGAGTCAGTAGGATAGAGTTTTATCTTTCATGCAACATAATAATTGTATTTTTCTTTTTTAATCAATTAATTTGCAAAGTAAAGAAAGTGATTTTTATTTATTAAGGGGGGATATTTTTATTAACAAAAAAATTCACTACCAACCCACTACTTCCATAATCACCATTGGATCAAAGAGAAAATGCTGAAAAGTTTTGAAGAGAGAGAAAATACTGATCCAATAATAATTATGGAGCTAATGGGTTGGTATTGAATTTTTTTGGTAATAAGAATATTCTCCTCTTATTTTATTTAAAATATTGTTGTTATTGTAATTTATTAACATTTTATAATAATTAAAATAATAAAATTTGTTTCATTCCATGTTTTAGTTTTTTAATTTCTACGAATCTTAGATAGCTATGTTTTGTTTGAATGTATATTAGATCTGAAAAATAAAGAAACAAACATGTAAATTCAACATGATCAAACATAAATAAAATGTCTTTTTGATTCCTAAGATAAAAAAATTGTGAGATATGTGTTAACCATACATTCATTTTGGGTTATTCTGTTTCAATAAAGAATTTAATAAATCTTTTTTATTCTGAGCTACATTGAGACGTGCAAAAGATTAATGATTTCAAAAAAATGTCTGAAGAGAAGACGTTTGGAGAGAATATCAAAGCTTTGGCGAGACAACCCTCGACGGAGCAGGAAAATGCCCTAGCTCAAAGTGTGAAAAAACTGAAAGGGCCTGGTGAGCTGAACGATTAGACAATGGATGATGAGATGCTGGATAATGAGCCAGGTGAGGGTCAAGATATGGAGGAAGATACCAACCAACTTCCAGCTTCGAGAGGGAGTCCAAATGCCTAGTATCCTACATGGATAAAGCCCTTTGTCTAAATGGAGATGAAAATGTATCTAAGAGTGATAATGAAGATTGGTTAACTAGATAAAGAAAATGAGGAGGATGAATAAGAGATGTCAGATGAAGTGTATCTAGGAGGGATTAAAGACCCTTTATGTCCACCATATGGCTTTTCGAGAAAGCAACACAAGGAAGATTGTAAAAAATGGAGGAATGCATTAATTATAAAACTGATGGTGAAGAGGATTGCCACCCGGTTCTTGGTGGCTAGACTACGAAAACTATGGAACTTAATGGGGGAGTACAAACTGGTAGAGTTGGATAATGGCTACTCATTAATCAAATTAATGACGATAGGGATTATTTCCACATTCTTCATGAAGGCGCATGGATTGTTGTAGACCATTATACCATTGTCCAAAGGTGCAGACCATTTTTTTATCCTTATGATGAGAAGGTTAAAAAACTAGTAATCTGGCTAAGTATTCCTGGCCTCCCTACCAAATTTTACACCATCCAACATCTTTGGAGGAAAGGGAATATCTTTGGAAAAACTCTAAAAGTTGATAAGGCTTCTTTCAGGAGAGAAAATGAAGGAGATTGCGACACGAATAAAGCCAAGTTTGCAAGAATATGTGTGGAAGTAGATTTGCGCAAGAGTTTTGTATCCAGATTGAAAATCTGAGATTACATACACAACGAGGAAGTCATTCCTAATGTTGGCTATGAAGGGTTACATCTCATATGCTTCTCGTGTGGGAGATATGGTCATAAAAAGAAGGCCTCCGATGGAGGTTCAGATTATAAGAAGGATAACTAGGGAGTCTCGCCTAGTGCAAGCATGTCTGGGGGCAATGTTGACACCAGGGCTGGAATCAACAAACCAGAAGCTACTGCTAATGAAGATGCAGGGATGAGAGACAAGGAAAAATTCGAGAAAAATGCATTTGGAGCTTGGATGGTTGTGAAGAGAAATGCTAAAGGCCGAAGAGCTAGACCAGTGTCGAAATGCATGGCAGAAGGAAGGAAAAAATCGGCGTTGACTCTCTCATCCCAAGGAAAAAGTTAACCAGCACCAGCCAACTACGAAGCTAGGGGGCAGGGTAGGTGAGCAATGAGACAAAGGGAAGGTAGCGGATACAAGGCTGTGTCCCAAAGAGAAAATGGAAACATGCAGCACAAGAAAAATTCATTGGAGAAAACTCTTCACGGGAAAGGAAGTTTATCATTGGCAAAAGCAAAAGTGACCAGTGAAAGTCTTAATAGTCAACAAAAGCTGGAGAGAAAAAGCAAAGGGGATTAACCTAAAATCAACTAATGAGTGGGACCTTCGAACAACACCACAATAGTTGAAAGAGAAGTGGAAATGAAGGAGGCATATTTCAGTCCCACGAAAAAGCCACCTGACGTCGTTGAATTTCTCCACAGATTCTCCTAAGAGAACCCTAACTTAGTCAGAGAAGCTGATGAGAAGATGTTGCATGGGGCTTGCATGCCCCGCAGCACACAATGAGGATCCTTTCCTCTTTTGTTCCCTTTTTCTTTTTGACAATACCCATGAATACATGTATATGGAATTGTCGTGGAGCAAATAAAAAGGGTTTTGTCTCACTTATTAGAGATATGATATTAAGGTGTTATTTTTTACAGAAGTTAGAATTAGTAGGACCTCTGCTGTTAGAAAAGTTAAGCAGCTTGGGTTAATGGCTACTATATTAATGATACTATAGGGTTCTCAGGAGGAATATGGGTCATCTGGGACAAATCTTCGGTTGGTATCTCCATTTTGGACGTTAACCGTCAATATACTCATGTCTCTCTGAGGTGGATGCATTCTAGTATAGTGGAGTGTGTCACCTTTGTGTATGGAAGCCCTAGACGTAAGGAAAGAAGATCCCCATGGGACAATCTCATTTCTCTGAATGATTCGGTGGATAGGGCTTGGACTATTGTGGGCGGTTTCCATCTTAAATGATAACGAAAAAATAGGAGGGGTGATGTGTGTTTCGACAGTATTAATGAGTTCCGTGATTGCATCAATGATTGTAGCTTAATTGATATTGGCTTCAAATGGCCTCAATTTACTTGGAAAAGGAATAAGCTTAGAGAAAGGTTGGATCACACCCTAGTTAAAGAAACTTGGGTCATTTTTTCCCTGAAAGATTTGTGTTCCACCTTCCTTTCTTCTCTTTGGATCACATACCCATACTTGTGTGGAAGGTAAAAGATTGGCTTCTGATTCTAGCAACAAACCTTTTCGCTTCTTGGGTTCTTGGCTCACTTGCGATGGCTTTGAGGATGTGGTTCCATGTTACTGAAACGATAACACATCTTGGAGAATAGCTAGTGAAGACTTTCAACAGAAAGCCAAGGTGTGGCACATTACCTGCAACAAAGCCCACCTCTATAGGAAGTTTCGACTTTTGGGAGGTGTGATTCTGAATCTTCCCGTTGGGTTTGATGGATCATGCGTTTTATTTTACTTTTTTGAGTTTTGCTCATCAATTCCTTCGAATTTTCGTAATGAATTGATGGATCGAGCGTTTCCATGCAAATGAAATATTAAAAAAATATTTAAAAAAATATTAACATTTGAAAGTATTTAGAAGATGGATGCAAATTTTCAACAATGCACTCTGTTAATGGCCCCTATCTTGTAACATAAAAGCATGTGGAAAGTTGAAAGCCCAAGATATGCCACATGGCTTATTTCGGAGTGTTAAAGTACACTATTACCCTTTAAACGTGGCAACTAGGTGTGTTAATGGGCCGAGTCGAGCCGAGCTTTGGTCTTAAAAGATTAAGTATGTGTTTAAATGTGTCATTACCTATTATAAATATAATTTATAATTAAACAAGAAATAAGCTTTTATACAAGTTCAAGCCTATGCGGAGCCAAATGCCAATGGTGTGGCAACCCCCTACTTCAAATGGTCATGAACAATAGTCAATAGTCTTTTTCTGTTCAACTCAAGCACAAAGTATATAGGAAATTTGCCCAACCAACCGTGTGATCCACCTAAAAGTAAGACATTTCTACGAAAAAAAAATAGTTTAGTCTGTCAGACAACCGTGTGATCCACCCAACCAGGATATACCAGTTGAGAACGATCCTCTACAACCGAGGATGAATACCTCCTACGAGGGAATCACAAGGCCGTCAATCACGCTCAGATCTCACGGTCCTGGGTCATCCACCAGACTTAGGTTCCTGTCTCCTTAGAACTCAAGGATACAGAGGTACGAGCCTATAGAACAGATCCTGTTCAAGTAAGGTCGTGCTCTTCTAACCCAGCTCTTAGATATAAAAACATTTGTGTTTTACTCTTCATACTTGATGTGGGACTATCTTATCAGTTTGAGATTGACAAGAAAATGTTGTGTTCTAATTGTTGTGGGCTTTCGAGATTTTCTAACGAAATTGGTCTGACTTACTTTGAAAAGGCATGTGACGGTCAATCGCTACATTTCCTGAAACGATGTTTCTACATTGCAGCATTGGTCCCAAATCTTGATCTTTCTTTCGAGAAAAGAAGAACTGGCTAGACTAGACACTTTGGAAGGCCCTTATTAAGTTTGGCGAATTAATGCGAACCATACACAGCTAGGTGAATCATGGTTGTGCTACCCATTTCAAGCAAGGGGCACCTGTGTGCATAGATAGGTAGTAGCTAAGCTGTAAATGACTCTTTTATTAAATTTTCTGGATTCAAAACAACTACTATGATTATACTTCTTGCTGGAATTGTATTGATTACTTAAAGGACCTAAGGGTGTGACGAAATATTAGAATCTTTGTTGTGTTTGGAGGCTAGGAGCCTTATTATGTTAGCAGCGTCATTAGGCTATGCTTCTTCCATAGATCTAGATTATTAGTTTAAATAGGAGTATCAGGTTAATGTTCTGTATCATATAACAACATCACAGTCCTGTCAGCTAAAATGTACTCTGTCTCTTCTGTCCTTTTAGTCTTTTCCCTATAATTCAGGTTAGCCTTACGTAATTGGATATGTTTAATTTTGTCAATGCCTGTGATGCTGCTGGTGATTCTAAACCATCAATTCAATATATCTCTTAAGATTTGTGTGTGCTAGTTCGAAATTCTGAAATAGACTCTTACACCCACGTTCATGGATTTCCGCAATTTGTCATAAAGACAAATATCAATATATCATAAGTTTTTTTTCTCTCAAACTGACCACTAGCGATTTCTTTGATAGTGTTAGTTTTAGCAATGTTCACATTTCTTTTCTCAGCTTTACGGGTGAGATTAGTCACAAGGAGAATGGCGACAACAAGTCACACAAGCAGTGTGGGGTTGTCTTCACCAGATCTCACCAACTTTGTTTCGTGACAAAACATTGCAGGCTATAACAATGTTATTGTTGAGCCATTTAACTTTAACGGGTAATTCGATTCTTATGTTACAGCAAAATAAAATAAACTTCCTCCAGAGACATTCTACAGATGGGGCTCATGGAAAAAAAAAATTCTCACCTCAATTTTTTTTTTCTCTCTTAAATTTTTGTCTCTGCTGGAAGATGTCTTCATTTCCTGTAATAGGACAATAACATTACCCTTTATCGTTAAATTATGGCACTATTGTAACTCCATATTCAATGTTAGAATTCATTGTATTGAAAAGAGAAGCTCAACAATTGCGTAGCTTGAAAACAAGTTGGAGGACAAATTAACGTAAGAATCCTATTTCAGTGTTAATGTATTTATTGCTAGGGATATGTTATACTTATATAGGGTTAAAATTAATAGCTCTACACATCAAAAAAAAATAAAAAAATTAATAGCTCTCACTTTATGTTACTTTGTGTTGATGTTACTTTGTGACCTATGTTTTGATTTTGATCCAAGATAATGAAGTTGGTAGTAATAAAAAATTATAATAAGATTGGTAGTTAAAATTTTGATTTATCACTATATTTTTAATGTTTTTATAATTTTTTTACGTTATGATTTTACGTTTTACAATTTTTTATCTCCATATATTTTTATGTAAAATCTTGTTTTTAACTGCCTTGATTGATAGTAAGAAATAGTAAAAAAAGATAATAAGTATAACTTTATCCATTTTTTTAAAATAATCTAACAAATTAAAATTACATTATATTTTATATTCAATTAAAGATTGATATAGTTTTACTTAATTGTTTTTTTTTTTTGGGGTGGGACTTAACCTAAAGAAGTATTTTTTAACAAACATGCATTACGTATATAGAGATATTATCTCCTATCTCCATTGATCTGTGGTAATGTTGAAGTTTTTTTAATTTTAATTCTACGGGACGATGAATTTCTATATTTACTAGCAAAAGTATGTCATGGAGATTTCATTTATGTCTTATTGTATTGATGAACTGAAAAGGAAACATGAAACACATTTTTGGGATATCAAAAGTATTTTCAGGATTACTGAATACTCAGTAAATCATTTATTAAATATGACAAAAAGTAATATTTTTATATTATCTTTGTCTTTATAATTATTTTCACTCTTATCTTTTATTTTTTCTATTTTAGCAAAGGAGCATGTGCTCCAGAAACATCGAAAATGAGCTCTCAGGTATCTTTCTACAGAAGAGTCTGGAAGGAAATAAAAAAAAAAAAAGAGTTAAATGATTTTAATTTTTTAATTGAGGTAACATAAATTATTTTCTTTCAAATAAACAGAAATAATTAAAAAATTACTCGATAATGTTATTTTATTTTATCTCGAAATCTCATGTCTATTATCACGTATGAAAAGAACTCAGTCATCTGCAATTTTTATTAATGATTAACATCGCATTAGCAGTTAAAGTGACAGTTCACTCTTTTTCATTTTACAAATATTTTAATCAATAAATTATAAATTTATCGTCGAGACTAATTTAGATTATAGACAGCTGTGAAGAGTTTATCCATGATTTGTTGTTAAAAATTATGGGATGTTAAAATGACCAAAATACTCTAAAGAAATCCTAGATTATGATTTCATTGTTCGTAAAATGAAAGTCAATTTTTTTAGCATATTAATTTCATAATTATCACAACTATTACTCTTGAGCAAATAATAAGGGTGCTAGCTACTTGGAGAATATATAAGGAAAAGATAAAAAATCAGATAGTCTCAAATCATAATAATAAACAACGACACTTCGAGAGTTGAGGTTGATTTCTCTGCCACTTAACAAGGAAAAACAAAAATGGAAATCGTTCAAATCCCCGGCGATACATACACTCTGGGCTTCATCGGCGCCGGAAAAATGGCCGAGAGTATTGCCGGAGGCGCCGTCCGATCGGGCGTCTTGCCTCCATCTCGCATTCGAACCTCTCACAATAACCCTGCTCGACGCGCCGCCTTTGACTCCCTCGGCGTCACACTCCTCTCTTCAAACGACGACGTATTCCCTCACTTTCCTTTTCCTCTTTTTCCTCTCACTCAAAACTCACTTCTGATTCCTCGCAGGTGGTTCGAGAAAGCAACGTCGTCGTTTTCTCTGTCAAACCTCAGTTAGGTACTTCCACGGTTTCAATCTCACTTAAACGATTCTTTTGAATCGTTGAATGGAAATTTTTATTTCGATGGTTTTTGTGTTGTGTTGTTGCAGTGAAGGACGTGGTTTTGAAATTGAATCCGCTACTCACAAAGAACAAGCTTTTGGTTTCGGTTGCTGCTGGAGTCAAGTTGAAAGATCTTCAGGTTCTGGAATGCAATATTTCTTTCTTTCTTTTTTCTTGCTTTTTGCTTTTTGTACTTGTGCTGTTGGAGTATAATTTCAATAGGAACATAACATATAGTTATTATTGGCTATAAAAAAAAAGAGTTGAGAAAAAACTTATAGCAATAGCTTCTTATTTATGGCTGAATGTGGGGATATTAAGAAAATTATAAAAAATATAAATAAATAAAAAATTCAAAGGGTTCTTGGTTTCATTAAAGCTAGATTATAGCCTACTTGTTTGTGATTGAGTAAGATACTTGAACAAACTTATACTTGCACGCTCTTCAATACTCCCTGCACAAGCCAACATTGGATAATTACATGTGCACATATTTCACATAGTTTGTGCAAGTAGCTTTTCCCTTTGTGATTATATTCCGCTTTTCTTTAGCATTACAGATTTAATTAGGTTGCTTATTTTTATGGAAATGGTTGTTTCATAAAATGTAGGAATGGGCTGGGAACGACAGATTTATAAGGGTAATGCCTAATACTCCTGCCGGTGTTGGCGAGGCAGCATCAGGTATTACCTTTTTTTAAAGAGCATATTGTGTTTTGTTCTTCAGTTACTTTCTTTATGCTGAGAGTTGAGAACATATGCTGTGTGACTTTTTTGTATAACTTAGTAGTTCCATAATTGACTTTCTGAATTCTAAACTGTCAATTATGCTTATTATTATTGCTTTTTGTTCATTAGTTTTGTTTTTAAATTTGATTCTGATGCCATTAGTCTATCACTTGCTTGTTTCTTTAAATTTCTAACTGCAAAAATCTTTTAACTTGTGAAAACAAATATGATAAAATTATTATAGTCTGCTTTAGCGGTTTTGTTCTTCACTTTTATAAAGAGTGGGGTTGAAAGGCTCTCACATGCAGTTAGCATTTGGTTCTTTTTTCTTTTTGTTTTTTTTCTGGATGCTTGAATTGCGTGGTAAATAGTCTCAATTATCAAGAGTACTCTTTTCATAAATTACAAGAGCAAGAATGCCTTCTCTTACACACTATGGTAATTCTGTGTCTTGTGTATTATTCTTGAAAACAATGGATATTCCTTATTGCGTTTCTTTCTTTATCAATTCACATTGATGACTGTTAAGAGAGTTGCTTGAACAGATTAACTCAAGTTAAACTATGGCAGTTATGAGCTTGGGGGGAGCTGCAACAGAAGAAGATGGAAACCTTATAGCCAAATTATTTGGGTCAATTGGCAAAATATGGAAAGCTGATGAAAAGTATTTTGATGCAATAACTGGCCTGAGGTATGTAGATCTCATTTTATAAAAATGATATAATAAAATTTGGATACTATCTAAGAAATCCACTAGAAATTTTCATTTTATCTTTGATGGACGGAAATTTTCTTAGAGTTAAGAGATGAAGCCATGCAATTTTAGGCTATATACATTTGAAAGAACAAAAGAAGAGTGTCTGAGATGAATATTCTGCTGGGTGATTATTATTCTTTTTTCCTTTTTGGTTGTGTGTACATGGGAATTGAATTCAGGCCTCTGCCTTAACTCCACGCGGACCACGCCTTTCTTATTCTCCTTCTTTATATAATGATTGTACTTTCAATCCCAGGGAGCCTTGTAAATTGATTTCACCTCACCTGTTCAAGTGATTTGTGAACTTTGCCCCTATTTTTTAAAATTTGTCTTGGTGTAGCTTCTGAGTTCTGATAATGGCTATACTCATTCCTGCAAGCCTTTTAGACAAGCATATATACTCTTTGCAGATTTGTCTATTTGGAAAACAATTTTAATGTATTTACGAAAAAAATTATTTTTCCTCAATTATTCAGTGGCAGCGGTCCTGCTTATATTTATTTAGCAATAGAGGCTTTGGCTGATGGAGGAGTAGCAGCTGGTCTACCTCGCGATCTTTCATTAAGTCTAGCTTCTCAGACTGTAAGTGAAGTGAAATACTATCCTTTGACCATTTAATACGGGAAGTTCATACTTTATTTCTCTTGATTTTTTATAATTCATGTGATGCTTTCTATCTCTTTTCTTATCCCATTATGTCAAAAAACCACATATAAAGAAAAGAATATGGGATGCATTAGATATATTGCAATTGGTCTTTTTTAACTTTTAGAAGAGTAAAATTGTTTCAAGTTTCTGTAGCATGGTATTTCCAGTTTGCCAGGATGGGAACTTTTTCTGGCTTTATAAGTAAGCTGAAGAATGGTTTAAGTTTCAGTGTAACATTTTCTGGATTAAATGCTTAGAATGTTATCATTAGCTGTACTGTGTATAAGTCCAGTAAACATAACTCATAGTCTATACTAGATAAAGGTCTCCAAAAATGAATCAGGAATTTGATTCACGTAATTTACCAAGTGTCAGCTATGTTGCTGTGTTTACTGGACAGGTTGAGCAAGTAACCAGTCAAATCAATCTAAACCATCTAGTTTATATCGGCCAACAGATCGCAGAAAGCCAAGTCTAATATTACACCAGTGCATCCAAATTGTGTAGAAGCAGCTTAGACTTGGCCGCAACTTTTTACTGGTTTTAATTAAACAACACGTATGCTTGCACACAGGCATAAACTAGCACTCCAAGGAAGACAAAAATTAAATAAATAAGGTTACAGTGAATGCAATTTCTGCTGCTTGAATTTGGAAGCAAGAATTGTACTGGACATAATGTTGTACGGGCAAATCTTCTGCATTTGTAAGCTTAGGGTACTTACATTTTTAAAAAGATTGTTCCTATGGTTGTTTTATTGACTCGTGTATATGTTTGTATGTGTTTTCCAGGTATTGGGAGCGGCGTCAATGGTCACTCGTGCTGGAAAGCACCCAGGACAGCTCAAGGATGACGTTACTTCTCCTGGTGGGACAACAATTGCGGGCATTCATGAGTTGGAAAAAGGTGGGTTCCGTGGAACACTGATGAATGCTGTTGTTGCTGCTGCTAAGCGCAGCCGAGAGCTTTCCTGAATCTGGAGATGAGGATTTTACCTTTTTAAGCTAAAATCTGATTTCAGTAGAATTTTCTGTTTACAATATGTAAACTTGTTCTTCTTTGAGATTAGCGAATCTTGCGGGAATGTTTGGCCACAGCAACTTTCTTGTCCTTTTCTTGATGCTACTGTTTCTGTTAGGGTTTGGCCAATAAGCATAGCATGACAGTTATTTACGCTTAGGATCATGGATACGCACGCATGTAAAGGGTTGATGTTTCTCTATTGAAATAAACACTTGGCCACTAAGAGTTGCGTCCGCGTGTGTTATGCTTGTCATTTCTAATATTTCCGAGCTTCTTTTATTTAACTGCCGCACTTGATATGTTTGAAAGTCATAAAGGTCCCACATTCAAGTTAGATGTTAAACAAAGTTAAATGTTTTCAAAGGAAAGAATGGTTCGGTATGATGCAATAACTTCCACGGCACCAAGTTCGTTCAATGTACCTGTATGCTTCAAGTTTTTCAAATTAATGTAAGTGGTGACCGCTGACCAGACCTTAAAAATGAAGTCCGGCGACTTATCTATTATAGCTTATGGAGACATATCTATTTAGACATACGAGAAAATTGCAATTCACAAGTCATGTTGCCGTTTCAATAATAAAGGGTGACTTAACAAGGTTTACATGTGATGGGCAAGGCAACTTGGTAGTGCTGAAGAGAAGTAACCACATCATACAGTTATTAATAGATTTGGCCCAAGCATTCTCTAAATGCAGCAAAAGAGTGAGATTCTTCAACAATATAAAGATAAACCGATAATGACAAACGAATTTTTATCTTATCCATAGCAAGAAAAGGTTTGCCAAATGCAAGTAGTGATAGGCTTAAAATAGAGAAAGTTTGAGTAATGCTATTTGTCCCAGAGGGAATTACCGAGAGCAAAGAATAATATGAATTAAACCAAGATATATAATATACTTTTCTGGAAATTTATAATATCAGTAGTAAACTGCAGGTGGAAGCGCAAAACATAAATAGCATACAACAGATTAGTAGGAAGTCATCTTATTCTGTATCTTGTATCAAGTTGTTGATCATGTTTACCAAAGGAAGAGTTCCCTTTGCCATAATCTCTATTCTAGATGTATTAGAAGCATAAGAAAATAGAGAGAGTCCAAAAAACAAGAGCTCAGGAAGAAACAGTCTTGATGATAAGAACCCATGCCAATAACGAGGTTCCAGATCAAAAAACGCATCAAAAAATCTCCTTGTGCCTGGCAAATCAAGCTTGAGTAAGATGTCCATACCAAAACAGAAGAACTCCCTTTGGCGCCTCCTTTGGATGGGCCATAAATCTTTCCACACTTGTGCAGACAATTCAACACCTGAAAGACTTCTATCAGAACCAAGGCACTGAACAATAGAGTTAGCAACAATAGGAGCTGCAGCTAGGGTCCTTGCTACCATATACCCAGTTGAAGGATGCACCATCCCAGCAGTACCACCAATTCCAACAACTCTCTGTGGAAGAACTGGGAGGGGGCCACCCATGGGAATGACACAGTGCTCATCTTCTTCAATGCTTTTCACTTTAATGCCCAAGTGTTTCAACCTAGCAACCATTCTTTCCTGTATATCCTCCATTCGTAACCCGGGGCGCGCAACAAGAGAAGTTTCTTCAAGAAATATCTTGGTGGATGAAAAGGGCATTGCATATAGAAAGGTAGGTGTTCTGCTATTCCTCTCCTTCAGCTCCATGTCACTGTTCAGATGTGAATCTCTCCAGTCCATAAAAAGCATTTTATCTACATCAAAAGGGTGTTCATCAACCTCAGCCAAAATACCATATGCAACTTGGTAACCTGGATTATATGGTTTATCATACTGAACAAGGCATCTAGAAAAGCCAGTTGCATCTAGAACCACAGTTGCCTGAACAGTGACACCATCATTACAAATCAGCAGAGATTTGGAATCCTCATGAATAACCTTGATAACTTTAGCTTGGTGAAACCTAACACCATTTGATATGCATTTTTGCAGCATCTTTGACTTCAGCTGCTTCCTATTGACCCTACCATAAGGTCTATCTAGATCCTTCTTGGTTTTATCATCAATGAAGACAACAGCACCAGACCAAGTGGTGTCAAGGCAATCAAGTAAATCCATGGCTTCAAATTCATCCACCCAAACACCATAATTATTGGGCCAAATTAATCTGGGGTTTGGGTCAATGGCACAAACTGAAAGTCCTGCCCCAGAAACCTGCTGTGCAACTGCTAGCCCTGCAGGTCCTCCTCCCACAACAGCAAGGTCTACCACAGCTCCCTTTGATGAATCATACAAAGGAAGCTCAAAATCCAGATTCTCCTTCTTAATTTCCGGAACAAGCTCCAGAAGGGCACTGCAACTGGCCCTCAAACCACCACGTTTACCCCATTTCACTAGTGGTTTCTTGGAACCAAATCTAAGCTCTTGGTTTTGCAACTTAGAGGAACATGAATTGCTCAATTTTTCTGAATAACCATGAAGTGGGTGCAAAAACTCAAGCTTGTTAGGTGTTTTGAGCAAAGTATCCATAGATATCTTAAAAATCTCTCAAAATCCTTAATAAATCTCTAAAATAGTACTCAAAACACCATCTGGGTCACACTAAATAACACACAAGAAGAAGAATGTTCCTGAAAGATGTTCAATTTATCACTTTGAACAGTTACACCAACTAGATGCAGCAACAATGAAGGCACAATAATAACAGCAACCGACAATTATTCAGGTTGACTGAATTTATCGGTGTGTTGTGTTAATGAGCTAAGTAGAGTTGATGGCTTACCGTGGAGCAGAGGAAGGGGAGAAAACGAAAAAACATTGGAAGAACTCATTTGCACAAGTTAAGGAACCAGAAAACCATAGACATAAGAAAGAACGTTGGTTTTGCTAATGGTAAAGCTCGTGTGGCTATCAGACACCAGTTGTCAACGACAAACCCAAGTGGACCATCTTTTTTTATTGTAAAAAACAGGAAAATGAAAATTGGGAAATTGTTGGTGTTGGATAACTTCCGGTGGTCACCGTACCGTAGTAACCCTACACATTTCTAATTAATGTCAATTGGTTCACCCATCAACATCGTCATTAATACGATGTATTTTATTTGTTTTACAATAACTAAAATTGATGAAAATGAGATTTGTCGAAATTTCTCTTTTGAATTTTTTTTTTTAAAATAAATAAATTTGATATATACAAATCTAAACCTACATTTATTCTAATATTGCGTTCAATAATCGACGAAATTAATTTATATGGTCTATCTTCCACTCATGATAATTATATAACTTGAGGTTTAAGTGTTGAATCTAACATCTTATAGGACTTTAAGATAAAGGTGTAAATGTGTCAGATGGTCTATTGGAATTTATGATCTAGCCTACATCAAGTCAAACTACTTATTATATATAGTAAAATTGAACATATTCAAGCTTTTAAAAACCTTATTTGAAAACAGGTTATAGTCTTCTTCTTTTTTTACAAGGTCCGACCTATAAATTTACAGGTTTACCTATGTTATAATATTTATTTTAAATTAAATTATTAGTTAAATAATTTTAAATAATAAAAAAATATTATTTTAAATATCTTTTCAATTCTTATGCTTAAAGAGGCATAAGCTAGACCTTCTATTTTAAAAATATAGGTCAAGCTATACTTATAATTTGATCTATATCAGGTTAACAGATCAGACTAGGCTGAAAATATTTTATACAAGTCTAGCCTATTTAAGTCAAAGTCTAACCCGGCTCAAGCCATTTAAACCCTTACTTTAAGAGATTTATTTTATCACAATAATAGTAATTAAAAATAAACCAAACACTAAAAGAAATAGGTCCTGAATATAAAATTTTGTATTAATTTGTAAGAAGGTTTATGTAAATAATATGTAAAATAGTATCTATATTAGTGTTTCTGCTCAATTACCTTCTAACTAATGTGTGTGTGTCGTGGGACCAAACTATCTACATCATACTCTACTTAGGCTGAGCATCAAAGTCGTGCTCTAATAACTCTGTCCATATCGGAGCGGTCATCAGTATATCCTTTTCGCAAATGCAGGACCTCAGCTCACCCTATATATAGCTGAGATTATGATAGAAGGCATTTACCATAACTTCTGAATAGGGACAGAGAATCTCAGCCAACACTATCAGATGTGACACCTCCAACAATGCCACTATGTCAAATCCCTCCGACATAAAGAATGTAAAATTCAATGATTTCAGCTGACAAATGGATCTGCTAGCAAGATCAGCCATGAATTGTGCATGCTGCGAGGTGTAACACCCCGTATATATCCGGCAATGTTATCATACTATCGTATTAAGCAGCGCTTAATAAAAATGCGGAATATCTTTTTCTTTTCAATTATGATGTCATTATCATTACCAACTTGCTTATTAATCAATTAATAAAACAACGCCTGTATGTAATTGCAATAAAACAGCTATCTGAATATACCTCATAACATAGATAATAAAAGTGTGGCTCTAGTCACGGAACTACAACAACGTAGACCAGACCATCTAACAGTTTATACAACTCCAATCTAAAGCACTAAATAAAGTGTCATGGACAATCCCTATGCTTACTCAAATAAGGCAACACGCCCAACATCAGTCTCAACAACAACGTAAACATAAATAATGGAAAACATAAACAGCATCCATAACCAGTCATGGCAGCAAACAACATAATATCATCAACTAAGCTCTGGCCTCCTGCCGCCAGAGGCATCAGTCACCAAACTACCGGAACCTGAAATAAGCATTCCCCAAACGTGGGGTGAGATCTCTAAACAAGAAATCTCAGTAAGACAAGGGGTCCTCAAGGATCTTCCACCCCAAGCTCACTTACATGTGCAATATAAGTTTAAAAGCAGATATCATCATCAGTTCTAAAATAGTGCAATGCAGCAGATAATCATGTCATGTGTGTCAATTCTATTCTATTGGCCAGAGAAATGCAAGATTTACATACGCCAAATACCCACACTAGTGCAAGACGCTACTTGCATTCACCCCGGATCACCGTATCGTATGACGCTACATACTCAGGCTTACCGTCAAGATGAAACAACACATGCATATTAAAAGTCGTTACACATAAAGCTCATCAGCATTTCAAATATTCAAAGCATGTAACACAACATGCATACAACCACACCCCCATGGGACATGGTGGAACCACAACATGGCTAAACCGAGGACACGAAAGCTTACCTTGCAAGCTAACACCCAAGGCCAAGAGTCCACAGCTCAAAGTCCAAACACAGCAGATTCACAATCTGTTATGGACCAATACTATATCAATAATAATGCGACACAAGCATATAAATTAAAGACAACACATTTCCTTACGTTTTACGTCTTAAGGCTCCATACCAAGCCATAAGTCCTTAATCACAGCGATTCTGACTTAGTTCATTAATTACAGAAGTTCCACTTCATCAATCTAGGGTCCACAAACCCCCAATAGCCTACTGTACACACAACATAGCTACTGTTCTTCGAAATCCCAGAATATCCGGATATTCCTCGGGACCATATCCGGATATCTCACTGGACATATCCGGATATGCAAATCTAGAATCCCATATCTGGATATCTGATATCCGGATACTCAAAACCCATATTCGGATATCACATATCCGGATATTCCTCGGGCACATATCCGGATATTTCACGATAGAATGCAGAAAATGCATTTCGTGAAGATATCCTTCCAAGGTTCCATTTTTAACACTTAATTACGTTAAAACATGTATCTTTATACTGATTAAGGTCCACACCCTAGTTGGTTACTTGACTAACCCTTTAAACATGAAAAGATCACACCTTTAACCCATTAAAACACAAGCTCAAGGTAGGTACAACTCACCAAAGCTCAAAACAGAGGATCAATGGCTCATGGAGCTCACCACACTGCCTCTACAGGTTCTGGAAATAAGGTGTACGAAAATGTAACACAAAGGTTGGTCCTTTCTTCACAAAGAAGCTTCTTGAAGCTTCACAAGCCAAGAACAAGACTCCAACCACCCAAACAACCCAAAACAACAGCTCCACCCACCAAGGTCAGCACCCTCAACTCAGAAAAATGCCACCAACACACTCCCAAAGACCACTCTCACTCACCACAAGTGTTTAGGAGAAGAATAAGTGAAGGAAATGGCCTCAAAGCTCAAGAAATGGTGAAGGCAAGTGAAGGAGACACCAAGTCAGCAAGGAGACCCACACTCAGCAGCCATTCACACACAAAAACTGAGGTCCTAGGGTTATGTGCCAATCATAAGGCTATTTATAGCGGTTTAACCATTAATCACCCAGTATTAACTTTAAATCTACGCTTAGCATTTTAATCCCAAACTCTGGATTCTTAACCTACTCAATTTTACAAGAATTATCATATTTTTCTTATAATTTTCTGAGCACCTTTCCAGTACGCGCTTTTCCAAGCTAGTACCGGTTTCTAGCACCAGTTCTCATTATTTGGACTTGAAACTCGTTTTACAAGTCCTATATATCATTCTAGTAATTATCATGCACTTATATTAATTTTTCGGGATACTTTTTCGGTACTCATTTATACTGGCTAACAGAATCGGTATCTGCACTTTTCTTCCAAAAAGCGACTTTTAGCATTATTACTCACTTACTATAATTATTAAAGCCTCATAATAATTATTAGGGTCAATTATGGAATCATTTCCTATTTTCTCATAATTTATTAATTAAATTCTTTAATTAACGGTGCGGGTTCTTACTCGAGGTATAATATCCCTCACTATAAGATTTAATTAATTGCATGTAATTAGGCTTAATATATGCAATTAATTTTATATTAATAAGTTGAATTAGGTAAAATATCTAATTAAATAAATTGGGGTCACTTTTAAGGTAAAAAGTGCAGTCAATGAAAATTATAGAGTAAAAATGTGTGTAGACAATGTAGATACAACTTATGTTTTAATGATTACAAAGTGACAACAACAAAAAGAGCATAGCATTAATCAAGAGCAAAAAGCATCAACCCTATGTGGATATTAAAGACGTATGATATAGCCACACAAGAAGAGTAATGACATATCAAAGTGGCAAGATGATTGGATCAAGAGCAACAAGAAATATTTAGAAGACCAACACTAAGATCAAAGACAACAAACCATTGACAACATCTAAGAGAAACTCAATATCATAACCATGGTGAAAAATGATCAAAACCAACAAAGTGTCAAGCATTGTCATATCCAACAAGTCAAAGCATCTAGCTCAAGTAAAGATCCAAGACACAAGACATGAAGCTAAGTCTAAAATCATATTTAGAATATATCTTTAGGACTTAGAATATATGTGAGGGTATATGATAGATTGTATTGCATGAGCTCAAAGTTTTTCTTAAAGTAAATGTGTTTTTCGAATTGCATAATCAAAACCTTTATATACTTGAAATAAATTTAAAAACCCATGAAAAAGGTCCTTGACATGTTTTATAACTTCAAAACATATCTATCAAGTCAAGATCTTTCATAAAAATTGGTTGGAAGCAAGTTAGAACACATTTGAACTTAGAATTTGCTGAATAATTTTGCTTCTGTCTTCAATATAATTTTTCGTATCCAAGATGATGGATTTAGATCTTGTGTTCGTCATAAAAGTTGTAGATATTTATTTTATCTTTCCAACGAGACCAAGATCACATCAATCCGACAAGAATAGCTCAAGTTATGCGCAAAATACGAAACAATGTTATTGCTATCGTATTTCCAACCTTTCCAATAGGTTGGGAATCGATTCCTTATGAGCAGGAATTGATTCCCACTCTCTGGAAAAGTTGGGAATCCATTCCCACTCATTGAGAATCGATTCCCCCCGCAACAGAAAGCCTATAACGGCTATAGACGACTAGTTTTGCTAAAAATTACTATAAATACATTCCTTATGACCCCTAAAACGTTATGATCAATATTCCTACACATCTTAAGGATGATTTGAGAGCTTCTACACTATCATTTGCATATTCTTTCATATCCTTCAAAGATCAAACATATTTGAGCTCATATCTTGAAAATCCATATACCCATAGTGCTTCGAGTTGTATATCCACACTTTGAGAGTGTATATTTATTTTCAAATATTTTCCTCCTTGTTTTCTTGAGTTGAAAGGGTTGTGAGATTCATTGTTTGAGAGGTAGCCAAATACCTAAGTAAATTTGGAGTGAATTGTAAGGTTGCCAAGTACCCGTAAACTTGGAGATTGTAAGGTATCTAAGAACCCGAAGTCTTGGAAGATTGTAAAGGTTTTTCAAGCACCCGTGAAGCTTGACCATTAGTGAAAGAGTTGATCGAGCAGCTTCAGTATGGACGTAGGTCACAAGTGGTGGTGACCGAACCAGGATATATTGTATTTACAATTCTCTAAACTCTAAACTCTTTATTTCTAGCACTTTAATTGCTTCTTTGATATCTTGTATGTGCTAGTATAAGTTCTATAATTATGAGATATTATATATTACGGATTATTTGAATGCATTGATTATCTTTTCATATATCAAAGTGTGCTTGAAATGATTATTTAGAAACAAGAAGGGGGCTTTTGTGAAAATCTTGTAATACTCAATTCACCCCCTCTTGAGTAAGGAAGCCACACTTCTAACAGACAAAAGTACCCAAAATATAAAAGTACGGTTAAAAATATTATTAGAAAAATATTATAGTTCATTGGACTAAGTTTGGTGGTGAATGGAGTTGAATAGATAGATGAGCTTATACCCAACTGAAATAACTAACCTATGTTAAGTGACAAAACAAAGACAAAACCCACCCATTTCATTCTTCTTCTTCGTTAGAAATTTGGGAGAGGAGAAGAGAAGCTATAGCCATTGAACTCCAAATCCTAACTTTCCCATTTCTCATCCAAATCAACTCATTCCAAAGACAAAATCACTTCAAATCTTTTTCTCTTTCTTAACCCTAACTTAGTTTTGAGTGGGAACCATTGTGGAGTGAGATATTCCTTGTGGAAGGGGGCAAAAATCTTGAAGTTGGAGGAGCTAAAGGTGAAGCCTTGATTCCTTGAGCTTGGTGCCTCTTCCTTACACCCTTGGAGTTGTATTTGTGGTAAGAACTCTAACTCTTGTTGTCATTTTGGAACATATGTGCATTAGGATTTTGTTTTAAGAAAATGCATGATTAATGAGGTATATTAGAGAGATATTGAAGTTAAATTCCTTTGCAAAAGTTGTTAGGAATGATAAATAAACTGTAGAAGTGGACTTAGATTATCATTTTGTTATTGTTCAATATATTGGAAAAATTCATGCTTGGGAGTTTCTTGCATTGTTGGGCCATGATTTGGTTGGATGGTTGATTGTGTCCCTTGAGGTGAGAGGATTGAGCCTTGTGGACCAACATTGAAGGACCAACCATTGAGCTTAACTAGCTCATTAGGATTGGTAAGTTCATGCCTTAGTTGTGGTGTGAATTTGATTGTTTGGTTGATGAATATTGATATATTATTGGATGCAATAGATTGATTGCATTACACCTTGTGTAGGTATTTGTTTGTGAGGTTGTTGGTATTGTTGTAAAGCTTGGTTAATTGCTTATTGGTGGTTGTAACGCCCAGCCACTTGCAAAAATTAATGATTGTCCCCACACACTAACACGAGACTTTTCAGTGTGCTTTGTCCTCACTCGCACACTTCCCGGGAAAACTTCCCAGGAGGTCACCCATCCCAGAATTGCTCCAAGTCAAGCACGCTTAACTGTGGAGTTCTTCCGATCCGGGCTTCCGAAAAGTAGATGCATCTTGTTAGTATAGGTAGTACCAATTAATTCTTATAAGCCATTCCTAACTGTACCGTCCCATACCAGCACAGCCTCTGGAATCCCTCTCTTTCGGGTGTTGATTCGATTCATTCATGAACCCCCAAGCTGCAAGATTTGGCATGAGCCGCTCATTGTCCGTGCCCTTTCGCACCGGCGATCACTCCCTGCCCTTGCCAGCTCTTGGGATGTTATAGTGGTGAACAAAGGTTGGACTTGAAGCAAATTGAGGTAAGCCTTCGGACTTTGGGTGTTGATCCCTTTATAGTTCCACCAAGCTCGGAATGGGTAGTGGTTGTTGATAGTGTATGTAAATGCAATAAAGTAGCTTAATGCTTTGTTATACGTATGTGTATGCACTGGGTGTGGCATAGGATGGTGGTTCCCTATGTTTTGTATGTTGCATGACAATGCGTAATTCATACTTGGTAGTTTAGCTGCCAGTAGGACTATTTGCATCTGAGTATCCTTAGGACAACGTGAGAGCTCGAGGGATGTCTCCTGAAGATGTTTTACACACTGCATGGATATGTATTTACTGTATTATTTACGGTTATTGCTATTATACTGCGAGTGAACTATGGGGTGGAGAATGCTCCAAGATTCTCATGTTTACTTAGATGTATTCGTATATCTCACCCCGTGTTGTGAGAATCCCCTTTCAGGTACAGATGTTGCAGGAGCCTCTGGTGGCAAGTAGCCATACTTGAACTAGATTGATACATGAGGATGTTGCATTATTTTGGTTATGCATGTCATTTAGTAGTTCCATGTATATGATTCACATTTGAAAGCCATTTGATAGGTGTGCATCATGTTTTATTTTGGTGGACTTAGCCTATGCTCACCTCTTTTGGTGTCTCTTTTGTTGATGGGAGCCAAGGATTTGATCATAGTGTTTTGTAGATAAGTCTCATGGTTATGTATTAAAGACACTTGGATATTGCGTAATATGGTACTTATTGTATATATGATGGAAGGGCGTGGATGCCTATTTTGATAAATGTGTGTCTTGAAATAGCTAGGAATCGTGTATTGAAGTAGTTGTATAATGTCTATTAGGTGAAAGAAAACCTTTGGGGTTGAGAATCAATGTAAATTTAAGAATATTATGTATTTTTGTCCATTTATCGTATCCTATATGATATATTTGGACCCTTGTGTCTTAATAGAAGTTGTAGATCTTTTTCTTAGCTTCCCAACGAGATCAAGATTGCGTCAATCGGATAAGTATAACTCAAGTTAGGGGTAAAATACTAATGTCAGGTGAAATCTCCAGACCGTGGCGCTATGAGCGCCAAAATTGGCGCTGTCAGTGCGGGATGACGCAAGGAAGTCAGTGTTCCCGCGCTACGAGCGTGGGTTTAGCGCTACCAGCGTGGGACCCCTGTGCAATTCAACACCTTTTTTTCAAAACTTCATAACTTGAGCTACGGTACTCTAAATTGAGCGCGGTTTGAACCCACGTGTAGCTAACGAAGTTTTTTAAAACCCCCTTTGCTAAATAATCAATTATTTAGAGCTTAGGGTTTGGTTATAATCAATTATAACTCCATCTGCTAAATAGAGATTTTTAAAAAATGTTTATTCGTTATTTAATCGATTAAAAAAATCGATTAAAAAACCATGTTTTAATCGATTAAATAATGGGGCCAACGATCAAAGCATTTTTTGATCGAGTATGCCCCGTGTGGTGATCTATTAAACATGAATAGATTGGTGGAATATTTTGGGTGAGAGACAAAATAATTATTCTTTAATTAATGAAGGGCAAAATCCTTCCAGTGATGTTAAGCAAATTTTGGTGAAACATGCATTCCACCAACCTCAATATATGGTAGCGAGTAACAGCCAAGGGGATCAACAAGCGAACTTCTTGATCCTTTACTTTTCGGTCCTTGAAATCTTTTGTTGTGTGTCTATAATTGTATAACTAATAAATTGATCCGCCAACATCTTACATGCTACAACCATATATCTCCTCTCTGCATCCTGGCAAATTTGCAAGTGCTTATCTGCGCTGCAGCCAAATATCTCCTCTTTACATCCTGTCGAATTTGCTAGTGTTTTTCGATCTGCAGCAGCGTAATTCTTAAAAATAATAAGCGTTAGGGTACATTTATAAGACATAAAGATAATTTCTTTGATAAAACAATAAATGAAACATTATCAGTAGTATTAGTAGATGACATCTACCCAAAAATTACGGGAAAAAAGAAAAAAACGCCCAATCATTATCATGCAACTATTCCCTTAGTCAATCAAAATGGTCAATATAATAAAAACAATAATACACCTTGCACCATGAAAAGGAAATTTACCTTCACTAGTAAATGTAGTTTACTTTCCTCTTCCATCCTCTCAATGATTCCTTGACTTCGTAACTCCTATACCTGGCATTAAGATTCCAAATTTGGTAATCCAGAGCCATTTAGACATCCAGATGCAGAAATAAATTTTTTTCAAGAAACAGTGAAATTCTTACTTATTTGCATCAGAATCTGGTAACTTTGGAGATGAGTTATCAGTGCCAGGGCTTTCTAGAGGATATCAAGCTGACATTACTTACATAAATTTTCAATTAGTGCATTTAAGTTTAAACTGTAACCAAAAAGTTTATACTATTATTTGTGCTGCTAATGTGTGATTCCAGCCTCGTTTCATGAAGATGAGTTCCAAAGTCAATCTAAATGTGAGCAAGGGAACATGGATAAACAGTTATTGAAATATTGAAAAAGACACTGATACCTAATTGGAAAATTTCATATTAAATAAATCAAATGGAAGGCATACAATTCGAAAGTACTGAGAGACAAACCTACCATCTTTGCATCCCTTGTCAGAATCTTTTCCTATTTGCTTGTCAAGTCTGTACTTTTGCAATGCAACAAAGAATAGTATGAATCAGAAAATTGTCATAAGTTTCTATTTCACAATATATTCTATAATTGAGTGTTGCAACAATGATATGCAAATGAACCTGAAGATCTCTCTTTGAGTGATAGAGTGTTAAACCCTTCACATTTATTGTCCTTATGCTCGCTCCTGGTGTGATTCTGTAAATAACAATTTTAATAAGATAATTGTAGAAGAAGCCCTAATTAGAACAATTGATCAGACAGAGGATAGTCTAATAGTTTGAGGTAGAGCTCGATATTATTCATTTTTATAAGAGTTTCCTAGGAAGTATTCACAAATTATAACATATCCCCACTACAAAGTGAGAAGAATAAATGCCACTAGATTTCTAATTTTTGGTTTTTCTACCTTTTTCGATGTTCTTTTAATGCCTTCGATCTGCTACAAATCAACATTGATGTGTATACCACCTTTAAAAGCATAAAATCACCATTTGAGTTAAAATACAATTTTAAACATAAAAGAATGAATCAAGAAAACTTAGAAGAGGACTTTATCCCCGTCATACACATGAAGAACTTTTCTCAAACAACGAACTTAAAAGGGTTGAGGTACAAATTACTGAAAGCTTTCTCCGTCCCTCATTCCTGGATAATGGCACTATGTTGAGTAAATGTTAATCAAAGTTCTTCAACCCATGACCAAGTCCTTTTTCTTTCCAAAAGAATATAACTTTACAAAAATCTCCATAACATAAGTTTGTGGAGAGAATACATATATTGTAATACATACATAAATAATATACTGACGAGCTATTAGAATGATGTTCCCCAAGCCTTATTGAACTTACCCAATCTCATTTGGGAATGGCCCATGCAAATTTCGAAACACCTTCCCTATCTTCAGTCTATGTAATCGTTGCAAGGTCAGCTGCCTCAGTTTTATGTGTTTGTTGTCTTTCAGCTGACATGTAGTGATTTATTTGTCTTACTTGAACTCTAACAAACTTCATCAACTTTAAAGGTATATCAAGCAATTTATTCTAGCTGCCAAAGCAGTCACACATCATCCTTATGCAGTGTCATTAAAACAATATGCAAATGATGACAACAAGTCCATGAACGATTTAATAAACTCAAAATAGGTACAGAAAGTCAAAGTAACATTCATTACAAAAGATTTCAAAGCAGTCACAAAGTGTGTCATGTAGAACCAAACTTCTATCAAAATACTAAGCGAATGATTACAACAAGTCATAGCAAGACTTCAAAACTAATTGTCAAAGCAGTTACAAATCATCGTTTTACAATGTCATGTGGAACCAAGTTTTTATCAAAACACTAAACAAATTTCATCATTCAATTTGCTGAACATTAGATAGGAAGGAAAACTCATTTTCTTTCATAAATAAAACACATAATGGGAAAGCACCCTCCACAATTTGTGACACTGCAAAAAAGAAATCTTTGAGTTTGAAGAAAGGCATAGGAAATCAATAGTGAGCACAATAGTAAAAGTAACAAAAATTTCAACTACTCACCGAACATTTTTTTTATCGATGGAAAAACTTTTTCCTTTCGTGACATTGTGAATTTTGAAATTGTTCAGTTATACCTAAATGATCCATTAAAAGCCATACATGTGTAAGCAACTCACCACCTTGGTTTAGTTGCTTAGCATAATGAAGCCCTCTACATTGGCTTGCTGCATGGCATAGAATCTCCACCCACACATGGCTGATCATTTCCCATTTTTGTTCTTTAGACCAGTTCTCCATCTCTACAGATTGTATTGATTTGGAAAGCCTGCATGCATCAAACAAGACACACTTGCTTCCGACTCCTTGAATCACAGATGGTGAAATTTCTGTATCCACTTGAAGTATTGTCTCACAAGCTTCATTTTTGTTTACTTCTAAAAGGCCACACACATCAGCACATGTTTCTTCAAATATAATCTGCCAAATCCCACTGGGCAATATAAAAAGACACACAACAAAGAGATATAACATATAATTTGACAACAATTTGCTTGTTATCCAACTTTGGGTTTCGACCCAACTTGGGTTGTCAGATGTGTCCGAATGATAGCAAAGATCTGTAGCAATATGCCAAAGCAAAATGCTTTCATCAAACTTTACCTTGACGCTCTAATCAACAACAGAACAGTTCAACTTGTCAAGGACTCGACCGCCCCGGTGGGCGCATAATAACTTACATGCTTCAACATCCAATGCTTCGTGAGATTTCAAGTTAAGCTAGTAAAAAATGAGTGTTTTCAATTCTGCAGGTACAACAGTTGTTGTTGGTAGTAAAATTCCTCAAAATACTTATAGATGCCAAGGAATTTTTGAATTTTGATGCATTTGATCGGCTCATCTTTCAAGGCAAAACTCATGAGATTGAATTGTGACATACGATTAGACCACCTCTTAGCATGTGAGAGTTTACAATTTCTCTGAAACTATGATATGAACTTGTAGAGAAAATTGACTCTCCAATTCTTTTGCTTGCTCAACCAAAACATTCCCCGACTTGAATAAAGTAAAATAATAACAGCACAAATCTCAAGCGAAATAGTAACATTGAAGAGCACAAAAGTATAAATATGGTAATTATTCATATGACCTTTATCTATCACAAAACAAAAGGTCAGAAGTGCAGAGAGTGTGCAAAAAAAGCTCACGGATTTGAGGAAAATGCCGAGGCGAGAGTAAGTCAGCATTGCCTTCGTGTATAGTAAATCATACATCAATTCAAGCTCAATCTCGATCACTTGAAAAACATAACCCCAAGATTTATTTTGAAAGAAAACTTGGCTGTTTTTGTGGTCTTCAAAACTGAGTATGAGATCAGCAAATAGACACTTGAAAATCTTAAAAAAATGGAATCCATTATGTAGAAAAGAAGCTTCTGGGATACAACTATTTGCTATTGCCCTTTGAGAATGATACAATATTGTGGGAGTAGTTTCAATCACTTCCCCTACGAAAATAAAATCCCCTTCAGTATCCCCTTCAGCTTGTCTTATACGGTAGTTATTCAAGAATTCAACATAATCAACATAATCAGATCCTAGGTCTGGGAGACTGGATTCTCTGAAATTTTTGCTGCTTGCCAACCTCAATGACCAAGCCCTCTCACCATATTTGATTATTCCTGCAACGAGAACTGGAATGGCAACGTAGTTAAGGTGGCTGCCATTCTATGACTTGAAAACCACGAAAACTATTGCTACTAGGTGATAGATTGACACAGGAAAATGTTGTAGCCATAATTCATTATCCTCAAGAGAGTAGGAAGTGATTGTATCAGGGCCACCAAGATGCAAAAGAAGGAAAGGTGCCCAGTTCGCCATAAATATGAAGTTGGGGTTTAGTGATGGATTTTTACTGTCCGAGAAAAGAGTGCCTAGCGCCAAAGTTGCAACACTAACTGCTGACAGATAGTTGAACCAGATAAAAAACTGTGTCAGTCTACCAGTTATATACCTCCTTCTGTTACCATTAAATAGAAGGACTATTTGCAATAAGAGACTTACGGACACCAAAATCTGAATTCCCAATACATTCCATGCTTTTGTTAGAACAGGGATAACACTAGCCGTCATGGTTTGTCTTAGAATATATCTCCTGAAATTTTGGGATGAAATGAGAAAAAGTAAAGTCTCTTGAATGTGTGTGACTAGATGAGGGGGTGTGAGTGCAGCAGAAAAATGAGATATCTTTTACGGGACGATGTTGAGTTAAAGGAAGAAGGTTTATGAGCCCTTAGCAGTGAGTGTGAGTGAGTGGATATATGGAATCGGAAATTTGGAAAGGTTGAGGTTGAGTGAGGGAACTCTATATACTGGAAATGGAGAAATGAGAAAAAGTAAAGTCTCGTGTGAAGAAGAAAGTGAATGTGTGTGATTAGATGAGGGGGTGTGGGTGCAACAGAGAAATGAGATATACCTTACGGGATGTTGTTGACAGAAAGTCAGGTTTGTGGGAACAGATAGCGTGTCCCTCGTCTCTTAGCAGTGAGTGTGAGTGAGTAGCTATATGGAATCAAAAATTTGGCGAGGTTGAAGTTGAGCTAGGGAACTCTGTATACTGGAAATGGAGAAATGTGCAAGGTTGATTTCTCTTTCAGTCAGTGAGATGAGCTTATGAGAGCGTGGAGAAATATGCGGTATCGTGTAAGAATAAAAGTTACACTACCTGTCCGGTTGTGAGGAATACTGATCACGTACCCCTTTTCTTTCTTCAGGATTTCATTATAGATCACTCAGGAATGCTTGGTCTCTGTGCAAAATGTGGAACACAACCCATTATATATGCAAACAAAGCACCCAGCAAACAACGGATGGCTATACAAATGATTTGATTTATATAATGTTTGTTAACCGGGGTGAAACATAAAGAAAAAATGTTTGAATTTTTAATGGGGGAAGTTATTTGATGTAATTACTATTGATTTAATTTAAAGCACATCTTGATATTAACATGTATGAATTAGTCACTCCATAAGTAACTAACATCAGCACTCATATACAAGTTTTAGCATTTCCATTTCTAAATAAAATCTGCTTGCTGGGAAGTCTTACCTTAGTATAACATAATCTTGTTGAAATTATAACAACACTTCAGCTAGTTTGCTTTCAATGAGTGATAGCAAGTATCTGATCTCAAGGTATTCCAGCCATGCTTACCCTGCTTTTGAAAAAAAATAAAAATAAATAAATAAAATCTAGGAAATAGGGCAAAGTGTGAACTGAATATTCCTTAAAATCAAAATAACAATAAATAAGAAGGAGAATGCTCGATCTCTGTTCAAAACGGGGAACCCAGCCAATTATATATGGAAACAAAGCACCCAAAAAACAATGAATGGCTACACAAAATGATTTGAATCATGTAAAGTCTGTAAACCAGCTAAGACATAAAGAAAAAGTTTGAATTTCTAATGGGAGAACTATTTTAAAGAAAACTTCTAATTTAATTTGAAGTATATCTTGATATAAAGCTATATGAATTAATCGCTCCATAAGTAACTAACAGTAGCATCTACTCAGATAGATACAAGTTTTAGCATTTCCATTTACAATTAAAATCTGTTTGCCAGGAAGTCTTACCTTTATATAACAGAGTTGTGTTGAAATTATAGCGGCACTTCAGCTAGTCTCAGGTTTGCTTACTCTGCTTGGAGCACTTCAACTAGTCAATCTCCTTGTATCGAGTGATTGCAAATATCTGATCTCAATTCTCAGGTATGCTTACTCTGCTTAATTCGCTGAAGAAGGGTTGTACTATGACTTGAAATGTTTTGCTTTTTCCTGCAATGTAATGTAATTCCAACGCATGTCGTTGCAGTGTTGTTGGAGCAGGGAGCAGTGGTACTAAATTTATGTTATTGGAGTGGGGAGCAGGGGTACGATGGATAAAATTCTGTTATTTTATGGTGCCTGCATTTTTTATTTTATGGTAAACCTTTTGTGCCTGTTTTCTTTTAAGTCTTGTTGCAGTGTGATAGCATGTTTTCTGATACCTGCATGGTTGCAGTGTTATAGCAAGGGTAGTGTATACGAAAATTAGATAAAAGAGTGTAACTGCATACAAGTGGACAGAGCAAGACACAACATCACCTCACTGTTTATGCCCGCTCGAATAAAAGTTTTAAATTCTTTTCTTTTTTAAAATCGTTGGATAATCAAACTTAATTAATTCAACACCAAAAAATAATTAAATAATTTATTGGGAGGAAGTTTGAAATTCTTTTTTTTTTTGGAGAATAAAAAAAAAAGAATTTAAAACTTTCTCCCAATAAATTATTTTGTTTTTTCAAACGTACAATAAATTATTTTGTTTTATTATCCTCCTTTGTTTGATCATCTATTATTATATTAACATTATTTCTCCAATCAACAGCTCAGAGTAAACCTCAAAATGACATGAGTTTTTATAAACTTTATAATATTGTACGTTTGTTGGGAGGAAGGCAAAATGTTTGTTTAGTGTGAGTCCGGGTAGTAACGAGTGTCAGTGACTGGGTTTATGGAACCAGAATTTTGATTTGAGGTTTCAGGAGGGAATTCTATCCGATTGGAATGACATTTGCATTTCATTTGCCAATTTTTTTTTCCACTCTCTCTCCTTCTTTATCTATCTCTTTCTCTCACTTTTTTTTGGTACATATATCTTTCTGTCACTTAAAATGACACAATTTCACATCTTTTAAAATAATACACACTTTTCCCAGAGATAAAATGTCCATTTTCTTGGATCAACTTTTGGTTATTTTTGCATTGTGTGCTTTAAACATTGTGTAATTTTGATTGTTAGTTGGAAGTAGGGGTGTAAATGGGCTAGGTCGGCCTACAGGGACCTACGGCCTAGCCTATATTAGGCCAGACTTAGCCTGTTACAAATAGTAAAATAGAACAGGCCTAGGCTTTTAAAAAAACCTATTTAGAAAATAGGTCAAGATTTTTTTGTACATCTCGGGCCTATAAGTCTATAGGTCAGCCTATATTATATTATTTATTTTAAATAAAATAAATAAAATTATTATTTTAATAAATTTGAATAATAAAGTAATATTATTTTAGTTATTCTTTTAATTGTTGAATATTTAATAAGCTTAAATAGGCTTAGGCCAAGGCTTTTATTTTTTAAATATAGATCATGCCAGACTTATAATTTGGGACCTACAAGACTAACAGGCCAGACCAAACCCAATTATTTTTACACAAACTTAGTCTATTTAAATCAAAATCCAATCTAACCTAATCTATCTGCACCTCATCAAAAAGCCTCAAAAAAATTAAGTTAAATCCTCGTAATTAATCTTGCAATGGGCCACGTCTTGGATACACAATAGAAGCCTAGAATATTAATTATTTTTAAAAACTAAGTATTAATTCATTTTTTTATGTGTGTAAGTATACTTTTTTATTTTTTCTATTTTAACTGACTGTTTTAAAATATTCAATTAATTTTTTTATAAAATAAAAATCGTGTTTGGAAAAGAAAAAAGGATCACGTTTGGTTGTTGCTGATTGGAGTGAACGACAGTTACGACACAGTAAGAGAGAGAGAGAGAGAGAGAGAGAGAGAGAGAGAGAGAGGCGGCGATGGGTGGGTCGTCGGAAGATTTCTCGGTGGTGGTGCTGGCGTCGGACCTGGCCGTGGATGCTCGACCCTTCTTGGCTCACGAAGAACGAGAAGAAGAAGAAGAAAGGTGGCACGAGTGTTCACAGCACCTTTCCCCCAACGAAGACTTCTCGGATCTGGATCTATTGCAATTCATTCGATTCCAAGGCTCCGACAAGAACTCCAATCGCATTCTCCGTGTCGTCGGCAAGTACTATCCCGGTAACTAACTGCGTACTATCCACTCTTTTCTTGTTCCTCCTAATCCCAATTATTATTATTTTGAATTTTGAATTTTAGGTTTCGTAACTTTATATTCAAAATCTTGGTGTATTTTACTGATTTGTTTGGCTGAATATTAGTTAAGATGATGCACTATGTACTCTTGTTTGCATCTTGAGTAGTTTCCTCTTAGAAATGCATTTGTCAACATCAATTTCTATTGCTTTTGGCAATTAAGTGAGGTATTTTTGCTTTCAAATGGTGTGCAGCAACGGTTGTGAGTGCAGAGCGGTTGAAAAGGTATGTTTTTCACAAAATTTGCAGTGAGTTGCCTGATGGGCCATTTTGCATAGTTTACATGCACAGCACCGTTCAGAAGGAGGATAATTCCCCTGGCTTAACTATCTTGAGGTGGATCTATGAAGAACTTCCTTCTGATTTCAAGGACAGGCTTCAAACTGTGTATTTCGTCCACCCTGGCCTTCGTTCCAGGCTAGTCATGGCTACTCTTGGCCGGTTTTTCTTAAGTGGAGGGTAAGTCATTTCTTGATTTCTTTGCTGAAATGGATATTGAAAATCACTTATTCTGTTGAGGAGTATCATTTACAATGTATGTTAAGGAATCTGATGAAATGATATGACTACAAAATACGTTTGTAATCGTCTTGCAGCAGCTATGATTTTCATCAATTGAAGTGGATGACAATCTTTTTTTTTTTTTTTTTTTTTTTTTGTGTATTGTTTCTGATTGTTGATTTTGTTCTTTGTTTAGATTATATTGGAAGATCAAGTATGTAAGCCGCCTTCAGTACCTTTGGGATGATATAAAGAAAGGAGAGATTGAGATACCAGAATTTGTGCAAAGTCATGATAATATTCTGGAGCATAGACCACTCACAGATTATGGCATTGAACCTGACCCCTTTAACTTGAGTGCAATGCCTTCAGCCTCGTACCCGTTTGGAAAGTACGAGGAGAGATGGGCAGCAAGGGATTATGTGTCTTAGTATGGTTGTCACGTAATCATCTGATAAAACTCAACTTTTGTACAGAGTAGCTCTGATATTGTACTTGTTTTTCATGTATACTCAGTCTACGAGTTTCTCTTTTTGTTGAGTAAAACTTGAGTAATGACTACATGTTCTACATATCAAGAGGAACTTGTTTCAGTATATTAATCTATGGAAGTTCAACATGTACGTTTTCATATGATGATACATTCTTGAACATTCCTTGGTGATGTTGATATACTGGTATTGTATGAATTGCTCCCCCTTTAGGTATTAGTTGTGTGCTGTGCATGATGTATGGTATTAATGCATTCGATTTGGCTGGACGCTTCTAATGTCTTCTTAAGGCTTGTTATATGTGACCCGAATATCTGTTTTTAGGTTATAGCTTTGATTGAATCATAGACTTACTATTCTTTTTCCTGAAAAACTCAGTCTTTAGATATGTTGCTAAAGCGCAGAAGATGCTCAAAATACAAAGGATAGGAAGGCAAGCCGAGTTCTAGGAATAGTTTTCGTCTTGAAATTAGGAAAGACAGCAATGATTGCTAGAATCAAATGAGCACAGCAATTTTAGAGAACAAGCTCCCTTTTTAAGGATAAAATATCAGTCTTAGTTTGCATTCCTTAACACTTACAAAGAGATGTCACAAGCCCCTTAAAGCTTTTTATCTTCACCGGAATGTATATTTTTGGGTTTTAGCTGTGATTAAATCATAACCTTAGGTTCGTTATCCTGAAAAACTCATTTAAGTATGTTGCTAAAGCCTAAAAGATGGTCAAAATACAAAGGCAACGATTACTAGAATCCAAAGAGCATAGCAATTGTAGAGAACAAGATGCCGTTTTTAAGGGCAAAATATCAGTCTTAATTAGCATCCTAAATACTTAAAAGATGACACAAGTTCCTTATTTTCATTTTTATATTTTAATTTATGATCTGTATGGTGTATTCACGTTCTTGTTTGTATTTTATTTTTTTAATTCTGGTTTGTTTCATCTTGAAAGGTATTGATCTGATGCCAAGAACAACATAAAAAAAATATAAAGCAGATAGGAAAAACAGAGGAAACTAGTTTTATGGTGAATACATAAGCAATAACTATATGAGGATAAAATTACAACAACGATATTACAGGTTAAGGTAGTAATACAATGTATGCGTGGTCAAAGCCACTAAAATCAAACCCTATCAACCCAAGAAAGAAAAAGAAGCAGTAACAGTCGTCGCTAATATGTTAATATCGCTCTCCTGCCATAATTGCAGCGTTCAGAAGCATTCTTCGCAAAGCCAGCAGCAACACAGAGCAAAGAGGCTGCATCATCAATAAGAGTTACAACAGTGAGAAAAATAAATAAATAAATAAATAAAGATAAGTGTTTATTGCTAATAAATATGTTTGTTGGCCTTTCCCTTCATGCAGGATAACATATGTATGTGTGTATTAATCATTAAGCAATAGATGCTCACCATCCTTCAATGAAGCCCCTCTCTCCTTTCTTCTTACTAGAGAATAACTTTCTTCCGGTAGGAGGATCCTCGGTTGGGTATCCTGAAATCACAGGACAATGAAAAGTGAGTCTTGTAAGATCTTCAAATTAAATTGGTCGTGTTTGTGCATATTTGTTTGAGAGAGACATAGTGAGAGAGAGATTGTCTGTGTATAAGGGAACCTGGTGGAGGCTGGTTTTCCTGGGTCTCTGGCTTCTGCATTTTGGAGAATGAGAAAGTGAGTTTGTATTAGATCTTCACCGAGCAGGTCAATGTATTGCACTTGTATCAAGCTGTGTGTCGGTATTGAATGATTACTCTAATGGGGATCGTCTAGTTAATATATAGACCTCGTGACATGACACTACATATATGTTAAAATATAAGCAAGAGAGGGTTTCCCTTTGTTTGGAATACTCATAGACCACCTTTTTTTTTTTTCATGAAGCTACCTTTATCTTTTAGATTACAGCATAAAAATAAATAAATAAAAGAATCTTTATCTGTTGGAGGTCGGTTGGCTAACGCTAATCCATTCACACGCCCTTTTGTGTACTTAATTTTTTTTATGCGATTCGTTTCTATTTATAAGTTTTTGAAATGCCACTTTCGACTTAAACTCCTCCCTTTGAAGCTTTTCTTGAAACTTTTCAGTTTTCACATCTTTCTGTTCCACACTTGGCCTATATATTAGATTGAAAGGCAACTTTGACACTTCACATGATTAGATGAGGAAGCAAAATAAGAGCAGCCCTTTTTATTCTTCTTTCTGATTGTTAATTTGGATCCTTTGCTTAACCCAGAGGACAACAAAAAGCAGTGATGCACTTGTTATAAAAGAATAAAGGCACAAATAAATGTGTAATAGACGTCATATTGGCAGAGTTTGTCAAACATTCTCAACAAACCCACTTAACTTTCATGGGCACACAACTTTTGTGACGAATATATTCCTCACCCGTATTGGTAAGAATTCTTTTACTTTATGAATGGATTTTCTGTGGGAGAGTAAGACATCAATTAAGCCATGATGTTTGAATTTAATTGGTGCAAGTGTTTTATGGTGGAGCCGACTGAGCTGGAAGGAATTTGGGATTAGCACGATGTAACATCATTTACGTAGCAGATTTAGTGCACACGTTTGCACATCCAAATCCTACAAATTTCGTGTTATACTTAACTTTGACATTGTTCACTAAGCGACTAAGTCTAAGATTCGACGTGGAAGGATACCAAACCTCTTAGAAACTGTTTGTTAGTGGTGGGCTTACGTTCATACATGTAGATGCGATTAAATGTCCCTTTGCAGTTGCCCGTAATTAACACAGAAATTGTTAATTTTCACATCTCCGTTTGGCCCATTTTTTATTTTTTTAGTAATACATATGCTTATGTTTTCTAATTATAGATTATATTAAGCGCAGCTTATTTCCTATCATAATTTCAGTCATATGCCAACAGAATATGAACCTCAAACTTTTAAACTACTTCATTATATTTAAAAAGGTTGTCCACTTCTTCTGGATGAAATTTTTTGCAACAAACACATTTACATTAGGATCTGTCATCGGATCCTGCCATTTAAAAAAAAAAATCAAGATCCGCCGGCTTAATCTTAATGTAAATAAATATTGCTGCAAAATTTCTAATTCAAAATTGTTGAAGTATCTATTTCGTGGAGACATGATGTTTGTTTATTGAGTCAATAAGAATATGCAACTGGTTTGCCAGAATTTATTGGATGCAACTTAATTTTTCTTAAAAAAAAAAAACTCATAGTCAATGATTACTTTTCAAACTATAATTATTATTTTTTTTGGAATACAACTATAATTAGTTTTAATTAGCAGCATGTAGTTTCGAGAAATAAAATATTTGGCTAATGGTTAGGACCTTCCTTTTCTGAACCATTTTCTTAAGTTTACGGCAAGAGTGATAATATTTCTGCCTTTTGTTTTATAAACTTCTCCGTCTTAATTTTAAATTCGTCTGATAATAATTGAGCTTACTTTTATTTAAAATAAGGCCATGAATATTTTTATAAACTTCTCATTTTTATATTTTTTAAAAGGTGGAGCACAATTCAGTGAGCCACATCTCGTGGTTACTTAATTTATTTTTTATTATTCAAAATACTTACGCCTCTTTCTTTTACTTTGTGATTGAAATGTCTCAACCCTTTCATTTACACTTCAAGTTTTTTTTTTCCCGTCTATGAAATACGTCTTGATTTTACCAGCGGGACGATGCCCACGGTGTCTTGAGCAAGTAGATGTTATGTTTCATCGTTACTTATACGAGACATGAGATACGATACAACATGTCAACATGTTAATTTTAAAAAATATCATATTTTAATATGTTAGGATATGCTTTGATATTAAATAATATTTTTAAAGGTTGTCATTTTAAATGACATAAGTTATATCATTTTAAGAGAGATAGACACAAGGAATTGAAATCGTGGAAGAGAAAGTGGTTGGTTTTTTTTTAATTTAAATTTTAAATAAAAATATTATTTTGTATTTAATCTCTCTCTTAAAATGACATAACTTTATGTCAAATACTTTTTACTATTATTAATATATATAATATAATTTATATTTAATACATATAACAGTCTATAATAAGTCATAGAACCAATCAAATACTTAAATTTCGTAACATAAATATAAAGCAAAAGTAATTTTTCATACCTTGTTAATTTTTTATGTCAAATTTCATAACAAAAAAATTAATTTATAAATGATTTTTTCATTTTCAATTAATAAAATAAAATTTAGACCTAAAAAAAGTGTGGGATGTGTGTCAAAAATATGTGTCAGAGCATTGATCACATGTTGAAACGTGTCGGTATCCGACACACAATTTTTTTTGAAAACACGTGTCGAAGCTTTCTAGAACACATATATATATTTTAGAAAAATTTTAAACGAGTATTTAACTCAATTTTTTATTATAATTTTTCTAAAACTCTTTTAATTTTGTTTATGTCACTAGAAAACTTTAGAAGTTACGTAAGTTTGAAAATAATTTAATCAAGAAATATTACTAAAACATTTAGAAAATTTTAAAGAGTTTGGAGCAGTGTTAATAAAACCAGACCGACTCGGCCGAGTCGATCTGGAACTGGTAAACCGGTCCGGTTGAAACAATGGACCGGCCATACATCAGAACCGGTGCGATCCGGTTGGTTTTCATGAAAATCGGTGACCCGGTCCGGTCCAAAAAAAAAAAATTCCAAAATTGTATTTTTTTCAAAAAAAAAAATCATAATGGACATATTTGAATATTTGTTTGCCTATTGGCTTACATAAGTTATGTACCTACAACACTAATATTGTCTCAATTATGCACTATACATAAAATTTTGATTTGATTTATAGTTGGAAATGTCATTTTCTGAACCTAAAGCCTCGTATCACGATCATTATATTTTTGTTTGATTCCTTATGGATAATAATATGTGATTTATTATTTTTTATATTAAAATATTTGAAATTTGCATCATTTTTTTTAGATATTTATGTATGTTTATAATATTTTAATATAAATTAGAAAATTGTATATAATTACCGAGTCATGCGATTGAACCAGTAACTCAATACCTCAACCGGATCAATGACCGAACCGATTTTAATAACATTCAATTTGGAGGATTAAGAAAAGAATTAGTATCGTAAGTAGAGATGTATTCTACGATTACGATGGAAATCGTCAAAACATACTAAACTTTCTACTACATATTTGTTTCACTCCATTACCAACTTCTTACAGAGAACAAACAATTGTGTAGTTTCAAATTAAAAAATTTCTTATTTAATGTAAGAAGTGTAAAACATCAATCCAATCCAAAAATTTAAACTATTAAGTGTTGGTTAATTAATGGTATTATATTATATTTATCTAATACGCCTCTTCATATAAAAATTTATCGGGCTTGAAGAATAGATAATGCATCAAGTTCCATCTATTTGTATTAAGAAACTCTATGATATTTAATTTTTTTAAATAAAATGGGAGGCAATAAGAATTAAACTTGTGACACTTGACCACGATCTAATACTACGTAAGGAACTAATTTAATCTAAAAACTTAAACTATTAAGGTTAAATTGACGCTTTACAAGAAATGGGATATCATAAGTATAGGTAAAAATCAAAAGCTCTGCCTCCCTCTCGATCTATTCTAATAATTACAAATCTGATTTGACTTCTGGCTCATTTTTTTAAAAGTCTAAATTTATTCTATTTTTGAAATAGACCAGGCCAAGTTAGACTTAAGGTAGACCAGATTGTATGTCCCTGATAGACCATTTAATATCTTTACACCCATAAATTCATTAGAAAAAAGTTTTTACAAAGAGATAGAGACGAGCTGAAGAAACGAAATTGAGGTTAGTATACAAGTAGGAATTAAGAGTCTTAAAAATGTAAGTCTGATTTTTATATCTAGAATTAATTATTATAACTATTAATCTGACTTTTAGAGATGTTTAACTTAATTATTTAATAAATAATATATTTAAAAAAAAAAGATAGGTAAAAAGAAGTGATACTAGATAATTAAGATTTTCCATATTATTTTTGTTATTTCTCACCTTTCATTTATTTCATATTGTGTCTCAGTGTGTGACTTGCATTTGTACCTTGCATTTTGGGCTGGGTAGAGTTTGGAAAGGAGCTTGAATGTGTTCCGGGCTCGGCATTATGATCAACAGTTTCTGGGGCACACTAATTACATGCAAATAATTTGTTTATTTTTTTTTTAATAAAATTCTTCAAATATAATAAAGATTGAATTAAAAGTATGATTACAATTGAATTAAAAATATTTTAAAAATGTAAAAATAAATATTAATGATATAAAAGTTATAAAAGTCCTAAAAAATTAATTTAACATGTCAAAATAATATTGTTATTTTTAAAAAATTAGATATATATAAATTTAAAAATATATTTAAATTTTATTATAACTATACAAAATAAAATTAAGTCATAAAAATCATCAAATTTAAACAATGAGTTTTCTTAGTATGCTAGCCATCTATTTGGTATGCAATATAAATCTTTTTATTGTGTTTTATAAAATTAAAAAACGTGTTTAAATTAATTTATTTTTTACCGGAAGTTTTTCAACCAAACATTTTTTTTAATATTTTGATTATATGCATTTTCTTAAAGTTAAAAAAAATAAACATTCAAAGATGTATTAAATAAAATATTTATAATCGTAAACATTAAATCAAACCATTCTTGAAACATGCATGTAAATAAGTACTACTATATGTAAATGTAACATTTTGCTCAATTATATGTAAGTACCATCAATAATTTATAATGAAATAATAAAAAATTATATAAATATAAAACAATATATGTGTAAATAATATTTATGTAGCATTATAAATTTTTTTTTTTGGATATTAACATTATAAATTTCGTACTCCTTATCTTTTCCTTTACTGAAGTTTTAGTAGATAGGCATAGGCAGCTAACCTCTGAGGCCATCAATATCCATAGCCTTTTGATTATGCTTTTAGACAGGCAGTACGGTTTTAGAGACATAGTTGGCCCTTCTATGCCCCCACATGGATCAATATCATGCACCTGATATGATGCTTCACCCGTTACCCAAAATCTCTAACTAATTGGAATTGCTGCATCTTATAATCCATCAATATTGACACGTAATACGAATAATACGAAATGTGACATGACACATTATTTTAACTCATTAATTTTAAAAAATATTAAATTTTGATATGTTAGGACATGTTTTAATATTATATAATATTTTTAATTTATATAGCATATATTATATTTAGTATTTAATAATTTAACAAAAAAATAAAGCTAAACTTATAACACCCATCAATTTTGCAAAGAAACATAATATATTCCAAATATTTATATTAAACTCAATAAAATCGTAATTCTAATCTATCAAATATAATAGTTGAAACTCAAAATGCAACGCAACGTAACATTTGTACATTTTTGAGTCTTTACAACGAGAATTGGAGTGTCGAAAAATGTCAAAGTGTCGGTGAGTGTCTAAAAGTGTCAGACACGACACGTCAGAATTTTTGAAGTGTCGATGCTTCATAAGTTATATCCATAAAAAGTTTTGCACATTCATGTTCCTAATTCAAGTGGACTTCTTTGTACCCCATGACGAGTAGATTTTTAGTACAACTGAATAGGTATTCCTTATCAAATATATATTAAAAAAATGATATATAAAAAATCATAAAAATAAAGATAATAAAAATATATTACTTTTTTTCATATTTGACAAAATATATACCGGGTGATCGGTATATTCATAGTATCAAAAATATTTCCCAATTAACATCCCCCATCTCCCTCCCCTTCCACTCTTGAAAATTTTTCAGAAAAAAACTTCTACAAATTGTTATTTATACAATAAATCCCCAAAAATCCAAGCATCATAACCTCATAACCTTCAAGACATAAATTAATAGCAAATGGGTAACTTATTCTTATATCAATATAAGAACAAGAAATTTTATATTTAATTTTTATTATTGAGAGTGTAAAACAGTTAAATATAAATAAAATTAATATATATTGAGAGTGTAACCTTTTTTTTTTTTTTTTTTGATAACAGAGAGTGTAACTTTTCATACTTACCTTATCTACATGTCTCCAGATCAGAATCTCAAGTAACTTCTACCCTTTCTCTCTCCTTTTGAGATTATGATCCAATAATGTTGGAGATCAATAGATAGAGTAGGCATGAAAAAAGATAGACATAATATCCTATGTCATTCATATACATTAAGCAGTGGTGTCATACTAATAAGATGCCATATGTCAAAAAAATTGGTTTAATATTGATAAGAGTTACCGCAACTTCAAAATTGAGGTCCTTTACTCATCTAAATTGAATTGTATAATTATTTATATTTTAATCTTTTTGTGGAATAATTTATTAATTTAATGCGAAAAGACTTGCATTTTAGTAGTGTGTATTCAAGTCATGTATTATCACTATGTGAAACTTGTGCAAAAAGCCAATGCATACCTACACACATTGTGTATGCAAGATGCACATGAGGGAGGACATAATTTTAATGTGCATGGAAGTGATGCGCATCTTGCAGAGCGCGACGTGTTGCAGAGATGCACTGATTTTTGCATGAATCACATATAAAGATAATGCGCAAGTTAAATATACATTATTAGAATGCACCTTTTCTCATTAAATTAATAAATTATTTATCAAAAAAATTGAACTAGTAAAATATTTCTAAATTTACTTTACATGGAAAAAAAATCTCAAAATTGCTCAAGTCACTGGTACAATTAAATTGTAAAACCTGTTTATATAAAAAAAAAAATTTGTAAGACCGCGTTAATCTTTACTTTTAAAATGTGTTACTTCATTTATTTATGACCTAAAACAAAAAGATCCTAGGGAGTCCAATCATGCTTGTCGAATGTTCAATCAGTGTTCACATTTTCGTATGTATTCATTTAGGGAGTGTTTGGTAGAGGATAATTTTTTTTTATCGGAAAAATGGTAAGAAAGTCAGTTTGATGGGAAAGTTTAAAAAAAGATGTTTGTTGACCAAAATATTACCAGGAAAATTTATTTAAATTTGTAAAATCTATGTTCGGGAAAAACTTCACACATGTTTTTTACTTCTCCAGTTATCTCAAAATATCACATCTCAAATGGTATTTTGTAACAGTGAATTTCATCGAAAAATCAACACAAAAGTCATTTCCTCATCCATCCTATTTGTCTAGTATTTTTTTCAAAAACCTGAACCAAACGTGATATTTTCCAATATCCACTTACACTTACCCATCAATCTCAAAATAAAACTTCTACCAAACACTACCTTAGGGTGAGTTTGGTACGAGTATTTGTTTATTTGGTATGGAATGATGGGAAAGTGGGGTAAGGAATATTTATTTATCATGTTTGGTATGAGTATTGTGAATAAGATACCAGTAATTTTTCCTCAGTAAACCACTTTTGAACTACACAAAGACAAAAAAATTTCCCACTCAACCTTTGGTATTTTTTTTTCCTTGATCTTGGATTCTGAAAATGTAACATTTGATTCATTTTTTCCTAAAAAAAACAACATTTGATGATGACTCACTTTTTATATTCAAAAAATTAAGGATATTTTGGTAATTTTTATTCTCATTCCCATCAATATTTTACTATCAACAAAACATAACATCAGTAAAATTAACTTAACTTTCTCGGCAAAATTTTGGTCAACCAAACACTTTTTTGTAACTTAATGGGGATAAAAAAATTCTTACCAAATCCCTAACAATCTTTTTTCCCCGATAAAAAAATATCTAACATACCAATCGCCCCCCCAAAATATCATGTATAGTATATGATAAGACATAATAGTATAAGATCTTATTAAATTTTAATATTATTCAGCATTTGGTATGGTATTATATAAAGTAATATATTATACAAGATAAGATTATTCAATATTTGGTAATATACTATATAATACTAAATAAGATAAAAATAAATATTTTTATCAAAAAATATTTAATAAAAAAAATATATAATTTTTTTAAATATGTCATATGATATTAAATTGTACAAAAATCTATTATTCAATATGTCCAGAAAAATATTAATTTTTATAAAAATAAAAATCTTCAATATTTTAAAAATTAATATATTGAAAAATTAATTTTTATTGTAATATAATTATTAAAATAATATATCTTAAAAATTGTACTGGTCAGTCATATTAATACATCAACAATTAATTAGGCTTAACTCCATTCTTTTAAATCTAATTAACTTATACATCATTTTGATGTATAAAATTATATAATAATCGCACCAAATAATTAAAAATATCATAATATATAATATAAATTTATACTATTAAATCTTGGGTTTTATAAGAGTTATGTTGTAGGAAAAATAATTGTGTAATATTATAGAGATTCATTTTGCGTGCCGTAATTTTTTTTCCTTTTTTCTTCAAAAAGTATAGACCCCACAAAATATTGTATGTAAAAAAAATTTGTTATGTTATGTTAAATAATAAATACAAACCTCTTAAATCTTATACATGACACCAAATCGCCTTTAACGTAGAAAGTAAGACAAGGGTACTATTGCGGAACAATCCTCGTATTTTATTTTACATTTTTAATTAGATGTATATTTTTTACATGATTTATCAACACTTCGTCTCGATATCCTTAAAAAAATTAGCTTTTTGGGGCTTTTCCCAAAAAGTTAGCTTTTTATTTTAAACCATAAAAGATAATAGTCACATCATATTAATTTGAATAATTTACAATTCATTTATGTGGAATAGCTACGGAGATCACACATACTACATACAGAACGAGGAAGAATTGAATAAATTCAGGGCATTACCAAATTTTAAATATTGGTCCTTAAATTATTTTCTTCCTTAAATTTAAAATAAAACATATTCATGCAATGAAGGCCCTTGAATTTCCCAAGTTATTTATGAGACGGTTTGTTGTAACATAATCAAAGTGTTTAATTACAATTTCAGCAGAACTTTTGTGGAAAAAGGTGTGTTATTTAAAAAGATACACCTTACATCCTTTCACTTTTACAAAGAGATGAAATTCACGTCTTTCAAACTTTTTCCCTCATTCTATCTCTCATAATTTATCTTTTTTTCTCACTTAAAATGACACAATTTTGTGTTCTTTAAAATGATACATATTTAACCCCCAAGGGTAGCTCAGTTGGCAGCTGAGCTCCCAAGGGATTGCTTGGTGCAGGGATCAAACCCTGCCTCAAGCAGTTTCTTGAAAAATCTTTGGGGGCCAGAGGATAAGCCAAAAAATCTTTGGTTGGGGGATTAGTCTCGTCATTTCTCCGGTTGCGAAGCTTAGTGCACCCACTGTTACAATGAAGGGCTAGCCCAAACGGGCCGTACCCCGAGGGCATGGTGCCCGGAGAAGGTTGAATGGAGATACCTCCTGGCAATGTACCAAAAATAAAATAAAAAATGATACACATTTTTTTCAACTTTTATATATGTTATACAAAGGTCCTAAAACCTGGTATAAGTAAAAATTAAATTTTTTATTGTAAAGTAAGTGATCCGGATAAAATATAGGCTCAATCAAAGCCCCATAAGGAAAGCCCAAGCCCTTCCGAAGCACAAGGAACAAGCATTGACGCGATGCCCACATCGCAGCGTTCCAGACGCGATATCCCCATCGCGATATACAGAACGTGATGGTCTCATCACGGCACACAAGACTCGATTCTCGTATCGCGCATGAAACCTTCTAAGAGAGGTAAACGTAAGGCTCAAGATAACTCCACCGCGCCTTAGCTCCAGTAAACAACGAACAGCTCTAGCGAACAGCTCTAGCTTGCCTCTAATCTACTACTAGACCCTTTGGAAGATAAGGCTATATAGGTCCCCTAAATAACTTGTAGCCCAAGGCTGGCCACTCAGAAGCCAAGCCGCCTTAACTAAGGCGGCATCCCAGTTACTATATAAACACACGATATACCACCAAGGTACGATCATCCTTTACTTTAACAAGATAACACACCTGCCTCTGATACTAACTTAAGCATCAGAGTGTCTTCGCAAGTACCCCCCATTTGGTGCAACGTGCCAACGTGAAGGACAAAAGCTCAAGATCAGTCCGACAGCAATACTTGGCCCAGGCCAACAACGACGTAAGGTGATTCAACCATGTGTGATTGGGCTCTATACCTATAGGCCAGTCCATACTGTATCTGGTCCGATCATTGGCGCCGTCTGTGGGAACTTTTACCCACCTTTCTCTAAAAGCATGGTTGACACTCGCAGCAAATCCCAGAATGGCTCCAAAGGAAAGCGGAAGGAGACCCCTACTTCCCGTGAAAAATCAGCTTCGTTGGTGGCACCAATTCCCATCCACCTGGATGACCCACCGACACCCCAACATCTGTTGGATCTCATCACACTACAGAATAAGAAAATCGCTCAGCAGAATCGAGATTTAGCTCGATTGAAAAAAGCTCAAAAGAACAAAGACAAAATCCAAGAAAAAGAAAAAGATCCGGAGAAAGAAAAAAATCTTGAAAATTCTGATGAAAGTGAACCACTCCATGCACACTCAGTTGATAACCCAGGACCTTCGGGTCACAAAAGTAAGAAAGGTGAAGAAATAAAAGATACTCATGAGAATGAAAATTCTCATGGAAATTCAAGAATATTCTCTCGAATCGTTCACCCTTTTGTTCCTTGTATAATGAACATCCCAATTCCTCGGGATATCAAGATCTCAATAGAAAAATATAATGGCAAGGGGATCCACAAGAGCATCTGGAACAGTTCCAGACAAACATGATGGCACAGGATGTGGCAGATCCAATAGCATGTCGACTGTTTCCGACAACCCTAAAGGAGACAGCACTTAGGTGGTACTCAGCGTTGCCACTTAATTCGGTGCAAAGTTGGGAGGACCTAACCAACCAATTCCTCATACGATTTGCAACGAGCAAGGCGCAATACAAATCTACGCACGCGTTAAAAACTGTGCGTCAAGGATCTAAAGAAACTTTGCGTGATTATCTAAACAGATTCTTCGATGAAGCACTTTTGGTCATAGATTTGGATCCACAAGTCTCACTACACATCATTACTGAAGGACTAGTTGAAGGCCCTTTCTCCATGTTGCTAGCCAAACAGCGACCACGCACCATAGAGGAACTACGCGCACGATCAGAAAAATTCATCAACCTCGAAGATTACAAGCGCTCACGAGAAATTTCTAACACCAGGGCCAACACGGACAACTTTGAAAGAGATATCCAGAAGAGTTTTCAACGAAAATTCCGTGAAAAAAGAAAGTGGGGAAAATATGACAATTACACCCCTTTAAACACCTCCCAAAGACGTATTCTGAAGGAAGTATTCCAAACAGGGTATGTACGGGTCAACAGACCACCCCCAATGCCGCAAGGAGTGCAACGTGATGAAACTAAATTTTGTGAATTTCACAATGACAAAGGTCATACAACTGATGAATGCTTTGCGCTTAAAAATACCATTGAGGCACTCATACGAGAAGGAAAACTCCACGAGTTCATTTCCAGTTGCAGGGAGTATAAGGCGCTGAGGAGGCGCGATAGAAGTCCAGACCACGACCCAAATTCCAATGAACAAAGGGCGTATCCCAGGAGAAACTATAACCCTGCTCGTAACAATGATCAAAGAAGAGCAACTCTGACTGACAGACGTCAGGGAACTCCACCGCGAAATAGACAGCGAACCACGCAGCAACAGCGCGATGGACTACCTAATAACGCGGCTGGAGTTTTAGCTACCATTGCAGGTGGATTAGCGGGAAGAGGTGCGACAAAATCTCAACGCAAAAAGCATCTGAAATCAATCATGACGGTGCGCGATCACGCTCTCCATTCCACTTCTCGTAGTCAAAGACAGGCCATAAGTTTTGACAACGACGACTATGGCGACATCATCCCAGACCATGATGACCCGCTGGTGATCTCAGCTTGCATGGTTAATCTCCAGGTAAAACGTATTATGGTTGATAATGGTAGTTCAGCTGATATTATTTTCTTGGATGCTTTTCGCGCGATGCACATCTCAGAGGAACATTTACTTCATGGATGTTCAGACCTAATTGGCTTCGCTGGAGAATGCGTACAACCTAAGGGCACCATTGAGATATAGGTAACCTTTGGAATCCTGCCTCAGACGCGTACTATCAAAGTACGGTTTTACGTTATTGAATACGCATTGGCATACAACATCATCCTAGGAAGACCAACCATTGTCGTACTCAAGGCAATCATCTCTATGCCCCACCTTTTGATGAAATTTCGCGATACATCTGGCGCAGTAGTCGCTATCAGGGGTGACCAGAAAGCAGCGCGCAGCTGCTATAATACTAGCCTACGAGCCAAAGTCCCTTTACCATCTGATGACAAAGTCAAAGCATCTGTCAATATGACAGATCTCGATATGCGCGAAGATTTGCGGGACACACGTTCTCAACCTGATGGAGAATTGGAAAACTTTCAGGTAGGGCCACTACCTGAAAACGTCACCAAAATTGGGCGACACCTCCCCGAAGCCGAGAAGAGCGTGTTGGTAACAGTGCTATTGAAACATAAAGATCTCTTTGCTTGGACAGCAGCTGACGTGCCAGGAGTAGACCCAGACATTATTTGTCACCATTAACGTTAGACCCCAAAGCTAAACCAATCGAGCAGAAAAATTGCAAAATTTCCCCAGAAAAATAGATGGTGGTAGAGACCGAAGTAGCAAAACTACTTGATGCATGAGTAATCAGAGAAATCACATACTCTACTTGGCTTTCCAATGTCGTACTAGTCAAAAAACCTAACGAAAAGTGGCGCATGTGTACAGATTACACAGATCTCAACAAATACTGCCCAAAGGACTTTTATCCACTTCCCACCATCGATAAATTGGTTGACAATTCTGCAGGATACCAGATCTTATCCTTCATGGACGCATATTCGGGCTACAACCATATTTCGATGTTCACACCAGATGAGGAAGCCACAACTTTTATCACTGAAAAAGCTACCTACTGCTATAATATGATGTCGTTTAGTCTAAAGAATGCCAGTGCAACTTACCAACGCATGATGAATAAAGTTTTCAGTCAGCAAATTGGTCAGATGCTTGAAGTATACATTGATGACATGATAGTCAAAACAATGACTATTGTACAACATCCTCAGGATTTGGAACAAGTGTTTCAGCAACTGCGCAAATACAAGTTACGACTTAATCCTGCCAAATGCGCGTTGGAGTACCAGCTGGAAAGTTCTTAGGATTCATGCTGACACATCGTGACATAGAGGCTAATCCTCATAAATGTAAGGCTATACTCAACATGACCAGCCCGCGAAACATAAAGGAACTACAGCAATTGACAGGAAGAATTACTAACCAGATTCCTTCCTGCATCAGCACAAAAGTCATTGCCAATGTTTAAACTATTGCGCAAACCGTCAAATTTCACATGGACTCCCGAGTGCGAGGAAGGGTTCATGGCGATTAAAGAACACTTGGCCAACCCACCAGTTTTGGTCAAGCCTTCGCCCAATGAACCTTTGGTCCTATATCTCTCAGTCAGCGTTGAAGCCATAAGCGCTGTCTTATTGCGCGAAGAGAACCAGGAACAACAGCCAATCTACTTCGTGAGCAAAGAACTCCAAGGACCAGAACTACGTTATCAGCAAATTTAAAAAGTTGCTTTCGCGCTCATCTTGACATCGCGACGCCTACGCCATTATTTCCAGGGACACACTATCAAAGTTCGCACAAGCCAACCCCTTCGACAAGTGCTGAGACAACCGGATTTGGCAGGCCACATGATCTCGTGGTCAATAGAATTGTCGAAATACGACGTCATCTACGAACCGCAACAAGCAATTAAAGCACAGGTATTAGCAGATTTCCTTGTCGAAATGACACACTTACGTGACGCTGAGATGAGTGAGGGTTGGGTTATTTATGTCGATGGATCTTCCAATGTTAAAGGGAGCGGTGCAGGAGTCATCGTAGAAAGCCCTCAAGGCGTTACTGTGGAGCACTCTATCCATTTTGGATTCAAAGCTTCAAACAATCAAGCCGAATACGAAGCGGTCCTCGCTGGGCTCGCCATGGCCAAAGACTTGGGGGCAAAAAACATAATTCTCAAGAGTGATTCACAATTAGTGATTGCTCAAGTCCAAGGAAGCTACCAGGCAAAAGAAGCATTAATGATAAAATATCTGGAAAAAGTAAGATTACTTCTGACAGAGTTTCAAAGCTTCACCATGGAGCACATCCCCAGAGAGCAAAACACCCGCGCTGACATTTTATCCAAGTTATCCAGCACAAAGGGACCAGGAAACAACAGATCAGTAATCCAACAAAGCGTCCCTAATCCTAGCATCATAATGGCAGTAACTAAGCGAAGAGCTCAACCATCTCAAAATGCACAATCCATGGTAGATGATGACAAAATACCATTAGACGGTACAGAGACTTAGATGACATCAATTTGGAATTATTTGGTCAGAGAAGAGGTACCACAAGAAAAAGGCGCAGCAAAAAAGCTATCGCACAAGGCTTCGTTCTACACTATCATCAACAACCAACTCTACAAGAAAGGATTTTCCTCTCCAATGCTTAAATGTTTAGATCCTCAGCAGGCTCAGTATGTAATATCTGAGGTACACGAGGGAATTGGCAGACATCACATGGGAGGGAAATCTTTATCTCGAAAACTGCTTCGCGCAGGCTATTTTTGGCCAACTATGGAAGAAGACTCCAAAAAACACGTGCGACAGTGTGTCAAATGTCAGGAACATGCAGACTTACATCATGCTTCTCCTGAGGAATTATCTTCAATGATGTCCCCATGGCCATTCTACCAATGGGGCATGGACATATTGGTCCCATTCCCAGTGGCTGTGGGAGGGGCCAAATGGTTGCTGGTAGCAATCAACTACTTCTCCAAGTGGGTCGAGGCAGAAGCTTTAGCTACGATATCTGCCAACAAGGTTCTCCGTTTCTTCTACCGACAAATCATAAGTCGTTTCGGCGTTCCTCACACCATCATAACTGATAATGGTACACAGTTTGTGGACAGAAAATTCAATCAAATTCTTCAGGATTTGCATATCAAACACCGATACACATCGATCGAACATCCACAAACAAACGGATTGGCAGAAGCTGCAAATCGAATCCTTAAACGCGGATTGGAAAGAAGACTAGAAGCAGCAAAATGAGAATGGCCTGAACAGCTAGACTTTGTGCTATGGGGTTATAGGACAACCAAACATTCAACTACAAGAGAAACCCCATTTCGCATGGTTTATGGTAGTGAAACCATGATCCTAGTAGAAATTGGAGAACCATCATGGCGAAAGATGTACACAAATGAAGACAGCAACTCACAGGCATTGCTTCATAACTTAGACGCGATAGAGGAAATGCGCGAAATCGCGCACGTTAAAGAAATAGCACTCAAACAGAGAATAACAGCGCACTATAATTTAAGGGTTGTCAGACGAGGCTTCAACGTGGGCGACTTAGTCCTACGCAGAGATGACATCGGCAATAAGAACACGCGACAAGGCAAATTGGCTGCAACCTGGGAAGGACCTTATCGCATCCATAGCAAAACGGATAAGGGGACATATGTCATTGAGACATTATCTGGTCTCGCTATCCCACGCACATGGAACACGGACAAGCTTAAGACATTCTATAGCTAAGTCTCTTACGACTCACAACATATTTATCTTTTCGCATTCTTAATCTTTTTGTATCAAGCTTAAGACATTCTTAATAAAAACATCGCCAATCTTCCTTTTGCTATTAATCATTTTGTATCAAGCTTAAGTACACAGGATCACAGATCAAGTATCAGGATTCTCTCACGAATCCTCTAATTAACAGGATACCTCTCATGGATCCTATCTAGTATCAGGATTCTCTCACGAATCCTCCAATTAACAGGATACCTCTCATGGTTCCTATCAAATATCGGGATTCTGTCACGAATCCTCCAATTAACAGGATACCTCTCGTGGTTCCTATCAAATATAGGGATTCTGTCACGAATCCTCCAATTAACAGGAAACCTCTCATGGTTCCTATCAAGTATCGGGATTCTTTCACAAGTTCTCCAATTAACAGGATACCTCTCATGGATCCTATCAAGTATCAGGATTCCCTCACGAATCCTCCAAGTAACAGGATACCTGTCATGGATCCTATCAAGTATCAGGATTCTCTCACGAATCCTCCAAGTAACAGGAAACCTCTCATGGATCCTATCAAGTATCAGGATTCTCTCACGAATCCTCCAAGTAACAGGAAACATCTCATGGATCCTACATGGATCCTATCAAATATCAGGAGTCTCCCACGAATCTTCCAATCAACAGACTCCTCCACAAGGATCTCCTCAACAGATCGGAACTATTCAAGTCACGATCCCCCAAGGCATATCGCGATGCTCAAACGCGATAGCGTTAGAAAATAAAGGTATGCAAAGTATTTGCAATATGACTTATAAACTGTATAATCATGTAGCATACAGACATAGAGGTCAAGTACTATATGGCGTACACACCATAGTTCCAGACACGTGACCTTCCATAGCAATCTACCAAGATGAATGATCGCGAAGAAAGAAACACACTAGCGCCATACAGATGGGAAACGCCTCGCTTGGGGCAAAATTCCATCCAAGGCGCGATACATCCAGACTTATCCCAAAGATCAGAGGTATGACAATTATACGCAGTTCGGCTAGTCATGAATACTCAGTACAGATATGACTGTCAAAAAACATGCAAAGAGCAGAAAGAAGAAGGAAGCGAAGGGTAATAACCCTTCACGGCATATACAAGTACAAACAAGAAACAGAAAAGCAAGCATTTATCTAGCAACACACACATCATATATATCCGACAAGTCAAAAATTCATTGTTTCAAGGCCGGGGGCAAAATCCCTTCAGCACATCATTGTTTTGGAACATATGGGGACACTCCCCTTACAAAAATATACAACCCAGAGTAACAAACTTCAAAAGAAAACATTAAACCGTCTGTGTTGACATATCCTGAGGGGCATCATTATCAGCAGCGCGATCATCATTGACAGTAGGAGGACCTTGAGAAGATGGCTCATCCAAGGATGGCGCGATAGGTTCAGTATCCATCGCACTGATCAACTCCACTGGAACTTCTTCATTCTGCTCCTTAAGTTTCACTAGCTGACCATCCTTGAAATAGTGATAATAATGCACGTTTTCCAGCTTGGTAGAAGGATTGAAGAAGCGCACCTGCTCCATAACATTTACGAAGGTTACTTCCTCTTCCTTCTCAAATAAATCCCGATACCTCTTCACCTCACCGGTCAAGAATGCCTTCTCTTCGGCTCAGGTATTAGCTTTTCCTTCCAGTTCCAAGATACGCTTGGACAGATCAATCTTTTCTGCTTCCAATCCCTTATTGGAGGTTGTCAAGGCCTTCAGGGCGCCATCCTTCTTCGCCATAGACGTTTTTAGTGTAGATACTTCCTCTTCAGATTTCTTCAATTTAGCTTCAAGGTTAGCGTGTTGTTGAGCATTTTCACCCTTCAGCGCCTCAATTCGCGCCTTCAGGAAATCCACTGAGCCTGTTACATATTAAAGAGCAGTAAGTATATATGCAATATTATATCATATAAACAACAAAATATCAAGGTAATTACCAGGTGCAGACATAAGGAATTGACTCGCTATGGTCAAGCTCTGGGACATCTGTAGCCATTGGGCTTGCGGCAGCGCTTCCAGACGAGCGCCAAACTCTCTGCCTTGAGTGCGAATATCTTGGTCCAACTTCCAGCCAAAGTTTGGCCAATCTGTAGTAGATCCCCCGGTTATTTCCTCCAGGGATCTTTTCTTACCCCTTGCGGTATTTTCCACCACTACCACATGAGGGATGACATCTAACGGGTGGTAGGAGGAGTTAAGGACTTCATTGGAGACTTCAACCGCGCTGCAGCATGCTCGCTTGTTTCTGCAACAGCAGAACCCGCAGACATAGACGATTGGGGAGATCTTGAAGCACCAGCTGCAATGCGGTTGGCAGCAATCATTTCCATTTTACTTAACGATGCCATCATCGAGCTATCAGCAAATCAGGACAAATAAATTCATGATTAAAGATATTTCAAACATAGCGCGTCATCGCGGTATACTCAGATACTTTGATTAAAACATTTACAAAGTGAGTAAGGGTCTAAGTTACCCAGATAAGCTCGAATTTCATCATTGGAATACTCATTCAAAATCGTGTACGTGCTCAGCGAGCCCGTATCAGAAGCTTCTCGAGCAATGTTACCTAAAGTGGTCACTGTCTTCTGTTCTACATCACTCAAATCAGTAAAATTATAGACCAGGACAACGCTTTCAGTTGAATATTCTGACCAATATAATGAAAAGATAGGAGTCCCATCATCGCCTATAAAAAAAGGTTTGGTACCTTCAGCGGGGTAAATCTTGAAGTATTCTGCGCTCCACTTGTTAATCTTTCGTGAATATGACTCGCAGAATTTCACATTGCTCCTAAATGATATCCAGCTATTGCGAGGTCCCATTACCCTAAATATATACAAGAATGATTGCACAGATTTGAAAAGACCGTAGGCATTGCAAACCATCTCGTACACTCTGATAAAACCCCAAGCATTGGGAGTCAGCTGTGAAGGCGCCACATTCAAGTGCGCCAAAAGTTTACAAACAAAAGATGAAAAGGGAAACCGAACACCTATGGACAGAAAAAAGAATGAGTACATCATCTTGTAATGCCTGGTTGATCCTTCGGCCCGCGATGAACAAACGGGCTCATTCTTCGGGACAACACCAACTTCCCATTGGTCATCAAAAGCTTTATTGGGGGTCAGGTGGAGAGTTGCTACTTCTTCAGCCAATTCTCTTGGGGAGCAAAACACAGACTCAGTATCCAACACTGTGTCTGCCACCCAACTAAGGGTATCTTCGTCCCGTAGATTCCGGCTAACTGGCTGCTCATCATCGGGGTCAAGGAGTAGGATTTTCTTCTTCGTGTCAGATTGCAATTTTTGTTTTTTCTTCTCATGGGCACCGCGTCCTGCCATTATCTCTCTGATCTGAGGGGACACAAAATCTGATTCAGAAGAGGAAGAAGAATCAGTGGAAGAAGACAAGTCAGAAGAAATAGGCGTATAGTTATCAAAATTCCTTTTCTTAAAAGGATACCCGGCAGGATAAACAACATTTAACGATAAAGGACTAGGGCTCTTTTGACCTAAAGATTCATGCGCGATAAAACAAGGAGAATCGCGCGACAAGCTTGCAGAGGACGATTTAGGGTTCTTTGATTCAACTAATTTGTAGCTATTTGCAGTGCTCGAAGAAAAATCACTCGATAGCACAATGGGCTTTAACATGTTCAAAGAAACTTGGGGAAACACAGACGAGCTATGTTCTGACAATGTCTTTACGCGATTAGTATGTCGCGAAGATAACCCTAACTCAAACGTACGGAGGGGACATGCCTAGCATAAGCTTTGGAGCAGGGGGCTAAAATTCTTACAGTAGGCCTCTTGTCACGGGTTCCCAAAGACCTTGATCTTGGCAACAATCTCGAAGGAGGACTGGACGAGCCAGACCGTTCCCAAAGTCTGATAAAATTCGCACATTTGCAATTATCAGACATGCTTCACAAAGAAAAAGAAGGAAAAATATTGAACCAGATGAAAAAAACACAGAAAAGATCATATGGAAGGAGGAACAACATACCTGAGCTTTATACTTCGGAACTTCACACTACAAACGAGACGTGTCACCACCGAAAATGCAGAAGAAAGCACTGAGAGATGAGAGATTTTTCACAAAATCACCGAAATAATTTTTCCCTCCAAGACTCAGCACAAATATAAAAGGTTTCTCACCAACGGATAGACCGAAAGCCACAAGACGTGTTAAACAAGACGGGTTCCAAGAGACACGTGGCAGGTAGGGGAAGAGTTTTACTTACAAAAACCACCCACGCCTGTACTTAAACTCCCACGTAATCACAACAGCATTTAATGCTCTTGATTGATTAGACGTTTAATCTGCCATTTTTTAAGCGGTAGAAAGTCATGATGACACTATTAGGCACAACTACCGTGACACACAGAAAAGGGACATATGAATGATATGCTATCGCGCCTCGAGCAAAAACATATAGCTCACGACCTTGTCAAATGAAAACACCGCAAGCTAGGGGGCAACTGATCCGTATAAAATATAGGCCCAATCAAAGCCCCATAAGGAAAGCCCAAGCCCTTCCGAAGCACAAGGAACAAGCATTGACGCGATGCCCACATCGCGGCGTTCCAGACGCGATATCCCCATCGCGACATACAGAACGCGATGGTCTCATCGCGGCACACAAGACTCGATTCTCGTATCGCGCATGAAACCTTCTAAGAAAGGTAAACGTAAGGCTCAAGTTAACTCCACCGCGCCTTAGCTCCAGTAAACAACAAACAGCTCCATCTTGCCTCTAATCTACTACTAGACCCTTTAGAAGATAAGGTTATATAGGTCCCCTAAATAACTTGCAGCCCAAGACTGACCACTCAGAAGCCAAGCCGCCTTAACTAAGGCGGCATCCCAGTTACTATATAAACACATGATATACCACCAAGGCACGATCATCCTTTACTTTAACAAGATAACACACCTGCCTCTGATACTAACTTAAGCATCGGAGTGTCTTCGCAGGTACCCCCCAATTTGGTGCAACGTGCCAACGTGAAGGACAAAAGCTCAAGATCTGTCCAACAGCAATACTTGGCCCAGGCCAGCAACGACGTAAGGTGATTCAACCGTGTATGATTGGACTCTATACTTATAGCCAATCCATATTGTATCTGGTGCGATCAGTAACTATAACAATTATTTGAACGACTGAAAAATAGTGTTTTGATACGTTATTTATAACATTCGCCAAATAAGCGACAATCTGTTGATGTTTAGTAAAAATTATGGCAACTTTTTTATTCTTCATATGAAAACAAAGTTAGTTATATTATCTAAAAAAATTATATTTTTACACTTACAAGTAATAAATTAAAGTTATATATACACATATACTTGCATGCATAAAAATAAAGAGGATTATTTTTCTTATATTGCATAAGCTAAAATAATCTTTCCACATACAAATTTTATGTGGAATCCACTTTAATTTTTTTTTTCTCTTTTTCTTATTTTCTCTTCTTTATCTTCTTTTTGCGAGTGTAGGAAAATTACTTTTATTTTATGCAATATAAGAAAAATAATTCCCAAAAAAAAAAAACAAGAATTATGTCAAAACGTTGTAAATTATTTTTAATTAACAAATATTGTTAATTACTTAGAAATACATTATTTTCTTAATTACGACGGTAGAAAACTCCACTAAATACCCAAAATTTCAGGATATCTTTGAGTGAAGGAAAAGAAAAAAATAAATAGAAAAAAGAATACAACTCAGATGGTTGTCTCATGTGACAACATGAGTCATATAAGTTAAGTTCATATATATTGTCACATTCTGAATAATCTTATGCAAAAAATAGTTGGGTTCAAATTCTGAATGACGAGCTAAATAATTGTCACATTATCACATCCCTCGACTCAAAACTAATTTCATATATATTATTTCATCAAAAAAAAAAATCATATATATATGCAAATCCATTTTTCCGCCCGAATTGTGAGGATACCATAAATCTTAACTCGTCTCCAAGGAAAAATTAAGTTCATATATGGAAAAAAAAAAAAAAAAGGAATGGCCACAACCAATTAAAGCCAAGCTAACACTACATGACAATATAGATTACCGACGATAATTATGCACCAAAACATCTGTTGCATTTATACATCAGCATTGATCAAACCCAACTGAAATTGCCAAATATTTTCTCCGTTGAATTATTGAAAGAGATATGTGGAAGTGGGAAAGCCGCATCTTTTGCTTTGCAGAGAATAAAAGGGCGTCCCACGACAAAGTTTATTGTATTAGTTTCGGGAAAAATTGGTTCATCACATATGAAAGGATAGAAAAGTTGGATATATTGTGTTACTACTTTGGGTGACCAGCCAGGACAAGGTGTTACTAAACCATAGATCTAGAAATGCCAATCCATGATAGGCATGTGTATTTTAGGTCATTGTCTGCTTCAGCTAACTAGCTACCTGTAGATGGAAACTATAATGATTTGTGTACGTGAAAACACCTATATTAAATACTTTTAGATAAATTACTTAAGGTGAAGATTTTTTACCGAAAGAAAAGAGATTAGAAGAGAGAAGAAGTTGACTACTACAATTGTAATCATTATAAGGATTATAGATGCTCCAATTGAAAAGCAACAAGCGAGTAAGGCATCATATCAATTAACGGGTAACCAAATGATAGTTCCCTAATTGGTCGCAGGGGAGCTAAGTAAGTAGAAAAGGAAGAGTTTTGGTTCGATCCTTACATGCTAATTTTTAGAAAATATTTAAATATCTCAATTCATAACCTGTCCCCTACTTTGAATTAGTCCTACAGCTGACTCAAAGAATTGAAGCTTATGGAGATACCGGAGGAAATTAACTCGCCTCAAAAAGATAATTAAGATTGAGTCAAAAAATATTAATTAACAGATACGAAAATAAACCTCAAACAATAGCAATATTAATTGACCAATGAACCCATTATTTATCTAGTATATCCTTAATCATATCACATGAAATTGTGCTTTGTTAATGTCGATAGAAAATAATAATGACTTTATTGAATTCGGGAAATGTAAATAAGGGTCAAGTTTCCAATCAAGTATGTGTCCAAGAACAAATGAACCGAAATATTGCTCAATATATATGAACAGTACAATGTACGTAAAAAAAATGAAAAGGACAGGCATTTTCTAAGGAAAACCAACATTAAAATACAATTACTACTTAATTAACCTGAGAGTTGGTGATCTAAGGCTTGACTTGCTCAATGAATAGTGACTTCAAATCTTGAGAGTCTCAATTTTTGAGAAAAATAAAAAGATATAAATCCAGAACTGAATTAGTTGGTTCATTAAAACTTCCGATACGACAAATAAAAGAACAATTACTCAAGGAAAGATGACAAAGGAGTTAATCTCTTTACCTTTTGGATATCAGCCTGCAAACACTTGGGCTTCTGGCAGGAGAATCACGACTAGCTAAAACTCTGATCTTAATGAGTAGTCACTTCCTAACTTTATATTTCAAAAAATAAGTTATTGCTTGGCAAGCCCATCTTATGTTGAAACATGTATTAAACCTTTGTTAATATGCAAGTTCTTCAACTTACCAAAGCATGAATTATAATTAATGTGCATATAAAATACTGTGTGTTTAATGGGCAAAGGGAACTAGAAACTAGTAGTTTTCGCAGAAATATCACTGCCTAATTGGTGGTAATAAGATACTGAGATATGCATTCTATATTCAAGACTAGCATGTTATTTGCATAAGAATCTCAATTTCACACCTCACATAAAGCCCCAAGACTTAGGTAATTTAGTTCCTTTCTTCTTTAATTCAGTATGGATTTAATTTATCATTAAAAAGAAGACAACTTATATAATTTGTGGGTGAATTTTTCAAATATTTCTGAAGTTTAGAACAGGAACAAGGATTGAAGGAACTTATAACTATATCCTTTGAAGAACAAGATTAAGATTTTCGGTGAGATTGACTTTGAGAAGACCAAGAACTAGTCCTAAATTGTGGCATGAGAGTACTTGATCTCTATATTGTTCATTTTCTTCCCATCATTTCTTTTGTTAGATGCGTTTATTGGAATTATTACTAGCGTTTCACGCTAAGTGCATAATAAAACTCGTACTTAAAAATCATGTTGTTGTCACAATTTATTATGAGCAAATATTAGTTATATATGATGTAGTCAATCTTTCTAATCTAATTTGGACCAGGCAATCAAGAAGAAGTATAGCATAAATATTATTGGATCATTATTAGAAGTGGAAATCTAAGCATACACAGCAAACTATTTCCAGTAAAAAAGATTATGTGATAATGCTGGTGAAAGATAGATAATTAAATATTTTTAGCATCTCAGTATAGACGGCAAACCATTTTTCACAACATACACACGACGCCAATAAGGAATAAGAAATAACATAATATCAAAATGGTGTTAGTTTGGTAGCTCAATAAGTGGAAAGAAAATGGCTCTGGTTTGATCCCCACATATATATTACTTTTGGAAAGAATTTAAATATCTCCATTCCTGACCCGTCACACATTTCGGATTAATCTCATAACTTGGAGTCGAAACTTGCGGAAATACCGAGGAGAGCCAACTCACTTCAAAAAAATAATTATGGTTGAATTAACTTCAAAAAGAACATAACTAAAACAAATTGCATGTATTGATTAAAATAAGGAGTTCTCTCTCTAATTTAATTTTAAATTTAAGATTGCATTCCTTAGGATTTGTTTTAATTTTAAACCTTTTTACTTGATACTATATATTTTTAGTTTGTACTTAAGACCGTGGATATATAAACATACGTTGAAGCAAGAAATTATAGAGTAATCTCCAAGAATCTTCCCTAACCAAGATCCGATGAATTTAGACAGAATAATAGTAATAATTAACGAAATGATTAGTAATATAAAAAGCTTTTATCATTAAGTTTTGATTTTTGTTTTTGTCCAAAGAGACCTAAAGAAGGCAAGGGGACAAGAAGAGGATTACATGGAAGATGATAGTGCCAATTTTTTAACTTGACATGTGTGGTCACACTCACTGCTGCAGTCATGCAAGACAACCAATCAATTTGTCCACAGAAACATGATTTTTATTAGAATAATAAAGCCCAAAACAAGTAGCCAATGAATTGCTCCAAAAGGTCTAAATAAATGTTAGAAGGAAGAAAACATAATATATGAGGTGGGAACAGAAGAGAAGGGACACCCCATATCATCTCTTTACTAACTAGAGTCTAGAACAATACATTTTAGGAAGGGATATTCAATAATTCAAACAAACCATTGAAAACCAGAAAAAAAGAAATAGAAAATAAGAAAGCTCTTCACAACCCGGGAAGAAGATTAAACATAATGTAAATAAATAATTGAGGGTTATGAGAAAGTGGGTGGGGCAAAGATCATTTGAAATTGTGAAGGGATCACAATAAATAGGCCGTGATATTAGATACGGATCAGTAAATACAAATAAGGAGTTGACAGGTGAAGGAGGATTTGAAAAGATTGACCTGCGTCTCCTCCATGCACCCTTTCGTTTCATAGCAAAAATATATTAAAAATAAAAATAAAATAAAATTGAAACTGATTAGATTCTCCTTGTCTCTTATCCCAATCTCCTATGAAACCGCACTTCAAACGGTGACCATTTGTAAGGCCTAGAAAAAGAAGAAAAAAAGCAAAAAAAAAAAAAACCCAACAAAAATCAGTGATGACTTAGTGAACATACAAGTCAATTTTCAACTAACAAAAGAAGATGGTTTTTAATGCTTCATCATCCAATAATGTCCCATGATCAAAGAAGCCTTCAAGAACAAACCCTCTTCCTTCTCCTCCATCTCCTTCTTCTCTTAAATTTTTTTCATTTTCCATCATCCATGGCAATTGAAATAACTATAAAATATATATATATATGATCAGTAATTTATATTGAAATTTTAGAGGTAGCTAGCAAGCTTTGTAGCTACTCTTACAGCTAGCTAGAATTAGAAGTCATGAGAGTGATGAAACATGGTTGTTGGGTTCATGGCTTCCCTGTGGCTGCTATCATCATCACCACCGTCCAACCTAGAACTCATTTGAGTCGCACCAAGGTTGAGATACACCAACCTGTTATTATGGTCTTCGTTCATGGGAGGGTATATAGCTGTTGTTGTAGAAGAAGGAGTGTTGTTGTTGTTGTTTGCATTTCCTTCTTCTCTTGAAAGCACGAGTGCCGCAGATTGAACAAGCTCCAAGCACAACCTAAGCTTGTTTGGTTCGATGTGAGTTAATCCAGGGACAGCACCTTTGAAGAGGAAATCAGAGGTTAGGGTTCTTAGTATGTCCAATGGTGTCACACCATCTATGGTTCGTACATTCGGGTCGGCATGGTGGTCGAGCAGCACCGCCACCATGTCCGGCGACACCATTTCCGCCGCTATGTGTAGCGGCGTTTTACCGGCGGGTCCGGCTGGGTAGTTAACATCAGCTGCACCGAGTTCAAGCAAGGCTTTTACAACTTCTCTGCTGCAATTCTCAACGGCATAGGGTAAGGCTAATGCTTCATCGAGGTTTAGTCCTTCACCCATTACCATGAGCTTCACTAGTTCCACATCGGATGAGTCTAAGGCCCTCCTCATTCGCCGGATTTTCTGGTCCTCGAGGTCGCCGAGATCAACATGGTGGTGAGGGTGATGTTGATGTTGATGATGGTGGTGTTGTTGATGATGGTGGTGGTGAGCGTGGTGTGGCATTAAGGAACGGCGTGAGAATGAGGATTTGAGACGAAGCTCTTCAATCTTAGCGACAATGTCAATGGGAAGGTGCTTGGCTAGAACCTCAGGGGGTAGACCAGACTTGGCTACAAGGTGGGAACAAGTGGTCCATAGTTGTTGCATGTCTTGCTTTCTTGATGCTACTAGCACTTTCATTACATCTTCAATTGAGGCTTTCTCTACCATGCTCGCTAGTTGTTTCTGTGAATGAACCCCACAAATAGAGTAAGCAACTAAAGAAGTAAAATTGTGAGTGAGAGAAAGAGAAAGAGAATTTGTGCATTGGAAAGTTGGAGAAACGTTTAATGACACTTCCATGTAAGGCAAGTCTGAGAATTGGTTAAAAAAAGAAAGAAAGAAAGAAAAAAAAATAAAAGTAAATCTGATGGGATGTTTGCCAAATAAAAGAGGATTAAAGGAACCTTTTCTTTTGCGGTAGTTTGTTATCTTTTGGAGTCCAAACACAAATGAGGAAAGTGAATGGTTTAGGAAAGATTTCGTGAGCTTACTGTGTGGAAGACAAGATGGATATTATGATCTAAATTTAGAAAACTCCTGAATGTGCATTATAGTGGGTGGAGGAACGCCAATTCGAGAAACTTCCTCTACACTAATTTAAGGCACATGAAATCAAGGACGTCAAACATTAACATAAATGCATAGCTTTTAATTTAGCCACAAGAAATCGATATCCTCATGCCCAGAGTGAAAAAATATAATAAAAAATCCCAAAAGAATTAAGAAGAGCTATTAACAACAAACACACCAGCTAGAAAGTAACAAGAGTAATATTGTTTATCTCTATCTGTCTTTGGGGGTTAAGAATTGAAGCAACAAGTGAAGAGGAGAAGGTGTTTCAACAGCAAAAATTAATAAGAGAGAGAGAAAAAAAAATGAAAATGAAGCATTTAGTAACTGACAAGGGAAAGCATAAGTTCAGAAGTGCCACGAGATCATAGAATAGAATAGAACAAACTGGTCTTATAACTCTGGATGGGATAGATAGATTAAAACACAAATTTGGAACCCAAAATCTCACCCCACTTCATAAGAAAAAAAAAAAAGACTCTAAATTTTGAATTAAAAAAAAGAAAAGAAAAGTAAAATATAGAGGAGAAAAACACCCCTTCCCACTTCCCAAAAACCAGACCCCCTTGCAGTAATTGTCCAAATTCCCAAGACCCACAAAACATAAGACTGGTCGCACTAATCACAAACACTCAGAAAAGTGAAGAAAGAGAGAGTGAAGATAATAGAGAGACTCTGGAAAAACAAGAAGAAGAGAAAAAAAAAAAACAGTGGGCGAGGTGAATACTGATAGTGTGATTTTGATGGTAAACAAAAGAAAGGAAAAGAAACAAAACCTGAGTGAGCAATGCGAGCTGTTCAACAGCAAAATATCTAGCGGCAGCGAGGGTATCAAGGGCAAGATCAACGGCTGAGGTGCAATGCGTGTGCCAGCAACCTCGTTCACCACAATTAGGCCTTGGTTCGTGCTTCTGAGGAACAATAGAGACTTGACCACTGTAGAGAAACTGCAGCATCAACAAGAACACCTCATAGCCCACCGAGTTCACTTGTATAACCCCTGACCTGTTGTTGTTGTTGTTGTTGTTGTTGACCCGAGGCCCAGCTGGGTCGAGCCCTGATGGCGGCGGGTCAGGCCCGCAGAAGAATTTCCTAAAGAAGAGGCTTCGGGCCGCCAGGATGCACCTGTGCGCGTGGACCAACCTACCCTCCACGCTGAAAGTGACGTCGCTGAAGGCTTGACCGTTGATGAGTAGGTTCAGGTAATCCAGGGATAGAGATCTTAGAGACTCTTCCATGGACATGGTGCTGTTGCTGTTGCTGTCTCGTCAACACTTTAGGGTTGGTGGTTACAACTTATTGCTATGACAATAAACTGAGAGAGAGTGGAGAGGGAGAGGGAGAGAAAAAGAGAGAGAGAGAGAGAGAGATTGTTAGTGGGAGAAATGAAATAGTGAGAGAAGGAAGATGGTTGGGTTCATCTGTTTTTGATGTTTTGTGTTGTTCTTGATGATGATGATGGTACTGTTGTTGTTTTTATGGGATTCTCTCTGAGTGAATGGTGAATGGTTGTGTGTGTTTTGATGGATATTTTTTAGAGAGAGAAAGAGAAGAGAGTGAGAAAGTAAGATTGCAATTTGGGTGGCTATTCTGGGCGGCTGGGGGTTTAAAAAAGGTTTTAAATATTAAATAAACTATTTTTTTTTTTCCTCTCTCCTTTTTTTCTTACAGGTCTCGTACAAGTACGAGTCTTCTCATGTAATGTTAGTATATATTAAGACATTAAATTAGGTTTTGTAAATTTTAATGGAAAAATCATTTATTATCTCAAAAGATATAATTTTATATTATTTTAAATAAAATTATTATATTTTGGTGAGTTTTTATCTGTATTATTTTCTCTCTTTTTCTCCTCCTAATTTTTTTTTTTGGAAAAGAGAAAAGGTAAACATGTATATCCACAAAATACAATAGTTTCACTTAAAATAATATAAAGTTGGGTCCTTTAAAATTAAAATATTTTCCAACATTAAATAGTAAAATTCCTATTAAAATTGAAAAAATTATTTTATATTTTTTTTTTGGTAAATACAATTTTATATTATTTTAAAGGAAAAAGTATTTGTCATTTTAAATGACATAAAGTTATGTCATTTTAAGAGAGAGATAGACACAAAATAATATATTTTATTTAAAATTTAAATAGAAAAAAACTACCTACTTTCTCCTCCATGATTTACATTCCTTGTGTCTATCTCTCTCCTAAAATGACATAACTTATGTCATTTAAAATGACATAACTTATGTCATTTAAAATGACAAACATGTTATCAAAAAAAAAAAAAAAATGACAAACATCAAACCCAATTTTAAAATAACAAACATTTTTCCCAATAATATTTTTGTTTTCGTTTTCTTTTAACATCTTGTCATTTAAAAAGGATTCATTTTCTTATATGCACGCAGAGTAGAGTAGAAGCATACACTAGAAGGAATATTGAAAAATGAAAATGATATGCGGATAAAGAAAGAAGAGTTTAGACTTTGGTTATATGCTTAATGATATAAGCAATTAAAGTTTCCATAAATGGACAAATTTACATAATATAATAGAAGTCTCTGGGGCCTAATGTGTTGTTGACTGCTACCCTCTAGTATGTGGTCTCGGCATTTTTTGATTCATATTTGTTTCCCTTATTATGTATTAATGAGTTTTCTAATCGTTTTTGCATTTACTTTAGTTAAACAAGTGGTTAGCAGTGGCTTTTCACATAATGGGTGCATATTAATAATTACTTTCAACCACAGAAGTCGCACTTTCAATCAACGTGCTTCAATTATTTCCATATAAGTACAATTTCATACAAGTTAACTTGAAAGTTTGATGAACCTTCATTCATGAAAACCTTGCCATCAGGTTTTTATGAGCTTTTTATTTTCACTGTGAATATTTTCATAGGATTTTACATGAATTATATAATATTCATAAATGATATATAATGTATTATAAGATTTACATTTTCTTTTTAAAATTAATATCATTATTATTCTGTTTGTTCGCAACTTTTGGTTGTTGATGTTTAAAATAAAAATAAAAATCTGATGTATCAATAAAAGTGGATGCAATAATAAAAAGAATTATATTGAATTCAATTAAAAAAAATTGAAATTAAGTTATATTATTTTGATTCTTGAGCCACGAATTAATTGAAATTTATCATATATATATATATATAGGGGAGGGATCTTTTGACTCTAGAGTAAGACTTATAACTCTTACTCTCTATCTCAACCGTTGATTTCCGTCCATCTAACAGTTATTATTTATTTGAAATAATTAATTAATTAATTGTTATAGATAACCGTTGGATGGACGGAAATCAACGGTTGAGATGAGGAGTAAAAATTGTAAGTCTTACTTTAGAGTCAAAAGATCCCTCCCTATATATATATATATATATATATATATATATATATATATATATATATATAAAAAAATATATAAAAAAAGGGATCTTTTGACTCTAGGGTAAGACTTATAACTCTTACTCTCTATCTCAACCGTTGATTTCCGTCCATCTAACAGTTATTATTTATTTGAAATAATTAATTAATTAATTGTTATAGATAACCGTTGGATGGACGGAAATCAACGGTTGAGATAGAGAGTAAGAGTTATAAGTCTTACTCTAGAGTCAAAAGATCCCTCACCATATTGGGGAGGGATCTTTTGACTCTAAAGTAAGACTTACAATTTTTACTCCTCATCTCAACCGTTGATTTCCGTCCATCCAACGGTTATCTATAACAATTAATTAATTATATATATATATATATATATATATATATATATATATATATATATATATATATATATATATATATAGTATCATGTCTAGTATATATAAATAATTGAAACATACACGCATGTCTATCACAGCTTATCATTAGCTCAAATAAACAAATGTCATCTATGCTTAGCCTCTATTATTAGTTAAAAAAACAAAATTGATCTACGAGACTACTAATTAAAATATATAAATAAATCTGTGTTCCACATGTTCACACAGAAAAAGAAAAAAAGGAAATTCATTTTAACCACAAAAAATTTGATTTGCAACAAATTTAAAGTTTTTTGTTTTTATTTTTTTTAAATTCCGCAATGAATTTAGACTACAGTTAGGCGATTAGAGTAATCGTTTTTTGTTTCTTTTACTTTACGTGTACAAGGGAGCATTAGAAAAGGCTACCTTAAATATAGCATTTTTTTCTGAATAATATATATATTTTACACATGTTGGGAAGGCAGTTTGTCACAAACCGACTTTCTAGCATTTTTTCTGAATAATAAATATAAAGCTAATTGTTTGAATTTAAGAAAATATTATTTGTAAACCGTAAATTATATTTCAAATATATTACTTAAGTTCGTTTTTTCTGCAGTTACTGCAGATAGGTTATCTGCAATAAGCCTAATACGACGTCGTTTTGGTGCGAAAATCATAGTGTTTTTGTAATTTTAATTTATTTCGGGATTATTATAGTCTTTATAATTATAAATATTAAAATTAATATTTCAATCCCAAAATGAAGTCGTTTTGAGAGTAAATACAGATTACTTATTTGTAATAACTGCAGAAATATTTTTCTGTATTACTTATCATGAAACATTGAACCCGGTTAGAAAATTTTCACATACAACATAAGTGCTTATTTGGGAGCTCATATTTTTAGCTTATTTCACCTTATAAGTAGAAGTTTATCCAAACATAATTTTTCAAAACCTCTTATCATAAAAAGATTTTTTTATAATGAAGAAAAAAAATAAAAAGTTAAAAAATTCTTGGAGGAATTTTTTTGTTAAGATGTATATCAACTTTTTGAAGTTCTCGTGTTTATTTTTCAATTTTATCATTGTTCTAAAATTTTACTTATAAACTTTATCTTTTACCCTAATAATTTATCCTAATAACAAGTATGACTAAGAATTCAATTCTTGTCATTCAAGTCATTTAAGGACCAAAATACAATTATGAAATTTTTTCCTCAAAGTAATTACGATGTCATAATAATTAAGTTACACTAAATTAGAAAGGAATGTCTAATTAAAGGGTTAATCGAACGAAAATCCTAAGTTTACGGTTAAAATCTTCACAGGGTAAAATGATAATTAAACAGAAACTGCCAGGATTTCGACCAACTATGTGAAATACACTTCACCTAAGCTTTTAAAATTAGGGAATCATATTGGAAAGAGGAAAATTAGATGAAAATATAAATATGCACATAAAGTTACATTTTGGGACAAAAGTGCAATTAGTGAAGTTATCGTGTAAAATGCAACTATGCAGAAGTTACCCAAAACTTTTGAATACTGTAGTGACATACCATTAAATAATTTTGGTGAATGTCAAAATAAATATTTGATGGTTTAAATCATGGATTAGTCGAGGAGTAATGTGGTTTATTAAGGGTAAATTGGTCATTTCTCTCACAAGTCACTTAGGTGACATGCCACATCATTTCCCCCCTCATTTATCTTCTTCATTTGTGCAAGAACAACCCCATCATTTCTGCAAACCGAAACAGTAGCCCTCTATACCATTATTGATGAATTCAAGCTCACAACTCCTTGTATAAGCCTCCAATGGAAAAAGTCCATTAGACAAAAGTTGTTCCTTTTTGTAAGAACCTGCACCGTTAAATTAAAAATTTAAATAAGTAATTATGAGTTTGGGAAATAATTCCATAATTAACCTTGAATAATTATGATAAGACTTAAATAATTATTATAAGGGCTTAATAAGGCTGAAAGTCGCTTTTCTGACGAAAAGTGCAGATACCGGTTTTGCTTCACGGTAAAATGCGTACCGATGAAGTATCCCGAAAAATTATAATAAGCTCATGAATATTCCTAGAAAAATACTCAAGTTGAGTAAACCAAGTTTGAAGTCATAATTATAAGTATTGATGTCAGAACTAATATCGGCGACGTGTAAAATGCGTACCGGCAAAATGTTGCGAAAACTTATAATAAAAATATGATAAATGCTAGAAAAATGGCTAGGTTCAGAATATGAAGTTTGAGATTAAATTGATTACCGGAGCTATTAGTGCTAATACCGACGGGTTAAACTTAAGTGAATTATAAATACAAAAGGGCACACTTTTCAAGGTCAGATTTTCCGCCTTCCTACGTGAGTTTCTGATTCTCCTTGGCTTCCACCTTCTTCTTCATAGGAAAGTTGGAGCTTTTCTCCATTTTCAAGCCCAAGACTCCACCCTTTACTCTTGAAAACCCTCCTCCATCATTGTGTAGACTTGTAGCAAGCATTAGGGGTGTGGGGAGACTGTTCTTGGGAGCTTGAGCTTTTATTTTATGAGTGTTTGGGGACTGCCTCCTTGGTTGTGGGAGTGTGAGTGTGTTCCACCTCCATTGAAGCTTCAAGAACCAAGTTTTGGAAGGAAAGAACCTACCTTGGTATGGATATTTTCGTGCACCACTAAGTCAGTGGTTTGGAGCACTCCACTGGTCATCAAAGTCTCCTCATTTTTCTGAGTTCAAGGGTTCATAGGTAAACCTTGATCATTCCTTTGCAATTTCATGATTTTAGCTTGTTTGAGTCATTAAAAGAGGGAACTTTGATCATTCAAGTTAAGGGTTGTTAATCTAGGCCTAATGTGTAACAATGAACTACTGTTTTGATAAAAAAACCGGACCTTGGACCTTGGGGAAGCTTTGGGGTCGCGGATTTTGCAGAAAAATTCTGCAGAATTCTATTCTATCCGCGTGAAAATCGATTACCTTTCGTATGGTAATCGGTTACTATGTGCAGTAACCAATTACCCATATTTTTGGTAATCGGTTACCATCTGCAGCAATCGATTACTCTGTTTTGGTAATCGATGATCATGTGGAGTAATCGATTATCCATTGTTTGGTAATCGATTACCCCCCGTCAGAATGACCAGAAACCAGTTTTTAATGCATGAGAAGATTCCCATTTGGGCATGATGCCCTAGGAAGTATTACTGTTGGGGAACATTAATACCTTTAATAGGGAGGCTTAATGCTTGATAATTATGATCTTCTAGAGGTTGAATGTTGATAATGTTTCTATTATAAACAGACTGTGAGTGGGCTGTTTGGTGACGTGGGCTGGTGTGGATTCATTTTTGTATTGATAGCTGAAGAGGTAAGTTTCGTGTCCTCGGTTTTGCCCATTATTGGTTCCACCATACCTCGTGGAGGGATGGTTTATATACATGCTGTGTTTTTAATGAAAATATGTGATGATTCTTGGTATGCTATTGAGCTGAAATTATGAGTGCAAGTGCCATATGATATGTATGTGGTGTTCCACCTAGACGGTAATCCCTGAGTATGTGGAGACATACAAAACGATTACTCTGTGGGTGAGGTACAAGTGGTGTTCCTTGTATTGTAGGTTGTAGACGTATGTAATTCCTGCTTTTTATTATCTGGCCAGTAGGATTCTGACACACATGATATGGATATATGTTGCATTGTACAAGTTTTGAAAATTGTATTGTTGATACTGTTTTAGAACTTATATTGCACATGTAAGTGAGCTTGGAGTGGAGAGATCCTTAAGGTACCTTTGGGGTTGATACCTCTAGCGATAGGAGGCCGGAGTTGAGTTGAGCTGATTATACATGTTGTTTTACTGCCATGTTCAGATAGTGATTATGTTTTGTGTTCAGTATAATGTTATATGATCTGAGACTTTATTTGGCTTTGTTGCCTTATTTGGTGAACGTGGGGGTTGTCCATGCCACATTGATGTTTGTTATGTTTTTAGACTTGAGTTGTATAATGTATCAGGATTTTTTCAGGTCTACGTGTTGTAATGCCGTAACTAGATACACATATATCTATTGAGGTTATTCAGTTAGTTATTTATTGCAATTTACATACAGGCGATATTTTGAAAAATCAATAAGTTATCCGCTTGGCTAATAATGATGAGTACATAATTGAAATGATAACTAGCTACGCTATTATCATTTGTATGTTTAATACGCCAGGTGCACACAAGGTGTTACATTTTACCCTTAACTAAGCGAACCCAACCCTCGTTCACCATTGGGAAGCTTGGAATTGGAAGAAAACTCCCTTGTACAATCAGGGAAATTTGAAGAGAAAAGCTTAGAGGAGGTGATTTTGTTGCTTGAAAGCTTGGGGAAGCCTTCCTTGTTGATTTAGAGGTAAGAAACTTAATTTTTTATGGATGATTTGATGGGTTGAATGATGATAGGTGAAATTTTGAACAATATGTGAAATGTTATGAATTAACCTTGGTTCCTTTGAAAAAGTGTGTTTAGAAGGTAATTGTAATGGTGAATCATTCATAAAAATCAACATGCTTGAAATTTGAATTTTTAAGTCTTGGAAAAGTATGAGTTTGAAGAGGGTTTGGTTTTTTGATAATGTTGTAATATGAATTTGCTTTGATGTCTTCACAAAATATTTTAAGAAATGGTATTTAGTGTTGAAAAATTGATGAAATAACAATTTAGGCTATTGGTGTGTGATGGCCGAAATTCATGTCATCAAAATGTGGTATCTTGCGATTCAAGAAAGGGTTTTATAAGAGTTATGTTGTAGGAAAAGTGATTGTGTAATGTTATAGAGATTCGTTTTGCGTGCTGTAATTTTTTTTCTTCAAAAAGTGTGGGGCCCCACAAAATGTTGTGTGTATAGAAAAGTTTGTTGTGTCATGTTAAATGACAAATGCAAACCCCTTCAAGAAATGGTGTGAATGGTTGATTATTATCCTTTGATTGTTGTAGTGTAGAATGGACTAGATAGTAGCCATTGGAAAACTTGAAAAGTTGATGAATTCCATATCGTAAGTTTCAACCAATGAATGGGTAAATAGGTTGGAATTATGTTGAATTTGGGTTAAAGCATTGAATGCATTTATTGTGTCATTTTAAGTGTTTTTAAGGTGAGAAAGGCTTCCGTTTAGTTTGGATTATGATAAATGTAAGCATTCTTAGATATTTGACATAAATGGTCTTGATTTGAATTTGGCATGAATTGACATGAAAAATGTGATACAAATTATGTGTCATGAAGGAAAGGTAATGAAACCATCCTTAGCATAATTTGGAAATTTGATTCTTACTTAAAGTGTTGAATTTTGGTATTTTGACACTTGAAATGGAACCTTTATGGTATTGGTTGTTGTTGGTTGGTAATATAGATTTGAAGCAGGTGATATAGTGTTGGAAGATCAAGTTTTGAATTAATCAAGTGTTGGAAGCCCTAGTTCATGAATAATGAAAAATATATATTGGAAGTTATTTTGATTAACTTTCTTGGATTGCAAGTAACCTTGGATGGAAAGCTACAAGAGGTAAACACTTGGTTTAGGAGTTTTTCTCCTTTTTTGTTGATTCCACCGTGTTCCAATGAGATTATGATTTTGATCTGTGTATGACTGAATTAATGTTACATACTTTGTGTAGTTGCATTCATGTAGATATGCATATAAGATGGTTTGATTCGATGGATTTGTGGTTCTTGGCCAACAAACGCATACATATGTGTACCTTCCTAGGTGACAAAGCTCTTGGAAGTGTAGGATCCTTAGGGACAAAGTCTATGGACTATCATGTATGGATCTTTTGCGAGGACCCACGTTCTCGGAAGGTTATGTGTTAAGATTGTCCATGGGGTCAAAGCTCTTACAAGTTGTATGTATGATATAAAATATATGAAGTCTCATATACTTTTTTATCTGATCTTTCATGCAAGAAGTTAACTCATGGGTGGAGAACTGCTCCGAAAATCATGAGTTTATTGAGATATTGTAATCTCATCCTGCTTGGGGAATATGTTTCAGTTACCCCAGCAGCCGGAGAGGGGCCCTCAAGGGCAAGAGGCCCTCAAAGGGTTAGAGGATCCAACTGTGTTGGAGATATGATATTTTGGGATAACTGTATATCATTTTAGGTCATGATGTATGATCATGCACTGATGTATAACCTGAAACTATATTTTCAGGCATATTGGTATATACTATAAATAAGACATGTGTAGCCTTTATACAGTTACATACTTTTGATGTTGACATATTTGAGTATATATCTGATATGTTAGATGATGTAATTATTGGAACAGAGCCATTTTCTGTATAAATGCATGGATGTATTATAAGTCTATTGGTTTTGGACAATTTGGTTTAGGTCTGGATTGTATTATTTGTTATCATGTACCATTTCCGACAGTGGAAAATTATCCCTAGATGTCCAGTTTACAGCCGAGATGCGACCCGTAAGATTATTTCACAAATGGTATATGTTATCATACTAGGATAGTTATTGACCATAAATTATGGTTACAGGATTATTAAGTTAAAATTCTATGTAGGTATGAGACTATACAGTTTATGATAATACAAAAAGTACATAATGAACAAAAAGAAAAAACTTAAGTCACACAGATACCTAGGTTAACAATAATACTTTAACTAAGTTTTCTGCTTAAAGTTTTTAAGTATGTTGCGCTTTAAATACCATATTGCATGTTAACAAACAGATGTTCGGAACGAGGTGTCACAGAAGGCACACATCTTTTAAATGTCAGAAGGTGAATGTATTATCACCTTACAGAACGTGGTGGCTCTATTGGGTTTTCCCACAAATTATCAAGTCATCATTGGCATGATGTTTGCATTATGGCATGACACGCATAAGGTGATTCAACAATGCCTGGTTGTAGCTCCTCTTTACCAAGAGGTTGTCCACGACAATGCTCGAATGTCCTTTCTAAATCGTCATTATGGGACTTGGGCACAACATGTGGGTATTCCTACGACGGAGGTGTTTACACATGAACATACATTAAGCGAATCGTAGGGAGCATTTTTTTATCGGATAAGTCCTCGAGCTTTGTCGTTGCACGATGCATTGATCTCCTATGGAGATCGACAGTGCTTGTCCACTTATTTTATAAGTTGTGCGAGTTTATAGTTGCTAATCACATATACATGGGTGAGTGTATCGCACCATTATAGATCTTGGCATAGGTCAGATTCCCACCCGTCGATATTCCACTTTGCATATTACTTAAATTAATTTTTGTACATTTCAACTAGTATACCATTTATGATTGTAAATTTCTTTGATTATTGTACTAATTGTCTAGAAGGCATTAGTAGATTTTTATTTACTAGGTGCATCAGCTAGGACATAGCGCTTGTGGAGGGCGGTGACAACAATGTCATACTTGCAATCACCTATGAATCAGAGACAATTATATTCATATCCACCATAGAGCTAAGATTCCCTAAGAGAGCTTGCATATAAGGCTAGTCCCTTTCAGATATTTGGCTATGATGGCCCAGGTAGTTAGCATATATATGAGGATAGGCCTTTCTGGATGACTGAGGTTAGTTCATCCAGCATGCCAGCTTACTGTTCGTCTATCACATTAGAATAGCTTGATGCTATTAATGCTTATCATTTAGATGATTGTAACACCCCGTATATATCCGGTTTGTTATCATGTCATCGTATTAAGCTGCGCTTAATTAAAAATGCGGAATAACTTTTTCTTTTCAATTATGACGTCATTATCAATTACCAACTTGATTACTTAATCATTTTCAAAACATTGCATGTATGTAAATGCAAAAGACAGATATCTATACTAAATAACCTCATATCATAAATAAGATCATTAACTGAGTCTCTAGTCACGGCACTACAACACGTAAGCTGGACAATCCTGATTGTTTATACAACTCAAATCTAAACAACGATACATAATCCAATGTGGTATGGACAATCTCCATGCTCACCAAATAAGATAACAAGGCCCAACAACAGACTCAATTCAATAACATAACATGAAACTAAAAGCATAATAGCAACAAGAATAATCCAGCATCCAACATAAGCAGCAAAACAACATATAAATCAGCTAAGCTCCGACCTCCTGCTGTTAGAGGTCTCAACCCCCGCATTACCTGAACCTGTAATATGTGCCCCAAACGTGGAGTGAGATCTCTAAACACAAATCTCAGTAAGACAAGGGGTCCTCAAGGATCTTCCACCCCATACTCACTTACATGTGCAATATAAGTTCTAAAAGCAGTAATTCAATATCAGTTCCAAAATCAGTGCAATGCAGCAGATAATCATGTCATGTGTGTTATAATTATTCTACTGATCAGATAAGTGCAGGAATACGTCTATTACCCACACAGTACACGCACATGCTGTACCCGCCCAATGGACCACCCCATGGCTTCCTGTCTAGGCGAAACACCACATACATATCATAAGCATTTTGCACTTAACAGCTAAATAGCATTTCAATAAAACAGTACATGAAAACACATCATGCATATAAACCATCCCTCCACGGGATATGGTGGAACAAACGATGGCTAAACCGAGGACACGAAAGCTTACCTTGCAAGCTAACTATCCAAACCAAGAGTCCACACAAGCTCAAAGTCCACACACAGTAGAATCACAATCTGTTTTGGACCAGCAATCATATCAATATTCAAACACAACAAGCAAATGACATAAAGTCAACGTCTTTCCTTTACGTTTCATGTCTTTAGGCTTCTTACAAAGCCAAAAGCCCTCAATCACTTAGATTCTGACTTAACAAGTCATTACAGAAGTCCAACTTCATCAATCTAGGGTCCACAAACCCATAACTCAGTTCTGTATGAACAGAATTGTTACTGTTCACGCAAACCCAGAATATCCAGATATTTGTCGGGGACATATCCGGATATCATAGGACCCCATATCCAGATATCAATATCCGGATATTTTGCGATAGAATGCAATTTCTGCATTTCGCGAGATATCACTCCAAATGTTGGGTTTTTATCCTATACTACGTCCAAGCATGCATTTTTAATCATTTGTAAGCTCATCTTCTGGTTGGTTACTTGTTTAAATCATTAACATGCCAAGACACAACCTTTAAACAAGGAAAACTCATGATCAAGGTTCAACACTTACCCCAAGCACCAAAACAGAGGTGGTTGATGCTCTTGGAGCTCTCACTTAAGCTCCAAAGTTTAGACAACAAGGGTGCACGAAAATGGCACACAAGGAGGTCCCTTTCTCTTCAAAGGTCACACCTTGAAGCATAAAATGCCATGACAATGGCTCCTTCTTCCCCAACAAAGAAGTCAGCACCCAACGCACCTCACACAGTCACCATAACTCAGAAATAGAGCTCACCACACACTCACAATGATAGTTCTCACTCAACCAAGGTGTTTAGGTGAAGAAACAACCAAGAAAAATGGTCTCTTGGAGGTTTCTATGGAGGAGAAGAGAGTGGCAAGGTGACACTCAAAATTCTGGAGCACAAGTCACGTAGGAGGCACAATATCTGACCTAGAAGTGTGTGCCATGGCCTTATATAGGCCACATAAGATTTAAACGCACTGTATTAGCGCTAATAGCTACGTTTAGCATTTTAATCCCAAACTTAGGATTCTGAACCTACTCATTTTTCTAAGATTTTTCATATTTTTATTTTATTTTTTGCAGCACCTTTCTGGTACGCACTTTTCTATAACCAGTATCAATTCTGGCACCAGTTCTCATTATTTTAACTTGAAACTTGTTTTACAAGTCCTATATATTATTCTAGTGACATATACACTTTTTCATAATTTTTCGGGATACTTCATCGGTACGTATTTATACCGAGTAGAAGAACCGGTTTCTGCACTTTTCGTCTGAAAAGTGACTTTCAACATTATTATTCACTTTCCCTATTTATTTAAACCATATCATAATTATTAGAGTCAATTATGGAATTATTTCCTAATTCTCATATTTATTTAATTAATTTCCTGAATTAACGGTGAAGGTACATACAATGATCCTGCTTGTTATACCCCAGCGATGTATGGCATTCCGACCACATTTCTCGCAGTACGTGGTACTGCTACCTATATTGTACCAAAACCGACATGGGACACGACACGACGACACGTTAATTCTAAAAAATATTAGATTTCAACACGTTAGGACATGTTTTAATATTAAACAATACTTTTAATATAGATAACATGGTTCATATTTAATATATATTGCAACCCATAAAAAGCAATATAAAATAAATATCTTGAATAATTTTATGTATAAACATGTTGCTTATGAGTGTGCTAAAGAGATTGATTATAGAGCTTATAATATTATTTGTAAAATATTTTTTATTATTCAATATAATTTAAAATATTTGTCATTTAAGGTAATATACAATAAATAAGATGGCCATTAAAAAATATTAATAACATTGTAAAATATTCTTTAATACACATTTTATTATTAAAAAAATTATGTTTAACTCGCTAAATACCTTTAATTTACTCCCTATTAAAAACTTTAAATAAAATTTCATTAAATATCAAAAAAACATGTCACTCATGTTCCTATTTCACTGAAGTTTTGATACCAAATACTTTAGCTGATTCAAAAATAATGCAACATGTCATGCCATCACTTTCATTTCTCATTACCTCAGTAAAACATTAGCCAATTATATAAGCCCATTTTCGTCATTTTATTCTTTACCTTTTTTTCATTTTCAAATTTCTTTTTTCTCTTTTTTTACCTCATCCTTTATTCCGGAACCAGTCTTAGTAGCAGAAGCAGAGAAAGAAAGAGAGCAAACAGAGCGAAGAAGGAAACCTAGAGCTAGAGGAGGCTACATTTTTATGGAAAGCGTGACACATTCTCGACAACCAAATAAGGTTGCGGTTATGGTGTCCAACAAGATCAACAACAATGGGGGCCTTCTCCGGAAAGAGTATATATGACGACGTCTATGGAGGTCCACCGAAGTTTGGCGTCTCCAACTTTTATCCTCGTTTCGCCTCTCGCCACCGTCATCTACGACAAAGCGACAAGTAGATATACAAAGTTTTTTTTTTAACTTTTATGTTTTATTTTAAAATATTTTAATTTTATAAAAATTGCAAAAAATTTACATTTATGCCCCTTAACCGTGCCGGACATGGTCAAAATCATGTGTCTAGGTAGTCAACATATCCTAAAACGTTGACCGCATGTCGGTGTCTGGTACTTTTTAAAAAAAATGACGTGTCGGTACTTCTTATACTGCCACTGATGATTTCATGCAGAGGGTGACAAATGATTTCTATTACACAGTTCAGCTATAGGACCCCCTCCTATATGAAGGAACCCACACCATGGAACGTGCTATCAAACTTAGCCAAATCCATCGTAGACCACATTAGTATTATCAATATTAGTTTTAATTTTTTATGGACTTCGTGATTTGTCACTATTGCACTATTATCTTTGTTTGTATTTATACGTTCTTCTAACTTATTTATTTTCCTTGTTTGTCATACACTACTACAATAAGAACAACACAAAATAAACAACAATATAAAGATATAAATACAACAATTACATAGTCTAAATGAATATGGCGCCTTGTAGGACATGGCCTTCTATTGTGTCCAACTTGCTTACAAAAGTCACATTTAGCGCAACTTAAACTGGTTTCCATTGCATACATTTCATTATGTACGCATATAGGCTTTGGTAGACTATTTACAGGAATTATTACATGTTAGGCAGAATAGCTTGTCCATTTTAAATTTGTTGCCATTTTGTTCAGTACACCTGAAGAATATTTATCTGTCGAAAAAACATCATCCATTTAGCATGTTGGGTGAATATGCACATACAAACAAGTGGCTTTGACAAGAGTATTTAAATGTTGTGAACTTGCCATCTTGATACCACCGATCAATAAAGCTCAACGAAAAAAAATTATCGCAACTCTCGTCAACTTCAAAAATGGTTGAGATAAGATTATACATGTTAACATGGTGTGACGTAGTAATTTCTCGGTTCATCTGAATAGCCAGATTAAGCTTGTGACAATAACGATGTTAACTTGCGCATATACACTAACTTCGTGCCATCTCTTCATAAAGTAATGGACAAATCTATTGTATGTGAGCTTCATTGATGCACTAATTGTCATGTTTCTGTCTCCTTTAAGATCTATTAACTGCTTCAGATAAATTTGTTGTCGTATGTCTATATTTATTTCCCTTGATATCATATACACGTCTCCACTTCTCTTTCGAAAAACTATTAATCGAGGTGGCTACCTCTGGACTAGTTTTTCAAAATTTCTCCAACAAAATATCTAAATGAACGATGTAAGGCATATAACTTGGCCACAAAATAATTAGTTAATGTAAAGAAATAATAATTACTTGAAAAGGCATGATATAATCTTTACCAAACAAAGGATGTATACCTAGCCTCATCAAATATTTCTCCAGTTTGTAATTATTGAATTTCTGATTAAAATTACTAGCAATGTGTCGATGGCAATAAATATGATATGCTTGTTGAGGCTTTCAACCAAGGTGGACATTTTCAACTGCTGATAGAATGCTTCGGTGTTGATAAGAAATAAGATATATATTTGTTTTCTAGGTAACGTGCAAACAGATGCATGTCCAAAATATGTCAAAGCTTCCAATGTCTCACCCTAAACAATAGCGAATATCGCTGGCAATACTTCATTATTTCCTTCTTTTGTGGTCATAATAAAAAACTTTCTTTTATACTTGTGATACAATGGATGTCATCAATTTGAATGAATAGTTTGCATAAATTGAAAGCATCTTAACACTACCTCAAAATCCATAAAATGTGATAAGAAAAACTTTATGTCTAGGCACCACTCGATGATTGACGACATGATCATTTATTTGGATATGGTAGACATAATCTGAAGCGAAAAAATATGTTACAATAATGGGTAGTGATCTTTTCTGGTATTAACCAAACTAAAACCAATGGTTCTTCTTTTATCATGCCTATCATGCCAAAATTACATCACGCACATCAACGTAGACCAACACACATACGACCTATTCGACTAACACATATGTTACATTAACCACAATCACATACATAGTACAAGTGAAGTAATAATATCAGAATCAAGTTGTCTTTGGTCTCGAGAAAGCCATTGGTTCAGACAATTATGATATCCATCCCATTTTCTAATTACCCACATGTCACAATTCTTCAATTTTATTACTGTAACCCATTATAGGCAACTATCTTCATGATTGACATTTCATTACCAACTTATCACTCTTAACCACTATCCCTTCGTGATGGACCTTTGTAGAATAACGCTTGATTGTCATTTGCATGACTTTCTTGAACTCAAATAAATAATTCATCTTATATTTGCCTTGGATTCCCCATTTGCCCCTCAAAATCACTCCATTGTCATTAAGGTGATTTCAATCGATACACGTATAATGTGAAATATGTAACATTCTGAGCGCTGACGAGGGCGGGGAGTGATCGCCGGTGCAAAGAGGCACAGACAAGGAGCGGCTCCTGACAGGCTTCCAGCGGGGGGTTACATGCATGAATGAATCGAATCAACACCCGAAATAGAGGGATTCCAAAGGCTGTGCAGGTATAAGGCTGCACAGTTTGAGATAGCTCATAAGAATTAATTGGTACTACCTATGCTAACCAGATGCATCTGCTTTTCGGTAGCCCGGATCGGAAGAACTCTACAGTTAAGCGTGCTTGACTTGGAGCAATTCTGGGATGGGTGACCTCCTGGTAAGTTTCTCGGAAAGTGTGTGAGTGAGGAAAAAGCACACTGAAAAGTCTCGTATTAGTATGTGGGGATAGTTATTGATTCTTGAAGCGGTCAGACGTTACAAGTGGTATAAGAGCAAGGCCTCCCATCCAGTACGGCGTGGTTCGAGGACGAATCAGGCGGAAGCTGGTGGGCATGTAACATCCCGAGTGCTGACGAGGGGGGAGTGATCGCCAGTGCAAAGAGGCACGGACAATGAGCGGCTCCTGACAGGCTTCCAGCGGGGGGTTACATGCATGAATGAATCGAATCGACACCCGAAAGAGAGGTATTCCAAAGGCTGTGCAGGTATAAGGCTGCACAGTTTGGGATAACTCATAAGAATTAATTGGTACTACCTATGTTAACAAGATGCATATGCTTTTCGGTAGCCCAGATCAGAAGAACTCCACAGTTAAGCATGCTTGACTTGGAGCAATTCTGGGATGGGTGACCTCCTAGGAAGTTTTCTCGAGAAGTATGCGAGTGAGAAAAAAGCACACTGAAAAATTTCGTGTTAATATGTGGGGATAGTCATTGATTCTTGAAGCGGTCGGGCGTTACAAAATACCTATCCAAATGATATAGCAAATATGTAAACAATTCAATACCTTTGTGGATAAAATATTTTGAAATAACATCAAATGGGTTTGTTTTTTTTTTTTAAAATTATTTTATAATTTTTTCCCACAATTCTCTAGAAAGATTGTATCTACTAATGTAGATTCCACTAAGTGCAAGTACTCTCCTTCCGAATTTTGATCTACCATCACATATATGCATACTTTGAATTTGGAGGTAATGCAAAATCAATTAAAATATGTTCATAAACTTAACCAACAAGTCAATTAGAATTGTATATTTACAAAATTTATTTTATTTTTTGCAAAAATATTTCAAGATTTTTTTGATTAATACTTTTTCATTTAGGAATTAGTTAATTCAAACAAAATTTTAATAAGTTAACGTTACAATATATTTCAAGTTAAATTAAAAAAAATTATGATTACCAAAAAAATAAAAATAAATTATATCTTTATTTATTTATGAAACAAATCCCTTATATAATAATATAAGTTGTCGGGTGGAGCTTGAGAACATAGAAAAGTGTGTCGGTCGGGTTTAATTAATCGTTTCGAACATCGGGACTCGTTCCTAATACCGACACGCACACACGTTTACATCTAACTGTAACTGTTTATTAACTAATTCAACCTTTTTCATTATTATTATTAGATTTTATATTTAAGGTATAAGAAACAGTGCACGTGACAAGTGATGCTATTATTCTCGATTTTTTGCTATAAAAAGATGCTATTAGTTAACATATTACTATCATTTGTTTAAGCTGGAATGATTTGATATTAACATTATAAGTATACTTTGTTTAGAAAAACTGGATGCTGTTGTTTTGCCCCCTCTGATTATGGGGTCTGGTGCTGGACTATGCCTTTTTTATGATTAAAATTGAAATTAAAATGGGAAAAATGAATGAATGAATGAATGAAATTTTTTGGTTTTTTAAATAAAAACAGAAGGGAAGAGAAAATCCCATGGATTGACAGTTCGGCCCACTGACGGTCTTATGATTTCAAAGACCCCCGATTTGACATTTGACTTGTCTTTTCAATCTCTTTCTCTCTCTGTCTGCAAACTGAATACACGGTTGCACACTACGTTTCAAATTTAGCAGCTTTAGCTTTTGTATACGTACCAATTATTTGGTCAAGTATTTTAAACACGCACACATGCTACGGATGATAATTTGGAGTTTTCTATGCTGTATACTAAGGGGACTATAGATATCACGTATATATAATCTTCATTTATTATAAGGGTTTTATAAGAGTTATGTTGTAGGAAAAATGATTGTGTTATGTTATAGAGATTCGTTTTGCATGCCGAATTTTTTTTTTTTTTGCTGCGGGCCCCACAAAATGTTGTGTGTGTAGGAAAATTTTTGTGGTCATGTTAAATGATAGATGATAAACCCTTATTATAATTGGTATTATTTTTTATTTTTTATTTTTTTGTAAATATAATTGGTATTATTTTATATATATATATATATATATATATATATATATATATATATATATATTCTCTAATTTTGTCATATGTTTTAAGGGTTTTTTTATTCTCCTTTTACATAAGATAAAGAGAGAAAATAGGTGGGTCCCACCATTAAAAAAAAAAAGTGAGGTGCGAAAATCGAACTGAGAGAATATGAGAGAAATTATCTTATGTAAAAAGAAAGTAATATTTCTCATGTTTTAAACGTGAAAGTTATTATTTTATAAAAATGCATGTCAAATGTTTTTTTAATATATGTTGAGTAATGTGATGCTTGGTCCGGACGAAATGCTACTATTCCTGAGTTTAGTTTGGTGGATATTGATGAATGCAATTCCTTGCTCATTGATGGAAGGAGACGCATAGTGATGAAACTTAAATAGTAAAAATGCATACGTTATGTATTTATAGCAGGGACAAATTGTTCCTTTGTGCCTGTGAGTTATCTCGAGGAGATAATTAAACACACGATAACTTGTCATCAAAGCTTACCAAACTCCTTCGGCACAGGTGGTAAGGAGCCTGAGTCCCTTAACCAGATGTCTCGAGTTCGAGATCGAGAATGAAAAAAAAAAGAATTTGGGAGAGCTGTCCCTGAAAGGGTTCGACAGTGCTCGATTGAGGATTAATCTTCGATTATGGTCGGATGATACTCTTTAGATTACTGGAAAAAAAAATCTTTACTCAGGTGATGAGACTTGTATTCATAAGCTAGCGGGTTTAGGGGTCGATCAAGGGAACGTGATCCTAAAATGCGAATTGGGTGAGTTGATAATGAAATATTTTGGTGTTAGATCATTACTAATGGTTCTAAGGAATTTGTGTCTTTTAATCAGTGATCTAGTATTCGGGTCGTAGGAATGAAAAAAATAATATTGAAAGAGTCATTCCATGTATAAGGTTCAACAGTGCTCAAATCGAATTAGTTCAAAAGATAAACCGGTTGAGGAAACTCAAAAATGCAAATTGGGTGAGGCGATAATGAAATATTTTGTGGGTAGATCATTACTAATGATCCAGGATCAATATGGACGAGCATACTTCACATTTAGAGAAAGAGAGAAAAATAATCAACTAATATAGTAAACAATTGTGAAATAAATTAGGGTAAATAAAATATCATGTAACATGATATTCCTACACACACAATTTATGTAACCCCTATTACCTATTTTTTTTCTCCTTTCTCCTCTTTTTTCTCAATTGTGTGTGTAAGAATATCATGTTATATCGGCTTTTTTACTCTTATAACCCTTTATTATTAATTAATTACCGATTTGACCTTGATTATAAACTATTTCAAAAATTTAACCATCTCAAAAAACATAACACCAATCTGCCCCTGTTTGACCGTTGACCACCAAGCCTACCCGGGTACACCCCTCTGTACTCGGGTATTTTTTGAAAATTTTTGTCTACCCGGGTAGGGAGGAGTGTACCCGGGTATTGTTCTTCGCACATGAGAAATTGCTTGAATTCTTTACCCGGGTAGAGAGGGGTGTACCCGGGTAAATCTTCGACCACCCGGGTATGATTACTCTTTGGATCTCCCATGCACTCTTCTTCTCCAAGCTTTGAATATGGAGGCACCCACTATCACATGCTCCGCCTCTGCAACTTTTTTGGGTCTGTAAAGCACACAAATATTTTTCAATGATTATTTTAGAAAGGGAATTCTCAGTTAACACTATAAAAGTAGACCCCATCATAATCGATACGAACAGGGACCGCTTTGATGAGCAGTAAAGTGTTGATGTATGGAAATTCCAAATCCATTCTCAAAGCTAAAAGCTCTTCAAATTGGTTAGGCATGCTTAACTTGATAATACTGATCTATCTCATTAGCTGTAAAAAAGAGAGAAAAAAAAATTACCATGAAACAATTAATTACACATCCGCAAATATAATTAACTTGTGGTAAAATCAAATAAATCATATCTGTTCTTATATCCATCAGCTACAAGTTGCCCCAGTTATAGCAAGTACCAAATGGGTGGTCGAAGATTTACCCGGGTACACCCCTCCCTACCCGGGTAAATAATTCAAGCAATTTCTCAGGTACGAAGAACAATACCCGGGTACACTCCTCCTTACCCGGGTAGACAAAAATTTTCAAAAAATACCCGGGTACAGAGGGGTGTACCCGGGTAGGCTTGGTGGTCAACGGTCAAACAGGGGCAGATTGGTGTTATGTTTTTTGAGGGGGTTAAATTTTTGAAATAGTTTATAATCAAGGTCAAATCGGTAATTAGTTAATAATAAAGGGTTATAAGGGTCAAAAAGCCTGTTATATCATGTAACATGATATTTGATTTACCCAATAAATTAAGGGTTTTATAAGAGTTATGTTGTAGGAAAAGTGATTGTGTAATGTTATAGAGATTCATTTTGCGTTCCATAATTTTCTTTTTTTCTTTTTTCTTCAAAAAGTGTGGGCCTCACAAAATGTTGTGTGTGTAGAAAAGTTTGTTGTGTCATGTTAAATGACAAATGCAAACCCCATAAATTAATGACATTCACATGTATTATAATCCAAAAATTTAATTTATTAAATAAAAATCATATTAATAATTTCATAATATATTTTTTTAACTTATTTACATTACTTGCAGTAATGTACATAAGTTAAAAAAATATATTATGAAATTATTAATATGATTCTTACTTAATAAATTAAATTTTTAAGTAATGTAAATAAGTTAAAAAAATATATTATGAAATTATTAATATGATTTTTATTTAATAAATTAAATTTTTGGATTATAATATTCGAGCATATGTGATCAAGTGATATTGACTTCAATCTTCACCTCCCCAATTTTTTATTAATAAATACTAAATTATTTTAGAGTTTTTTGACATATGTAAGTGAGTATATACATTATATACCCTTCAAATGAATTTTGATATAAGGAAATAAAATTATTAATATGACCCTTATTAAACAACTTAAATTTTTGGATTAAATTATTAAATTTGAAATAATATTTATAAACATCAACATTACGTCAATTTCAATTTTTTTAATGTGATCATAATCTAGCTCATATGCTTTCCATATACTATTTATATTTCTTTATATCCGGCCATTAATTAATTAATTAATTATTTTTTTATTTTTTTTACGAGTATGGTCAAAGAAGCAGTTGTGGTTGAATTCCTCTGACAGGAGGGGCTTCGAAGTTGTTTATTAGAATTGAAGAAATCATTGGTCTTCCTTAATTTTCGACTTGATGGAGATAGACAGATAGATAACATACACCGGAAAAAAGCAGGGGTGGGAGTTGGTGGTCAAGTCATAGAAAATTTTGCAGTGCGTGACTATGGGACTGTGACAAAGGAAATGATGCACGTTCAAATTTTATGGTTGAGTGTACCACATGAGACGCATTTGTGCCTGCCTTACCTAAACCAACTTAAGTTAACGACATGGCCTAATTTACTTCACGTGCTTGCTTCAACTGAGTGATGAACTGGCTTTGGCGTATGGTATTGGCAATTTGGCAGTTCCTCTCCCTCATGAATATAACTTGTTGGATCTATCTCCTTGGTGTTGAATACACTGACAGTATTATTAATTTCATTGTATGACTTTCAAAGCAATAGGCTATTAGCTAGATATATAGGTCTTTGAGATAAGTGGGGGAAAATCATCGCAGGCATCCCATAAAGGAGATGGCCCTTCAACCTTTTTGTCTACTGACTAGTCCTTTCAAAGTACTTTATCAATTTTCTTTACCTGAAACACTGTTTCTTGCAATGGAACTTTTTTTAGCAAATGATGTAACACTTCAGATTACTCATAAAATTAAGTAGAAAAGTTTAATCCATCTCTTAATAAAATGTGACAAATTAAAGACTCTTGCAAATGGAAGTTTAGAGTATTTGCAAATTAATTTGACCTAATTTGAATTGAACCTTTATGCGACTTTTAGATGTTAAGATTCATGTTAAGCTAGGAAATATTATCCAAATGATTGTTAAAATCATTGAGAGGAGATATTTTGTATTAAAAAAAAAATCACTTCTACAATATTCATATTTTCATAAAATAAATATTAGAAATTGAAACAAGCAACAATACAAAATTAAACCGTATCATATGAAAATATATGAATGCAACAAAGAAAAATTCGAACCAGTATTAATATTAGACAATGTCCTCTTTATGGTGCTCCAGATTCGCGAACAATTGTCTCACAGGATAAAACATATTATCTCTATTCTTGTGGCGGTACTTCCACATTAATTGAATAGCCCCATCGAACTCAACTTATGTCTGACCAGTCGTACTGGAGTAGAAAAATGAAAATGCAAAGAATGTGCAAAAACCAATATGGAAAAACCTACTTATATTTATGTGATTTTCTATGGGAAAAAAATACTCTTATGCAACATAAGAGTAGTTTTATCTCCTACAGACTCATCGAAAATCGTGACGCTCCTTTTTTTTCTTTTTCTTTTTTCTTTAAATAGCAAGCCCCACCACATGTGTGTCTACAACATGAGAGAAGATCTCATGCAAACTAAGATTAAATGAACCCATTTTCTATTTATTTATAGGAAACATAAGGTCATGATTCAAAAGACACATATTCATTGATGAAACAACACATTCGTTCAACACGAAAAGATACATCCATTTGACGATGAAAAGACTCCTTTTCAAATCAAACTTCGTATTCATAAGTATAATTAATTCAAAATTAATTTCAACAAGAAATGATATAAATCTAACACATCATTGGATAGCACATGTAACTAATTAATTAATTTTGTAAGTGGCACTATAACTGTTAATCTGTTGGGTATGACACATACTTCGCATTCAGATGATGACTGTTGTTGGCGGGATCAGCAGAAAGCCAACTGGGATCCTACTCCCAGATGAATGGACGAGGGTCCGGGGGACCCGCCCCAGGAACCGTAGAGGCCTGATACTATTGTGGGCCTCTAACTTATTATATTTTTTCTTTTTCTTAGTAGTTTAGACTTAAGCCCATGGATAGCTGCTATTAGGGTTTTCTAAATCTTATTTATATTCCCTTTGTATATCGAATGACTTATAACGAGTGACGGTGATGTGAATATAGTACAGACAAACTGAACGTAGCCTACATTGAGTGAATTAGGATAAACCTCTATGTTAATTTCTCTTCCCTTTCTCTTTTCAGATTTCTTGATTTGCGCAATGTGTGCCGATTTCCAACATAATCAACAATCTCACCCAAAAACTCAATATGTGAGGTAAATGTTACTTTAATGATTTTATATATTAATTTTTTAATACACCAATTATGCAACGATTAAAGGTGCTTGAATGTTGATATTGTATAGACTAATTTTTTTTTTGTCATACTTTATGCTGACTTAATTTCACTAAAGAGTGAGGGACAATGAGGATCAAACTTACTGTTGAGATATATAGTCCCACATTGGTTGTATGTACAACTAATGTGGCATTTATAAGGCCTTGGGCACTCCCACCATTTGAGCTAGCTTTTGGGGTGGTGTATCCCAAGGTTCTTTACATGGTATCAGAACCTCGTGTTCCGGGTTCAAACCTCGTCGCCCCCCATTTTCTCTTGTAGAATTTCTTAGCACAGGTAGGCTGGGCCTGTTGCATCATCCACTCTTCAAGCCCAATGGGCTCTCGTGTGAGGGGGCGTGTTGAGATATATAGTCCCACATTGGTTGTATGTGCAACTAATGTGGCATTTATAAGGCCTTGAGCACTCTCACCATTTGAGCTAGCTTTTGGGGTGGTGTATCCCAAGATTCTTTGCACTTACAATCTGTTAAGAACCTTGAGGTCACCACCCAAAAAGCTAGCTCAAGAGGTGGGAGTGACCAAGGCCTTATATAGGCCATATTAGTTGCCCATCCAATCAATGTGGGACTATATATCTCAACACGCCCCCTCACGCAAGAGCCCTTTAGGCTAGAAACGTGGAAATTGCACAGGCCCATTTTTGGTTTATCTTTTTGTGTTTTTATTTATTTATTTTAATTCCACTTTTTAAAGCGGGGGACGGTGAGGCTCTGATACCATGTTAAGAACCTTGAGGTCACCACCCCAAAAGCTAGCTCAAGAGGTGGGAGTGACCAAGACCTTATATAGGCCATATTAGTTGCTCATCCAATCAATGTGGGACTATATATCTCAACACGCCCCCTCATGCAAGAGCCCTCTTTCTTTAGGCTAGAAGCGTGGAAATTGCATAGGCTCATTCTTGGTTTACTTTTTTGTGTTTTTTATTTTATTTTAATTCCACTTTTTAAAGCGGGGGACGGTGAGACTCTGATACCATGTTAAGAACCTTGAGGTCACCACCCCAAAAGCTAGCTCAAGAGGTGAGAGTGACCAAGGCCTTATATAGGCCATATTAGTTGCCCATCCAATCAATGTGGGACTATATATCTCAACACAATCTAGTAATCATGAAGACTCTAATAATATGGTAAACAATAATCTGAACTATAATTTCAAAATATTAAGCGAACGTGAGTTGAATAATTTTATGTATACTTTTTATAATAAATATCTGTGAACTGTAGAAGTCAAGGCAGCACGAATACAGTGAGCTATCATTGTCTTTTGAATGAATTGGGATTTGATTTCCTATGTTGGAAGCTATCTTGAGGCACTTGTCTTGTTGCGCCGCGCGCTGTCCAATTACCCATCTTCTCTAAGCTGGCCACTGCCTAATCTAGTAGACTGAAATTCAAGATCAATTTTGAGTACCAACTCCATGCATTTGAGGTAAGTCATATCGCAAAACAATTGATTGAATATCTTCCTTCTAGTACTTTCTCCTCTAAGTTTAGGGACAAAAGGAATTGGTAATACAGGTAGGTTGTCTGACTATTTGTGCATTTGGATGGTTAACAATGACAGGTTCTAGTCGACCTTTGACTCTTGACTCACAGGTGGTATCCATTACAATTGCTTCTTTATATTTGTCGTCTTTATCAAAAGAGTAATAGTAAGTGAAAAGTTTTTAGATATAAAATCACAATTATTATATACAATGATTAGATTTTATGCATATTTGTGTAACACAAAACCGACTTAAATCTATATATAACTAGCTAATAGTTATATAACTTTAATAGTGAAAAAAGAAGAAGTGTGTGTGTGTGTTCGGTAAGTTAGTGATTATATATCTCGTTTATTGGGAAACGATGGGAATTCCATATATGGTTCAAACTCGTATCGAGGTTTTTTTTTTTTTTTTTTTTTGGTATAACGTATCGAGGTTTTTGTGGAGGGTGTACCGTCAAAAATTCCACAATGAAATTTGCCATATATACGCTATTTGGTAGTGGAATACTATTCCACATCCATTTGCCATATATCTTGGTTTTGCATGGTTATCCTCGGAGGACAATTTATTGTTATATTTTTCTATGGAGGGTAGGGGAGTGTCTGACTTGGTGATGTGATAGACCTAAAAATTAAAGGTGACGAACATGCATCAGGACTTGACAATGTTGTTTGCCTCCACCACTTGGATTCTAGACCATCGATTCATTCATTGATCTTGATAAATATTATTCCACTTTGGTGCATTTGACAATTTGTGATGAAAACTTAAGTTTTTTTTTTTTTTTTTTTTAACTTAATAGTAGTTATTATTTTCACATGTATAATGACTCTAATTTATCATAGTCAATAAATACAAGAGTACTTGTATGTATATATGGTAGAATAATTTTACACCAGTGTAAAAATAATATTTTTTACATTCAATCTTGACTATTGATTCACTTATATCAATGACTCTCATAATTATAAAATTAGAGTTGTTAAATATAAGTAGAATCAACGACTAAAATTTAAAAATATCTCATATATATATATATATATATATATATATATATAGGGGATGGTTCTTTTGACTCCAGAGTAAGACTTTTAAGTCTTACTCCAAATCCCAGCCGTTGATGGACGGAAATCAACGGTTGTCATTAATAGCATAATTAATTAATATAACTTCCTAAGTTATAACCGTTGGATGGACGAAAATCAACGGTTAGGATGGAGAGTAAGACTTATAAGTCTTACTCTTGAGTCAAATGATCTCTCTCCATATATATATGGGAAAAAAGACTATCATTTAAAAGGACACACGTTGTGTCCTTTTAGATGATTTACACAAAGTATGATCGATCATACTTTGTGTAAATCTGAAAAGTTGTTTTTTTTCTCGTTCCTCAGTCACATCGTTTCGTGTAAAGTGAAAAAAAAGCAACATTTTAGAATTACACAGAGTATTATCGGTCATACTATCTGTAAGTCACTAAAAGGACACAACTTGTGTCTTTTTGAATGGCACACACACTAAACCCTATATATATAAAACTCAAATATATATATATATATATATATATATATATATATATATATATATATATATATAATCAGTAGTTATCCTTCCTTACAAGTAACAAGCAATCATGTTGATTAATAAGCATGTTGAAAATTTCACAAGTACAAAACAAGATACCAATCATTAAAAAAAAGGTGGTTAAAAGTTAAACCCTGAACCTATTGGAGATATACTGCATTGATTAACATAATTTTATTTATTTACAGGCGCTTTAATTCTAAAATTCGCTTCACAGGGAAAGGATTGCCAAAATGTTCCAACACATTCTTTGTAGTTTAATAAATGGAAAAATGTTTTTATTATAGTGGGAAAGTTTCTATTCCTACACATGATCTATATTTATATTATAAATTGCATAAGACGAATGTTTTGTGAACAAGAGGACAAATCTTGTTTTGAGTTGTCAATTTTTGATATTTATGTAAGTGAATATTTATGGATGTGAATAAATACCATTATAATTTAAATCATAAAATTCACAATGAGTTCTATCAATGTTTGTCTCTCGTAGGTTAATAGGATATGTTTGTTTTGAACTTTAAACTTGTTTTTCCTTCTTTCTTATACTATTTGTTGAATTAAAAATCGACCCATCAACCCTCCACCTTAATTCACGGAACAAAGTGAATTAAAATATTTATGTGACTTAATCAATACAATTATTTTATCAACAAAAAGAATAATTGTTTCTCAACGCATTGATTTTGCAAATACTCATGAATTTAATTATTAGCAACCACAATTTAATTATTTGGATCCCTGTCCTTCGCAGCTGGTTTGTTTTGAAAGCCAAGTTACCTAAGCTCCCTCGACAGTGACCTATAAGTAAACCTCAACTCAAGAACAAATTAAGTAACCAATTGCTTAATTCATTTTAAACTCAATAGTAATGCGAGCTGGTTTAGCTTGAATGAAAACGACTCCATAATAATATTACGAGAAGGTTTGTTCGGATTCCAATTCTTGAGTTAATTAATCGTAAGTTACAGTCTTGAGTATGACTGATCACGTGTTTTGGATTAACTTATTTTGTGATTAAAATTTTTTTAATGAAAAGTTTTCTGATAGAGTTTTTGAAAAAGTAACGAATATTTTTAAAATAATATATTTCTAAAGATGTACATATATGTATGTATGTATTAACGTCAGCAAAGAGATCCGGAATAAGATACTTAAAAAAAGTTGATTTTAATTAGCTTTTAATCCAAATCGACAAATGGAAATTAAGGTTTATTAATTTTCTATTACCATGTATTGATTTTGCCTTCACTGGTAAATCATGGTCACTTTACACCATATATGATAAAGGCGATAAATGGAGTACTTGACACTAGTCTAAGAGCTTTGACAAGGGAGACAACCTCTAAACATAATTATGAAGAAAAAGGTAACTAATTGCTGCTGTACTCAAGAAGATAAAATCATTAAACGAAGCAACCTGCTACTCTATTTATGCTCACAATAAATTTCAAGCGGTAATAATTATCTTTGAAGTTTTGGAAAGAAATGAGTAATGTGATAGTCGAGTCACTTATGACCCACCTATCTTAATTGGGTCGCATGCAAAATGCTTTCACATAGCTAGATTCATATAAACTTTTATTAATTTGCAAACAAACCCCAATCGGATTTTGGGTCCACCTCCAATAATCCTGTTTGCCTCGCTGACCATCCATAATTAGGTGTCTCTCAGCATGTTAAAATGTGCCAGAGCCATTCATTTCAACTCAAATTGAAGAGAGTTTGTATTTCTAATGTTTCTTATTATTTCTTAATGAAATTCTGCCACGAAGATATTTGTTTTCATTTTAGTATTCTCTCGACACTTTTTTCCTCGAATGAATTCCGTAGTCATTGTTTGAACCTATAATTTATGGGAAATACTACTCTCATTTTACATAAGATAGTTATCATTTTATCTCACTTCGAAAATCGCACCTCTTTTTTTTTTCTTTTCTTTTTTTGCTTTTTAATGGTGGACCCCACGTGGATTCTTTCTATAGCATAAGAGAGCTACTCTTATGTAACATGAGACTAATATTCTCCATAATTTATTTATATAATTGACTTTTAAAGTCTGAAAAGATGTAAACCTACTCTTCAATTAAAATACTTTTACCAAAAATAAAAAATATCTTTTGGGTCATCAATAAAAGTCACGAGGCCTGTTTTAATTCTTTAGAAAAAAAAATTCAATTTGTGATCGTTGAAATTCAAAATAAACCCAAATAGTTGAAATTGTCACTGAAGCTTTGATACCATGTAAAGAATTATTTTAACCCAAAACCTTAATGTGGTGATGATCTTTTTAATAGTTTATATTATTCTCTAACAGAAATCGTAGTCCTTCTGAAATTCAAAGAAGACCTGTATTAGTCCTTCAATAAAACTAACATGAGTTTATTTTGAATTTCAGAGGGACTACAAGTTGACTTTTTTTCCAAGGGATTAAATAGCTCATAATATTCATTGAGGATCCAAAAGATACTTTACTTACCAAAAAAAAAAGTCTATTTACTTAAAAGAATTGAAGAAGTGGAATCACCAGTCATAGATCAAAGATTTTCGTAAGAATATTATAGAGGGGGCAAAGTATCTATAGGGAGCCATATATAATATGATTAGCATTGTGTAGAAGTTGAGGTGAAGAGTGAAAGATGAAAGTTAATTAATTGCTCGTGTGACCTTGTAGGACTTCAGGAGACCACAATCCGCATATCAAAGCGATAAAGAGGAAGAAAAGATTAATTGTTTCATGCTATCACAACTCTCATAGCAAAAAGAGAATTTTTTTGCTTTACCATTTAATATATCAGCTAAGTTATAATATGACAAATACAATTAAATAAAACCAAAAAATAAAATAAAAATAGTAGCACACTCTTTCATATACTCTTTTCAACAAATTCTTTATTATTAAGTGAATTTTATGTGTGTATTATTAAATAATAAAAACTTACTTTGTTTAGTAAAACTCGCATAACATTCACCCAACAGTTAAAATTATATTTGAAACAATGTATCAAAATATGTATTGTTAACCTTTTTTAATTAAAAAAAATGATAGTTGGATAATTTTTTTTTTTTTTTTTTGAAATACAATAGTTGGATAATTAATGTGATAACAATGCAATAATTTATAAAATAAGAAAATTCTCTTATTTCAAAATCACTATAAAATTTTAGGGAAATAAATCCTAGCAAAAACCCACTTCCTCAAATTTCCCACCCCTTTGACCTCCACCAATTAGGGCAACAACGCCATCATTACATGAAATGGCCGCAACACAACACTTGCTTGGGTGGGACAATGGTAGTGGGAGTGCAGGTTTCTCTCTCTCTCTCTCTCTACACATAGTGACATAACATGACCACAAAATTTTCAGGGCCCCACATATATTTCTAGATTGATGGGTTGTCTTCCTAGATTGGTCTTATTTGATGTTAATGTTAGAAAGCATATCTGCAATTCATGGCCTTTGTTTTGGGACTTTTCTTAATTAATTAGAACCATTGGCAAGCTGCAGCAGAAGACTAAACATGGGAGATAGCTTTCAGTTTCAAGTGTAAACCGGAAAGAACCCTAAAAGGGTCCCACCAAAAAAGGTCATAAGGGCTGCCCCATCAAAAGGATTCCTAAGCAAATCATATGTTTAGTTCATAAGAGCAGTATTTGTTCGTTAGGGATGCATGCCTATTAAAAATAAAGAGTCCTAAAATTAACTGTACCTTACAATATAATAAGAACTTCTATTAATTTTTGGTCAGGAAATGCTGTCTATTAGACCAGTGGATAGAAGTCATTCTTTTCAAACCCGTTGCTTTTGGACCAACAAATAGAGGCTTGAAAATTTGGCTTTTCTTTCGGAACCTCATTAACTACAGTGAATTACAGTTAGCATAATGTAATAGATCTTTCGCATCTAGCTAGGAACTTCACATGATTAAAACAAGCATATAAAAAGTACCTTTTTTCACCAGGGAGCGAAACATATATAATTAAAGTTGTTGGCTTTGTATTTATCTAATATGCAGGGCAGCAGGATACTTTGATATTGGTGTAAAATTTTAAAATTTGATATCAAATTTTATTTATTGATTTTTGTCAATCATCGGTTATCATTTATTGAAAATTAATATTAATTAATAAGTTTAATTTTCAATAAATGATAACCGTTGATTGACAAAAATCAATGAATAGAATTTGATGTCAAATTTTAAAATTTTACACCGATGTCAAAGGATGTTATCTCCAATATATATATATATATATATATGTGTGTACTCGTTCATATACTATGCTATAACTTCTTTTTTAAGGGAATGGAATATAAATTCTTTGCGTATATATAAGTTGATGAAAATTTAATTTATATAATAATATTAAAAAAGTCATCCCCCCACCCCCCCCCCCCCCCCAGAGAAATGGGATGGCTGAGATTGTAAAGTGGTTATCTTATTGGGAAGCCACTCATTGTTGACGTTTCAGCCTCAAATAGATATAATGGGCCAAATTCGAACACCACTTCCACTTGTCCCAACCTGTCTTAATACTCTGACAATGGTTTATGCTAGTAAAGTCACTTCAAATATAAGCATTAACTCAACTCATTGCTAAGATTAACAAGGGGTAATTAGTGTGATGTTGGAATTGCCAGCGTTTTACAAAAGCTAATTTCAGAAGCTGTTTTGTCGTAAGATTTATTATTGATTTACTAAGTTTTACATAAAGTTAATGATTTAAAATTCATTATATAAAAACGAAAATGACGCGGGGCCTAAAAGATAAGACTAGATTACTAGTATTCATTTAGAACCATTCATACTAATGATGAGCATTATGGGACTCCTAGCTATATACCGTTTACCAGAAGAATCCATGAGTGATATGTTCTAGGTCAAGCAATTTAAGTCAATGCTTTTCGATCTTTCATGTAATATTTTTTTTCTTTTTCTTTTGGGCAAGGTCAGATGTGTAGTTACCTTTCTCTGTTTCACGTTTTTCCGTGGCAATATTTTTGGATTCATTCTCGATCTTTAATATTACCCCTTTTTGCTCATTTCTCTTATCGTTATATCTCTTATAAAATTTAGCGCTCTGCGAAAATAAACTAGGTTGAATACAGAGTGAAAAAAAAGAATAGGAAAATAATAATAATTGCCCACTAGATTCCAAATTTACTTCAGGAAAAGTATATATACATAATGCTACTATATTGTGGTTCCATGTCAGTTCTGACTCACATGGTAGCTAGAAACCAAAATCAATCCAAAAATATTACCACTGTAAAGAATGAACGCATATGGAAAAACTTGAAATAGAGAAAGGTAACAACACATCTCGCTCTCGCCTTGCGAAAAAAATAAAATTAATATTACATGAAAGATCGAAAAGCAATTGACCTAAATTGCTTGACCTAGTATATATATATATATCACTCATAGATTCTTCTAGTAAACGGTAAGTTGACTAGCTAGCTAGGAGACCCACAACGCTCATCATTGGTATAACTGGTTCTAAATGAAAACTATTCTTCCTGTGATCCGATCGGGCTACTTACGCGCCAAATCTCAAGTGGTCATCAAAGTATTAGTATCAGAATAAACTAATCTTATCTTACATAAGCGAGTGTTAAAAGATAAATTTAATATTGGTCTCGTTAAAAAATTAAAAAGAAAAAAAATAAGATGGGATCCACGTTGATTTTGTGTCACCCACATAAGAGAAGTTATCTTCTTTAATATAGGTCAAAGTATTAGTTTATCCCATCAATATATTAGCAGGAATTTTGGAATATATATGCACATATACTTTCAATCTTAATAATTAATTTTATTTGTATTTAATGGCCGACTATAATTTATTAATAATGTGAATAAATAGATACAAGTGAATCAACGACTAAAAATGAATATAAGACTTTTATATATATGAGTTTGGTGTTTGTCATTTTAAATGATATAAGTTATGTCATTTTAGGAGAGAGATAGACATAGAAAAATAGAAATCATGGGAGAGAGAAAGTGAATGATTTTTTTTAATTTAAAATTTAAATAAATTTTTTTCTGTGTCTGTCTCTCTCTTAAAAGGACAGAGTGTTATGTCATTTAAAATGTCAAACACTTTTCCCTATATATATATATATATATGAGTTGTGTGTGAGAATGATCTTTTGACTATGATATAAGAATAAGAAGCCTTATGATCCCATTTCATCTGTTGATCTCTATATATCTAACGATTATAATTTATTAGAGATTAATAATTAATTAATGGATATATATAATTACAATAATCTTATATATAGAAATCAATGGTTAAGATAAAGAGTAAAAAAATTTATTCAGAGTTAAAAGATCTCTTATATATATATATATGAGGAAGGTTATACTTACAACTTTTTTTTTTACAATCTCTTACAACTATACATCATAACCGTTGATTTCTGTCAATCAATGATTGTCATTTATTATGAATTAATAATTAATTAATGAGTTTAATTTGCGAAAATCATAACCGTTGATTGACGGAAATCAACGATTATGATATATGGTTGTACGTAAGAGGTTGTAAAAAAAAAAAAGGTTGTAACAATAATCTATATATATATATATATATATATATATATAAGCCATCATTTTTTTATTTAAAATAATATGAGATATGATTCGTTTACAAATTTTTTTTGCAAATTACACTAAGTACGTCGATCGTACACTGCATGATTAAAGTATGACCGGTCGTACTTAGTGTAATTTGTAAGAGTTTATAAATAAAAAAGTTTGTAAATATAACCTGTCCCAGGTAATATCTTTGATATTTAATTGATGTAACATGTAACTATAGAAGGAAATGGAGAGAGAGAGGCGTGGGGAATTGGATATCAGAATTAGAAAAGAGCCATGCATAATTTATTGGTGGTGGAAAGTAAGAAATAGAAAAAGAGATATTAGGAAAAAGAGTAAGTGTAATTTGAATGGTGGTGGATGGTAATAAGTTAGAAGTGGGTATATGAGATGATGATGATGTTAAATGATTCCAAATGATTTGACAAGGCAATGAGTGCATGTGAAGGATTCGATGCAGACATTTGAACTGACCTTTCGAGGAAAGGCTAAGATGAGTTCACTCCACACTCTGTTGTGTTATGCATTCCCCACAGTGCATGCCAGCCTCTGAGTCTCTGCCTCAAGTAGCCTTTCCACCCGAAAACGGCTATGATCCGTACCATTCTCCATTATAGAGGGAGAAAAATTTCAATCCAATGAAACCATCTAATTTGGTGCTTCTTTTAATTAAATAGAGAAATTTTTAAAATTCACAGAAAAAATATAAAAAAAAAAGTATGAATCAAAAATAATTTTTTTTTTCTATTTAGTAAAAAAGAGTATGATGATCCCAGCGCATTGAAATTTTTTGTTTCTATTAGAGGAGGGTCTCCTGATGGGTCATACACTCTCTATCAATCATTACACGTGTCGTTTAACAATTAACTCTGTTTCTTGGACCCTCCTTTACTTGCCTCTCTGATATTATTCTACAGTTTTACTTACTTAGCTTCAGCTGAGGACAAGGTACTCTTTTGGAAGAGGGGCAAGCATTTATACGTTTTGGGGGGTCTCTCATGCATGGCACTCACTTCCACGTGCTCTCTCTCTCTCTCACTCTCTTAGATATATGGTTATAGCCATAGGGCTCAGAAGTAGTACTCTTTGAAAAACAATATTTACGATACATTAGAGTGACACAGCATATAGAGATGTTCATCAATGCATCATACATTCAAAATCACTACCATGTCTTTTCTTCCTATCAAGTTCAAGTCTCTCTCATTCCTTTTGCCCTTTACTTACTCTCAGACTAACATTGTCATTGAATTGATCCATCTTCCTCTCTTTCTCTCTCTGGTTTAGCTAGGTCTTTCCATGACCTTCTATAGACCCCACAGTGTTAACTGCAGTTAAAGAGTATGTAGCCATTGGGTACTATGCGTACTTTTCACATAGAAATTTCGTTTTCTATCTTAATTACAAATTTACAATACAAGCTTTTAAATCAGGTTCACCCGAGTCAAACGTACTTTCCATCCATTAATGTAAGCCACTTGGATCTGTCTAAATTTATCATAACATTCTGAAACAAATCTCCATAGCAGTGTTACAAAACAGATTTTTTATTTTCAGCTTTACAATATCTTTAGTATTTAATTCATGTAACATAACATGTAACTATAAATAGTGGGAAATGCTAAAAAAAAAAAAAAAATAGAGAGAGAAAGGCGTGGGGAATTGGATACGTTATCTGTCTAAATTGATCATTTTGCTGGCAAATAAATTAGCAAAAAATTATTATTTTGTATACGAAAAAGCTTATCCTCCATAAGGACGTATGCAACGACCCAATAAAGAAAACAAATATGAAACTGTCAAAATTTTATTTAAATTACAAAAAGTAGAAAATCCATTTTTTTTGGCAAACTGATTATTTAAAATTTGAAATCGGATTTGAGAGTACGAATCATGATGGGAGAACTAATAAATTTATTAAAAACTAATTACATTAAATTAATTGTGTAAGTTATTAAATTTTTTAAAAATAACATTTTCTTTAATCCAAAAATATAATTAGGAGTAGTTTATAAAAAAATAAATTTTGACTTGATTAGAGAAATCTCGCTCCAACGTAAATGGATAAGTCAAAGTCATGGTCATTCTTAAGAAAATAATTGCAGTTGGATTAATTTTGATTTTTAAAAGAAATTTAATTATTTTGATATTTTTATTATTTTATTTTAATTTTTAATAAAATAAAACCTATGCAACAATATAAAAACATTTCTCAAGTTCAAATGTGAAATAAAATAAATGCATGGAAAATAATTATTAAAAAAAAAGATAAAGTTATTTTAAAGATGATGAAATTTGATGTATGAAACCAGGGCGTTTGGTAGAAAATAATTTTTTTTGTTTCTGGAAATCGAGATTCCTAAGAATATGCTGGGAAAATGAATGTCCCCGGAACATTATCAAAAAACAGTTTGGTAGACCAAAATATTCCCATGAATGTTGGCTCAAGTTTCTTAATTCTATATTTGGTTGTTTGTCAATGATTCTTGAGAATATGTGTTGATTTTACAAAACTAACATTTGAAGAATGGCGTTGGAGTCACTAGAGCGAAGCGACGTAAAGCAGATAGAAATTCCCAGTAAAGGAGTCATGAAAGGGAAGAGAGGAACCCACAATTTTGTGAAGCAGAGTATTATGACTAGGGCTTTAATAAGATAATATTTTAATCATGAAAATATTAAAACAGAGTTATTTCTGTCTTATAAATTATGTAAAATATTCCACCGAGTGGGAATTCAATAAAACACCCATCTGGTGGTATTATTTCATGTGATTCTTATTTATAATTTTAATTCCTAAAAATCTTATTTTCCCAGAAAAATTTTAAGATCCTTTTACTAAACGTGAATAACTAGAATTCCCAATGTGTGTTTCTTGAGAATCTAAAATTCATCCCTTTTAAATTCTTGACTCGCACCAAACTCAGGATTAATCTCATAACTGGCTCAAAGAACTTAAGCTTGTGGGGATACCATAGGGATATACTCGCGTCAAAGAGGTGATTATGATTAGTATCCAAAAAAATATTTATCCCTCTACCAAATGACCTTTAAAAGATAATCAAAAGTCAAGCTGTGGAGGGTTTCCCGATTCTCCCCAAATATATGTTTTAGATGAGATTAGTGTTTCTCATGTTATAAGAGATAATTTTATCTCCTACATATATATAAAAGTATGTGGAGCTCATGTGAAAAGAAGAGCGAGAAAAAAATATGAACCCACATATTTTTATGTATGTGTAGAAAATAAAATTATCTCGACATTCTTACATATCTCCAACACAAACAAATCTTTTATGTTACGATAACATTGAATTTTCGATGCATCTTCATTTATAATATGATACGGATCTTATTTTTGTTAAATCATTAATAAATAAATTATTTTAATATTAGATGATAGAGTAATTTAATATAAAATATGATATGTGTCAAATTATAAGTAGAAGACATATCCAAAATTTAGTGCTTATGTATCACTGAGGAAATTTCCCTCTTAACACATTAGGATGATTTGATTGATTTGCTTGTCAATTTGTCACGTATCAGCGTAAAGCTGGTGAATCGCCGGCCTGACCAATTAAGCAAACAACTTTGCTTGATCTGCCACGTCACACAATCTTCTCACAAATACCTTATCCTTGAAATTTTGGCCTCCCTTTCTTACCTTTACAATGGATCATGATTCTATTTTGATCTTTGCTGTTGAAAAAGCATAATAAAGAATTGTTTAAACGTAGTCAAAATAGAAGTTTAAGATCGACTAGTTCTATCATTATTATTTAGCAGCATAAAAAAAGATACGAGCTTACATGTTTGAAGCTTGCCCCTGACTTTGGAAGCATCGTATTCTTTCACTTAGTAGTATTTAAAGGAGCAAATTCGAACCCCAAAGTTTCACGGAGCTTTTAGAAAAGAAGGCAGAGACGTAAATAAATTTGCTAAATTTGGTTTAGCTGAAAAGTGTCTTTAATTAGCTTTGTTACACTTATTTCTAAAAAGTTGATTAATCATTTCGAAAGTTATATATATGTTCATTGATTTTATCTTTTACGGGATTAGGATGCCTAACTAATGATTATAAATGCCGACACTCCAAATGAAATATCTATAGACTAAGATTAGATTTGGGAAGAGAGATTCGGCAATTACACGAAGGAGATGAATAGCTTTCTGAATTTACCAAAAAATAAAATAAAAATAGCTTTCTGTATTTGATAACCAATTCTAAAATAAAAGGTTAACTAACACTCTAGTCTATCGTTGAAGCCTTGTGGCTTGTTCTGACTTTAGCATGGGTAATTTCCCGTTCTTACATTTTTATCAAAAAGAATATAATATAAAAAAAAAATTTACGACACATTTTTATTTCAGTGGATAAATCTAATTAAATTCTTACTGTTCAAATATCCTAATCAAATCAATCAATATCATATAACTTATTAACATGTTATAATATTTTGCTGACTTGACACGTGGGCCTTTCTTGCCAGCCACCATGAATCTTTCCTTTGCAATTTGTTGTGCATAATCATATTATCTTTTCCCCCCTATCTTTTACAAAGCACAATGTTTTTAGATTTCCTAAAAGAGGAAAGATTTGACTAGAGCTGTTTTTATTAGGGATGAGATGAAATCATGAAAGCAAAGCGAGCATTAGAAGTTTAATATTGTACTCAACAATTAAGATTGTACATATATTTTAAGTGTGGGCATTAGAAGTTTCGAGGTCTTATTTTAATTGGACTCAATCAACAAAGTAAGGCTTCTACGCAACAGTTGCGAATCTTCCATTTGGTTGCAGTCAACAAAGAAAGCAGTGTTGATGATTTCCATTCTAATAACTCAAAATTCACACACCAACGCACATTGAATGTTTCTTTCATATGATGGGTCATTGACACATAATAGTTTAATATTTATTAGATTATACATAGAAATATGAAGAGACCCGTCTTTTGGAATGGCCTTAAACTAGGCATAGTATAAGGAGCAGACCCAAATCCAATGGTTATGAAATTTGAGCACGAATGAATTTCTTCCCGGAAATCCACACACTATTGTGTAGCAAATGATGACTAGTCAAGCATCTGATGGATACGTTAATGTTATTATGAGCTAATAAGTTATTAACAAAGATTTTAATAAGATGTGAGAAGAAGGGATCGGAAGAAGTTGTGTTTCCTCATGTGTAGTGTGACTAATTGACAACACAAACTCATCAGTACTGAATCCTTAAAACCCTTGAACAGGAAAGCGTAAATAAATAAGAAGCCGAAGAAGATGGAGTGAGGCACTGCCATTGCATCAACAACTTATTGATTGAAACTTCAAAAAATTGGCAGAGAGCAGAGAATACTGAAAAGATTAGGGAGACAAGGACAGGGCTGTCTTGTCATATCAGCTACGTTTTTGTCTCCCATTTATTACAGCCTCTTCCTTGCGCTTTGATTTACCTTGTTACCCTCCACTTAAGGGGGATTATTGTCAAAAATTAATTTAAATCAAAGAAATATAATTCAAAAATATATTAAAACACAAATAAAAATGGATAAAAATGCTGCATAGAAATATAAAAACAATAAAAACATAAGTTTTTTAGTTCTTACTTCAACTCAATTATTTTATTATATTTTTAAAAAAACTATATTTCTTATTTTTTTTAAGGGTTATATTTATCTCATTCAACATGAGATAATCCATCTTCCTACACACACATAACAAAGGTGGATCCCATCTCTATTTTTTTTTCTCTCCAATCGTTTGTGGGTCCCTCTTATAATTTTATTTCACTAATATAAGATAACTCATCTCCAACAACATAAGAAAAAGATTTTCCATTTTTTAAACTTAATTTTTTTTTTTTTGTGTTTTTAAACTTATGTTTTATATAGTTATGTGACTTATATTTTTTATATATGAAGTTATTTATTAAAATTTGAATAGTGAATTATGTGATTATATATATATATATATATATATATATATATATATATTTTATATATGAAGTTATTTATTAAAATTTGAATAGTGAATTATGAGATTATATATATATATATATATATATATATAATTTTATATCCTAATTTTAAGTAGTAAAATTTTTATATTTCGTGATGTTTCTACGATTTACATTTCTACCATTTTTTCGTTTCTACGTAAAAACTTAATTTTGACAACATTAATAAAGGGTGTGAATAAAACCCAAAAATAATTTAAATAAATTGTGAACCAAATCCAATAATATCATAAGAATTTTATTTTTTTAATCGGTTCAAAAATCAAAAGAACCAAATTTATTTATTTTCTTTAATTACTGGATTTTTTTTTAATTTTTTACTTTAAAATCAGTTGGAAACCGATTTACTACTTGTTGGAAATCAAAACCAGCTCTAAAGTTGGAACTAAAATTGGTTTGTAAGAGAATAAAATTTGTCACAAAAATCGGTTCGGTTCCTGCATCTAACCATTAAAACGGAATCGATTCGACCTAAAAAAACCAAATCTAATCGTGTTTACGCCTAATTGTAAATATTATATGTGTGTTTGACTTTTCTCGTATCGTAGTAGATAAAATTATTTTTTATATTCGCATAAAAATATATACCACTCATGTGGGTCCATGTGAAAAGAAAAAAAAAAAAAATATAGATCTCACACATTTTTATGTGTCTAAGAGATAATTTTATCTCTATAACATGAAAAATATTAAACTCATTATCTATATATTCCTTTTAAGGGAAAAACTTACCTTGGCTTAATTCTATCAGCTGTTTTGCCTAACAAAAATGGTGGGAAAATATAGGACCCTTTGTCAGGAAGCATTTTCTCAACAAGAAGCAAGAACAATGAATTCTTGTCTTCTGCCATGAATCTAGTTACCTAAACTAAAAGACATAGTCAATTTTCTTATGCAGTTTTTTCTTGTCACAATTGATGAAATTTAAATGATTTCAGTCATTGAATAATGTTGGCATACTCACGAACATCATTCTAGAAAACAAGGATAATACGATACAAATACGGGGTATAATACAAATTTTTGAAATTTTAAAACACAACATGAGTATGCTACAGTATATATAATTAGTATAAAAACACAGATTTAAAATCAAAAGAGAGAATCGAAAGTTTAAAAGATAGCATGAGTCATTACAGACATAGTAAAATGCTGTAATTTATTTAATTAGTGTGGTATTCTCATTTATATTGACATTAAAGTTCAATAAAAGTAAAAATAAAAATAAAAATGTAAATGCATCTAGGAGGAATATCGAAAGTATTCGATACCAGTACGACTATACTATTTTGAAGTATTCATGTTTCCTTGATATAATGTCATCCGAATCTTGTGAATTAATTTTATTTGGGAGATTGGGATTAACTCTATAACACTCCTTTGAAAAGACTCTCAAACTATATAAACAACCTATTTTATCCCAGAAGCTTAAACTTCTAGAGGAAGCCCTAAAAAAGCTTTAGATTTAGGAAAACAACTAATTTTTTGTCCTTTAATTTTATTATAGCAAGGTTTCATTTTTGTCACACAACTATATTTTATTTTATTTTCATCCCAATTTTTTTTTTTTTTAAATTTACTAAATTTATCGTAGTGGCAAAAGCTGTTAGAAGTGTTAACGGAATTTTTTAATATGATATCGATGTGGACATAAATACACATTGGCATCATGGTAAAATAAACTTAATAAAGACATAAAAAAGTGAAAATTTCCAATAACAAATTTTTTTGCAAAATTTTTCTTTTAGAAATTATATATTTAAAAAAGGTACGCATTCAATATAGATTGAGCACTAAAAATTAAATTAATAATGTATGATAAACCATTTGGGTCTAACATTGGCATATGAGTTGGTTAGGAATCATGTTTACAAAACCATAGACCAATCCTGATAGATACTGAAGTGTCACTTCACCTGTTTGATTGATAAATAACTTATTGAATTGCATATAAATAAACATGTGAATATTTCATAAAAATAACATAAAAATAATTAAATACAATTTGATTTAAAATTTATAACACAAGTAATTAATTTCTATAGTATATTTATTCTTAATGAATCTAATTTATGTAAAATGAGTGACAGAGTGAGTAATCGAGCGAACAAACAAGCTAAAGTCAACTAGATCCTATAAGAAACAAAAAGAAATTTAGGTACTTGTATAAGAAAAATCTGTTTCAACTATTTGATAACATAGTTAATTTAATGACTGACTCACATAGGCTATGGGACCGGTTCATGAGTCCCACTAATTGGTTCAAGCCAAGGCTTTAACATCACTTAACAAAAAGGCTAGACATTTCTCTGTGTAATTCCAATAATTGAGAAATAATTTAATTCAAATAATAGTAATACTTCTAATATTTTAATAAAGAGGAAAGCTTAATAAAAAGTAAGTTTTCAAGACACAAATATATAACTTTCCAAAGAAAATTATGCATGGAATACATCACAGAATTTTTTTTTCACTTTTATAGAAGAATTTTACAGTTACTAATCACCGTGTGGTTAAAAACAAAATTTCTTCATGGACAATTTGATGATGAATTCAGGGCACTTAGAAAGCCTTTGACAGACATTTTTATGTACATTTGTGATCTCACAGACATTATATATAGCTACACAGTCTGCACACTTGTCCATAGCATGCCTTCACTTTCTGTGCTATTCATAGTTTTGCTTAAAAAAGATTTATCCTTTGATATGCTTGGAAGGGGCAATGTTTGAATTGGCATGACTACGTCAGAATAAGAAGCTTCATATGATAACGTAATTCATCTTTGATTTATACCTGTTGCTAAAATATTAAAGGTGTTAATATTGAATGCATCACAGTAATGCTTGCTTTTATCTTATGACTTATTCCACAATTCCCTGTTAAATAGTTAAAACAATAGTTGTCGTTTTGATTCATTAATTGCTTGCATATCACATTTAGAAAACATATAAACAGAACAGAGAATGCCTTTCTATATTGATATGGATATCAATATGTACATTGTCCTTAAGCTAACACATTCATCAGATACAAATTGGAGAAAATGCTCAGCTACATATCTGTCAGATACATACAATTTTATTCAGAAAAAATATCAATAAAACTTGTTCAACTGATACTACACCTGAAAACCATGTTTTCATTTTCCCCTTGGTTTATCACTTGTGCAACTCAAATTCTGTTCTCATCTAACTCTAAGTCCGTTAACAAAATTATTCACTATTTTAATGAAAGCTAACACTAATGGTATTAACTAATGATGTGGAACTTATTAACTTGTTTTTCCGTTTCTTTTATATTCTTTACGTCGACACATCCTTTCACCTGAATCGTAGCAAAAAGACGAAAAGAAAAAAAGAGAGAGAGAGAGAGTACATTTTAACTTACACGACTGTGATGTTGTGAGACGATACAAAACATTAATCTAATAATACTCCTGTTTGTTCTAACAATCTAGATAGATCGAGTACAAATGTGTCCAGCAATGACAATGCTAACATAATATGGCTAATCCTACTATTTCATCATAACCTTAGGTCCTTAAAGTAATCAATACAATTCCAGAAAGAAGTATAGTTATTAAGAATCCACAAAATTAATAAAATAATCCATAAATTATCGACATCAACATCAACATCATAGGCAGCAAAGAAAAAGAAAATATGAGAAATAAAAGAGTCATTTAAAGATTAGCTACTACCTATCTTATCTATGTACACAGGTGACCCTTGCTTGAAATGGGTAGCGCCACCAGAGATTCACCAAGCAGCGTATGATTCGCATTAATTCGCCAAACATGATCCTAAAGGGTATTTTATAGTCTTGTGTTGATTTGATGGAATCAAACAAAATAAGGGCCTTCCAAAAGTGTCTATATCCACTTCTTATTTTCCCGAAAGAAAGATAAAGATTTGGGATCAATGCTGCAATGTAGGAAAACATCGTGGCAGGAAATGTAGCCATTCACCATCAACCGCTTTTTCAAAAGTAAGTCACACCATTTTCATTAGAAAATTTCGAGAGCCCACATCGGGAGTTCTGGACAAAACAAAAGTATATTTATAACCAAGCGTTGAGTGAATGGGTACGACCTTACTTGAACAGGATCTGTTCTATAGGCTCGTACCTCTGTATCCTTGAGTTCTAAGGAGACAGGAACCTAAGTCTGGTGGATGACTCAGGACCGTGTGATCTGAGCGTGATTAATGGCCTTGTGATTCCCACTTCGGGGGGAAACATCTTCGGTTGTAGAGGATCGTTCCCAGCTAGTGTAATCTGGTTGGGTGGATCACTCGGTTGTCTGACAGACTACAAATTTTTTTGTCATTCAACAGTTTATTAGAATAAAGACCCAACAATTTTATTTTTTTTCTCATTCTTCAATATCATAGGAAACAGACCCCCTCCCTCCAAAGAGTTTGTCATTCTTCAATATATTATAAAACAGACCCCGGAAAAAGATAAAAAAAAAAAAAGCACTTTTTATCTCATTATTCAACATCATAGAAAACAGACCCCTCCCCCCTCCAAAGAGGAAAAATGTTGAATTTTTGAGAAAGGAATGGTGTTGATAACTTTACCTCCAAAAGGACTCCTTGGTTAGCACGTAGTAGCAAGTACTTTTGCTTGCACGCCCCCATGGAAGCCAAGCCAGTTTGTCAACATGTTTTCTTTGTAGAAATGTAGTAAATGGAAACAGTAAGGGAGTGAGTGTCCCTTACCTCTCTCATAAAGATGAGAAGTTGCTGAAATTGCTTCTTTAAAGCAAGCACATCCATACTATTATTATTATGCAATACAACAAAGAAAGAGGCGGTTTCTGCTTGAGTTTAGTTTAACACAAAAAGGCTGTTGTTCATGTCCATTTGAGGTGGGGGAGTTGCCACGTAAGTTCAAAGGGTAACACCGGAATTTAACATTGTTAAATAAATAGGCAGGTGGCATATTTTGGGCTTTCAACTTTCCACATGCCTTTATGTTGCAAGACATGTCTAATTAACTTATTGGACAAGTACCCCTTTTGTTGTTTTTTCAACCAAAAGTACAGCCCAATTGTGCAAACACCCCCTTATATGATGGATCCACACACACACTTTTTTCTTTGTAGGCTTTAGGGGAGAGTAGTCGCAACTCATTGTGCACGCATCAAAACCTAAAAGAGTATCGTTGAACCAACTCCTTGGATAAACTGAGCGGCGTTTAGTACTAGAGATATTTTTTTTAACTTGAGAAAAAAAGATTATTAGGAATTTGGTAAGAATTTTTTTATTCAGGGTAAGTTACAAAAAAGTGTTTGGTTGGCCAAAATTTTACAGAGAAAATTGAGTTAATCTTACTGATACTATATTTGATTGATGGTAAAATATTAACGAAAATGTGAATGAAATTATCAAAATACCCTTAATTTTTTGAATATGCCATTTGTTTTTTTTTTTTTTGGGGAAAGAGTGAATCAAATGTACCTTTTGAGAATTCAAGATCAAGAAAAAAAAATACCAAAGGTTAAGTGGGACAAAAATTTGCCTTTGTGTAGTTCAAAAAAAAAAATACCAGGTAAAAAAATTTGCTGGCATTTTGTTCACAATACTCATACCAAACATAATATATAAATATGCTCCACCTCACTTTCCCATCATTCCATATCAAATACTTATACCAAACACCCCATGAAGGGCAAGTTTATGTCTCACACTCGTTTACTTGCCTTTCTCATTCTTATAGTAATTAAGAACACAATTTTGAGCCACAAAAAAAAATTAAATAAATAAAAAATAAACGCATTTTGAGATATACAAAAAATAAGAAACATAACCATATTTCTTATTTGCAAGAAAAAGAAACATATTTGATGTTGCTATGTATCTCTGTACTCACTAAGAAGTTATATAACACCCCCTTTTTGTAAATGCTAATTGTATAAATTATGTCAACTTTTTACAAATTTTCCGCAGATGCATGCACTTGTCTGTGACAATAAAAGTAAGAAATTTAACCGCGTTTGTTTTTTGACGAAAAAAAAAATGTGATGGTGCAATGTATCTCTCTACTCACTAATAAGCTATAATACCAAAATTTTGGTAACTGCTAACTGTATAAATAGTGTCAATTTATTATATATTTGCTTGCCACTGATGCATGCACTTTCCAGTGACAATAAATTTTTACTTACTGAATAAAGAAATCTTTGATGCATATTTGAAATTCCAATTAATGAGAATCAAAAGAGAATCCACATGATAATGTTTTTACCAGCAAAGGGAGCTTGGGCTGCTATATTGTAGAATGCCAGAAAGGAAGGTAAGTCTGAGAAAAGAAAAAGAAAATTAGATGTCTTCCATTTTTTACTTATAACTACAAAAATACACCTATTTGATTGAATCAGTGGCTGTGCTATAAGAGATTAAAAGAGAGAGGCTGTGACAAAATCTCATCTTTTTGCTAATTTAAAATAAAACACCATCTGGGTTATGATCAGAAGGCTACAAAGGAGGAGGGGGATCAACAATTTGCTTGATTCAAAGCAACAAGAGATACATGAGCTTCTCATTAATTAGCATTAATGGTAAAGCTTTTTGGGTTTAAATCAATCATGTTTCTGGTGGTGCTGATCATAGCACTTCTGATTCTTCCGCTGGTTCTGCCACCACTGTCTCCACCGCCAATGATACTCATGTTCGTCCCTGTTTTGATAATGCTGCTTCTGGTGATGTTGGCCTTGTCTTCCAAACGTGGCCCTGATGTGATGTTTCATTGTAACTCTTTTTGATAGCTACCTTTGCAATTGTCTTCCAAACACAGGCTAGGCATGCTTGTCTATGTCCCTTTTTGTCTCAATGTTGCATGCATGCGTGGAATAACACAAAACATGTTTTGAATTCGGAGTAATAACCCCTTTTTCTTTTATGTTTTATTTCATTCGTTCTGCTAAGGTTTAACCCAGAAAAATCAGAGCAATGTAGGTAAATATATCCAAAAACAAAAGCAATATTTTTTTTTTGTACATGAGCGATTTCCTAAAACATAATTAAGCAATTTGTTTCCAAAGTCATTCACATAAAACTCACCAGAAAGAAATGGAGAGAACGAGAAAAGACTCTAAAAATTGAAGCTCGTTTGGGAGAGAGAGAGAGAGAGGGAGAGAGAGAGAGAGAAACACTTCACTTTCATCTCAGAGATTTCAACACCGACATGCCGACACCTGGTTGGTATAAGTAGCATTTGGTTTGCTTTGTTTTGTTTTCAAGAAAAGGGAATATAAAAAAATAAAGGTCTATGAGCGATTTCAACTTATTATCATTCATTATATCTTTCCTTGCCTTAAAGCCTATCATCTTAATTGACCTTCGTTTTCAAGAATTTCCCTAATGTATATTAATCATACGCCATAACATACCTTTCTTTTTCGGTTTGTGGTTTATTTTTTATGGAAATAAATCATCTCATATATTATATATTATTCAACGTGATCATATCATGTAAAAGATATTAAATATAAATGAACAAAGTGATCTTTCTTTTATATACAAAGCTCGAAGCTAGTTGGATTGTGTCGTTTTAGAGTCTTCTATAGTTTCTATGTTTCGTACGAACGGAACCTTCAGGGAGTTGAATAGGAGGTGAATTTTTTTCCCCAGTAAAATGAGGTAGAAAAAAAATCATTTGCTCATTTTTTGTAGGAGAAAAAGTAAAAATAAAAATGAGAAATTTTTTTTCCCGTCAATTGCTTTTTCACATAGAATTGTCATGGAAGATTGTTATTGATCGCGTGAATTTTTTTTTTCTATGCGGTGGAAAAATTATCATATAAATCAGTAAAATTAATTCATTATTTCTTGAAAATTTTTATCGTACCAAACACCTTTTAGAGGATGTTTGGATCATCTTTTTTTTTAAGATAGAAACTACTTATAAGATAAAGCTAAAAAAAAAAATTAAAAAAATTAAAAACTATTTTATAATTACTTAAAAATTTTAGCTTAAAAATTATTTAAAAGCACATATTTTAAAAAAATTATATCTCTCTATCTTGATAACTCTTCATTTAAAAAAAACACATAATTCAAAAAAATCATATAAGAGCTTAAAAAAATTTCTCCTACAAACTTTTAACTTTCAGCTTTTTTTTTTTTTAAAAAAAAAAAACTTTTCATTATAAGAGTTTTCTTCAAAATGTATTTGATCTAACTTAGACTTATAAGTAGCTTCTAATTTAAAAAAATAAAAGATCCAAATTGACACTTAGTAACTTACTTAGAAAAACAAATTTCACATCATATTCTTAGAAATTATTTTTTTTCATTAAAAAAATATTTCTCCCCTAGTACGTATCTCGTCATCTCCTCAGTTGCTTTTGGAAAGAAATTAAGAAAACGGAAACTTGACGGTCTTTTGGAAAGAAATTAAGAAAGCGGAAACTTGACGGTAAAGATTTATTGGGTTGGTGGTAAAAGGCGAAAAGCTTATTCTATTCGTTTGGTAAAATACAAAATGGGAAAAGAGAAAGAACATGTCCAAGTCATTATACCTTAGTTTTCTCGGTTCTATCCTAGCTAGTGTGACCCTATATCCTTTTTCACGTTTTTAATTCATTAGGTGAAAATTGAAAGAAACTAAAAGTGGAATGACAAGGCCATTGGACCATGCAATAGCTTGATTAGTTCAATGTAGGATTTACCAAGAAGCAAACCAATGGTTTGTCCTGCTATCTCGGGAAGCACAATGCGAACTAGGAAGCTTCGGCCATTGGAATATAATAATTAAGTAATTATTGGGCACAATAATCGTGTTCATTGTTTGTAGGATTATTAATTGATTTTAGAGGTGAATAATAAGAGATAAGATATTCTTATTATTAGATGTTTCTATTATTATTTTAAGGAAAAACTTCAAAAATCTCCTTCTAAGTTTCTTTAGAATTACTTACCTCATCCTCAAAAAATTTAATCATTTACACACTTACTTAATTTTTTTTTATCACTTATCCCCCTAACTTGATTTTTCATTCAAGTTAAAGGTAACGGAGTTAGTCTTTTTGAAAAATACCAAAACTACTCTCAAAATAAAAAAAAGAATTGTTGAATTGTTGATTGGGGTCGGTTATTGTCTTTTTACACACACACAAACACACACACACACACATATATATATATATGGATATCATTTTCTCATTCAACAACAGAAGAGAACTCTCTGGTTGTTGAGAGAAAATTCTAGCGGGCCCCACTTACAAAATAAAACAAAAAAACAAAGGGTTTGGCACGACTTTTGAAGGGTCAGCGGGAAGCTTTTAGCTTTTCTGTTCTTCAATTGCTGAAGAATTATAAAACCCATATATATATATATATAGGGTTCGTTTTTTCTACGATCAATGTAGATAACTTATCTACAGTGAGCCCAAAACGACGTCATTTTGAGACGGAAATTAAGGTATTTTTGTAATTATAATTTATTTCAAGGTTATAATAGTCTTTTTTATTATAATTTTTTAACCCAAAACGACGTCATTTTGGGAGCGAATGTAAATAACTTATCTACATTCACTTTATAATAGTCTTTGAATTTGCAAGTTCAGTTCTGCGAGTTCCATACCATTTTCGAGTTCAAATTGAATTTGCAAGTTCAGTTCTACGAGTTCCATATCATTTGCGAGTTCAAATTGATTTGCCAGTTCAGTTCTGCGAGTTCCATGCCATTTGCGAGTTCAGTTCTGCGAGTTCCATATCATTTGCGAGTTCAAATTGATTTGCGAGTTCTTGATTCATTCAATATATATATATATATATATATATATATATATATATATGAAGCAGGTTATATTTATATATTTTTTTGTTTACAAACTCTTACAAACTACACTAAGTACGACTGGTCTTACTTTAATCATGCAGTGTACGACCGGTCGTACTTAGTGTAATTTACAAAAAAAGTTTATAAACGGATCTGATTCCTATATATATATATATATATATATATATATATATGGGTCAGAATCATTTTACACCATGGTAAGTTACACTCTCAATCTTATCCGTAATTCTATATATTTATATCTAACAGCTCAAATTTTTTAGTAATGTGAGCCATTGGATACAAGTGGATCAATGGTTAAGATTGAGTGTAACACTTCTAACTCTTACACCGGTGTAAGAATATCTTGCCCCTATATATATATATATATATATATATATATTTTTTTCAGGATCATTTTACACCAGTGTAAATTACACTCTCAATCATGTCCGTTGATCCCACTTATATCTAAGGACTCGAATTTTTTAGTAATGAGAACCATTGGATACAAGTGGATCAATGGTCAAGATGGAGGGTAAGACTTCTAACTCTTACACCGGTGTAAGAATATCCTGCCCCATATATATATATATATATATACCGGTGTAAGAGTTAGAAGTCTTACACTCCATCTTGACCATTGATTCACTTGTATCCAATAGCTCACATTACTAAAAAATCTGAGCCATTAGATATAAGTGGGATTAACGGACAAGATTAAGAGTGTAACTTACACTGATGTAAAATGATCCAAACTCTATATATATATATATATATATATATATATATATATATATATATATATATATATATATATTACATTGATTGCATTTGAATACCATTGATTTCATATCAAGTTTGTGATATGAAATTGCGTTTAATTCTTTGTTACATAAAGAGAATACAAATCACTCAAATACAACCGAATAGAATGGAAATTTACTGGTCCAAATCTGAGTGTTGCGTGTTTCTTCAGAATCCGAATTATATAAGCATCTACCGGCTAATCAGAAGCAGGGGCAGTGGAGCGTAAGAACAATTAGGGTTCCACTTCTCAATGACTATCTCTTGCCAGCAATAAGGTTTAGGGTTGTGTGTTACTTTTCTTTAAGGGTAGTTTTGATATTTTTTAAAAGGACTAACTCCGTTAACTTTAATTTGGATGAAAAATCAAGTTAGGGGGTAGGTGATAAAAAAGTTTTAAATAAGGGTGTAAATGATTAAATTTTTTGGGGTGGGGGTAAGTGATTATGAAGAAACTTACCGGGGTTTTTTTGAAGTTTTTCCTTATTTTAATTATCATTGGGTCCTATTTTTTAGTAGATAATATTAGATAAGTTTATGAAGAAAAAAAGAAAAAAATAGCTTTTAATATACTTTCCGAAATACATAATTATATTAAAATGATAATAGATTGGTAATAGAAACATTTGAATATCCTTCCTCCAATAATAACAGCGAATATGGTATGAGAATGAGACTTTAAACGATGGTTCTCATTAGTTAGAACTTAGAAGAAAAGAGCATATGTCTCCGGTAAATTGATTTTGAATACTCCAATTGAAATAAAAACTTCGATTATTTTATTGGTAATTTTTTTTTTGGTAAACATGTTTTATTGGTAATTTATTTATCAGATTTGTTTTTAAAATATTGACACACATTAATATTCTATAACATTTGAATAATTTGATGTTTATTTTATCAACATAATCTACTTCTCTAGTTACACTTTTTTATTTTATTTTAATATTTTATGATGATTTTATGTACTGAAAATAGAAATTAAAATAAAATCGTCTTTTTACTTCAAAATTCAAACGCCTCCGAACAACAATATAGAAATCATTTTACGTACTAATTGCAAAGAAAAAGAACGCATTTCCATCGTGCATGTGAAGAACAATAATATTTCATTTGATCTGACGAGAACACAGATAACCAGGTATATGAATCCCCAAATCATTTATTCTAATCATCCACAAAAACCTCCGCATTTTATTTACAGTTTTTCTTTCAAACAGCTATACAAAAGCTTTGACGTAAGAGAAGACTAATGCCTCAAATGGATGTACAAGGGGGCCTCGTACGGCTGGCAAATATAATCTTGAGAGTAAACGCAGCTCCATGGTTTCAAGGGATAGTTTATCTCATATTTTGGTTAGCATTTCCACTCCATTGATAGTCTCCAATTCCTGTACAAATCAGGGACACAACTATGGCTCCATAGCCTGGTGTAATCAATCTGAACTTGGATTGTTACCCTAAGCAGACTGCAAAGTGACCTGCTCTGCAGCAGTTGCATCATACTTGGCACTTGCCTCGGGGGTGTCTTCTTCACTAGGTGGAACCAGCTGCCAAAATAGTGATAAATACTTATCCCAGTCCTTCAGAATAGCAGCACCTTTGTTACTACCGGTTTTTTCCTACACACAGACAGGTTAAAAAATTATTTGTGCATTATGATAATCACCTGATATAAAAATGATAAAAATCATGAATAAATTTCTGCCTATGTTAATTGCACATTCATAAATTCTCGTGAATGTATATAAGGGCCTTACAACATGGGCTTCAATTAGGCTCTTCAGCTGCATCTGCCCCACAGGCGCTGACACTCGTTGGATTTTTACAATTTCTCTGTTTACCTGTGAATAGTCTCAGATATAAGCATACCAAAACATTAAAATGATTTCGTTTCAAGCAACGAGAATAAAGGGCTTTGAAGGGGAGGGTTGGGGTGCGGCTGAAAACTTTGCTGTGGTTGAGAAGAACTTATTTGGTGACATATACTTCTGAGCCTCTTGATGACAACAGAGACTACCATAACTAGAGGTCTAGAGCAACCAGACTAGGTAAAAAAATAGATAACTACCAAGACAAGTTGTATGTAGAAGCAGATTTCGAAGGCGGTTGGTGTCTCATTCACAGGCGCTTGGGAGATTTGGGAAAATCTTAAAACAATAGTATAGTAAACAGTTTTTTCTTAAAATGTTGAAAATGCTTCCCAAACCATAGAACTTTATCATTTTCTCTCTTTTTCTTTCTTTAGAGGGGCAGAAATGGAATCCAGATCCACAAAATCAGAAAAGATAATCTTAATAGTCCATGCATGCACTCCTTTGTAACAAAAAAAGGAGACAGGGAAACGGGTCTCTGGCACAAACCTTGGGTATGAGAGTATTGTCCTCATCAAGAATGTAAGCCAACCCTCCGGTCATTCCAGCAGCTACATTTCTACCAACTCTGTCAAGGTATAAAATATGTGAAACCCTCAGTTAATTTACTTCAATTTGAACAATGACACAAAAAGATAAAGAGGGGCTGAAGATGAGGGGAAGAACAGCACAGCTTTGATAAGGAAATATTACTCACTTTCCCAAGACAACCACACAGCCACCAGTCATGTACTCACAACAATGATCTCCAGTGCCCTCAACCACAGCTTCAGCAAGTGAGTTTCTGACAGCAAATCTTTCCCCAGCTCTCCCTCTAACAAAGACCTGCCCACCAGTTGCCCCATACAAGCAAGTGTTCCCCACAATAGCTGCATCCTCAGGTTGAAACCCTGTCTTTTCAACTGGAGTGACAACCAACTCACCTCCAGCAATGCCCTGGCAGCAGTCACAAATAAACATCAGAACAATGTACCTCGAGTATCTAACCAAGAAAATTTAGAACAGGTACAAAAGCATCCATTTCATTCACTATGGTGATAAAAGGGGTGCATTAATTCCGGACAACCTATATTGCTCAACTTTATTATATTCGGCAAAAAATAATATCATCAAATCATAGGAAACACAGGGAAGAACATCTAAATGAAATTTCTCAAGTATTTTACCAATTGAGTGCAACACACTCTGAATAAGTAAGCATAGTAGGGTAAAATAAAGTAACCAAAGCAGAAGACTCACTTTTCACTAAAAAATGAATCATAGCACAAATTTAATGTTTAATTTAAATCCTAAACAATTTTTCAGGTAATAGGCAACGGCAGAGTTTATAAGATACCTTCCCCACATAATCATTAGCCTCTCCAACAAGGCGAATCTTCATTCCAGGTGTCAAAAAGCACGCAAATGACTGCCCGGCACTTCCAGTAAATCTGAAAGCATGTTGCAAAAATTGTTCAGCTTAATAAATACATCCAGCTCTAAGATACTAGATTTTAAGCTGCATATTAAGACAACTTACGTTATATTCAACTGTCCAGCAAAACCAGTGTCACCGTACTTCTTTGCAATGACACCTGCTATACGCCCACAAACAGAACGATCAACGTTGTATATCTTTATGGTCTTACTAACCGCTTTTTCACTTTCAATGGCATCTGCAATCTGAACCAAAAACAAATTTCCTACATCAGTTCTGCATACTATATCACATAATATTCTCAGCAATCATTGTAATTATTAATATTCTGCATCCATAGTTTAGTCATTATGTTAGGAAAGTAATTATATAGCTAGGTCTATATATTATAATGAGCCCATGTACATAATCAAATTTAGAAATAATATAACTATTTTGTTTTCATTCAAGTTCGTATCAGAACTCCCGCTCTAAGATACTTCACATCCGTGAAAAAAAACCAACTCTGCATTCATTGCCGCCGCCTCCTTCATTGTGGTCAGTTTAACCTTTCATTTTGTGCCTTCATGGCGCCCAGATTCTTCACTGCAACACAGACCACGGCTGCAACTCCAGGCTGCTATATTGGCAGCTGCCATCTCCTTTGCACCCAACAATCCCACCAGGAGAGCAGTTCGCTGTCTGTCCATCCAAAAGAAACCTAGCTCAGGCTGCCCTTTCACATGCCTTCACATGCCGGTACAACTTCCTGCACGAGTTCATGAAACCTCTCCCTCAGCGTGTGGTGGCATATCCAATGGCTGTTCCGGCCACCGTTTCGTGCCATTCTACTCGTCTCTGTCTCCTCTATCCAGATCTGGCCTCCCCTTGCCAGATTGATATCATCCTACAAGTTATCCTTCCAAAATAGTACACCCCAAAAACTCCAAACCCTCCACAACACGCCCTAAAGCTCCAAAACCCTAACCCAACACTTAATCCTATCCACTATGTGAAAGAGTAAGAAGCAAAATCTTGTCGCCCCAATCAAGTGCAAAGGCTGAGTTTCAAGATATGGCACATGGAGTTTATGAGCTGATAGGGATAAAGATTATATTTGATGATATATGGATAAAGCATGAAACTCTGATGAAGTTATTTTATGATAACTAATCAGCAATCAATATTGCTCATAATCCGGTTCAACATCACAAAAATAAACATAATTGAGATGGACCAACATTTCATAAAAGAGAAACTACATAATGGACTGATTATCACATCACATATCTTCAGGGGCTCAGCTGGTATAAGTGTTAACTAAAGGACTTCTTTCACAAGGTTTTAGGATATGCAAGTTGGGAATGATAGATATCCACTCATTAGTTTGAGAGGGAGTGTTGTATTAGTCCCAACATCAGTCTTGCATTCTTTACCCGTTAATAGTCTCTGATAAGTTGAAAATGATAGATATCCATTCACTAGCTTGAAAGGGAATATTGTAATAGTCCCAACATCAGTCTCGCATTCTTTACTCGATAATATATGATTGCAATTATTGTAAAATATTTTGCTGCCATAAATTGGTCGCTATTTCAAGCAAGTAAATTCCTGGTTCGGTCTTACATATTAGAATGAACCCATATACAGTTCTATTAATTCAGAAATAATATACAATCCCTCTTTCATTCAAGTAACCTCTTCGACCCATTTTATGAATTGAATTATTTAGCAGGAAAGACATATTAATTGAAAATTGGTTTTTTTAAATCAAATTATAACAATGATTAGAATTAAGAAATATATTGAGGGAAAATTAAAAAAATATATTGACAAGAGATAAATATTACATCTAAAAAAAGTATTCCCTCCCCTTCCCTACCCACTCTCTAGCATAGATTAGATGGAAAATAAATTTGAATAATTTCTGTACCTTTTCATTATTCTGGAGAAAATAAACAGTTAAAAGGCATAGGACGATGCAAAATTCAGAATCTTTCAATTCGTACACGTTTTTAAGCTGAATATGATTGGTGAAACTTTTTTCTCAGAAATTCAACGTGCAAAACTAATTGAATAAGATATAAATTTAAGTAACTAATGTATAAAGTAAGTTTTAGAATTATAACAGGTGTGAACTCTCCAGTAGAAATTCGTGGTCCAATCTACAATCTTGAAATTGTAGGGTAACTTCTTGCATAGGAGGCTTATCAATAAAGTTAACTTGAAACTAGAGGGATTACTAGTATTTGAGCACTGCATATGACTGATAAACTAGTCTAATGAAAAACAATTGCAGAGGGGATGCCAAAAGTATTTTCATTACCAGAAGCTATAGTTGTTTATTAATTTACCTCTGGGTCTGCTAGCAAAACATCATCCAGAACAGGACCATTGGTATGAGGCTCCTGATTCCTGATTTCTGTACTGCTCCATTTAGGTAACCCAACACTCTGAAAATAAAAGGTTCATCACACACAAACTAGAGAAGCAGGTATTCATTCAACTCAGAAAGGTAAAGAAAGAAAAAATTAAGATTTTAAATACAACAAAAGAAACAGATATATGATTATAGACAATACGTACAGAGAGGATATAACTCAGATCTAGATGCTGAGTTTTCACTAGAGATATGTCTCTTGGTTGCAACAAGTCTGTCCGGCCAATTATATCATCTAACTTCTCATACCCCAGCTGTGCCAATATGCCTCTTACCTTGTCAAATAATGACAATATTTTATTCAAGAGGATGAGGAAAATACTACTCAATCCAAACTTAAACGTTGTACATGAAAATCATAATCAATAATGAAAACTCCAAAATAAGGAGCATTAAGATGAACATGAAAGATATCAACAGCAGCCACAAAATACCTCCTCAGCAACATAAAGAAAGAAGTTGACAAGATCACCAGGAACACCAGGAAAGCGTGCTCGCAACTCTTCCCTCTGAAGTGTAATGATAAATTCTTATTAGATAAAGGACAAGCAATCAATGCATTAAAGCATGCAATAACAAATCAGTTAAAGCATGTAATAACAAATCAGTCTTCTAAAAACCTGACTGGCTACACCAACTGGGCAATTATTGGTGTGGCAAATGCGGGCCATAACACATCCAGTAGCAATCATTGCCACTGAACCAAACCCATATTCATCGGCGCCCATTATTGCTGCCATCATGACATCAACTCCACTTCTAAATCCACCATCAACTCTGAGAATAACCCGTTCTCTAAGTCCATTTTCAATGAGTGTCTGAAAGAAAATAGTCCACAATCAAGCAGCATATAACTCTTCATGACAGAAATTATAAGAATATATTGCAATTACAGTGTGTCATGATTCCCTTATAACCTGGTGAGATTCTGTGAGGCCAAGTTCCCAAGGACCTCCTGCATGCTTGATGGAACTTATAGGGCTTGCTCCTGTTCCCCCATCATGTCCTGAAATCTGTAAGTTGATCACATTATGATAATGTTATGCTTCACAAAGGATGAATATATGAGAAATATAACTATAGATGCAACATAGAAATATATGGATTACAGGTCAAAGTAGACACCTGTATAATGTCAGCATTTCCCTTCGCAACCCCAGATGCAACAGTGCCAATTCCAGCTTCAGCCACTAGTTTTACTGACACCTTGGCCATAGGGTTCACCTATTCAACCACAGAACCATGGAGACTTTTCCTCAGTATTCTAGATTTCATTAAAAGTAAACAAGTGAATAAAACAAGCAAGAGAGTCACCTGATGAAGATCAAAGATCAATTGAGCAAGATCCTCAATAGAATAAATGTCATGATGAGGAGGGGGAGATATAAGAGGAACCCCTGGTTTAGAATTTCTCAACCTTGCGATATACATGCTAACTTTTTTCCCAGGCAATTGTCCACCTTCACCAGGCTTTGCACCTTGTGCAATTTTGATTTCTATTTGATCAGCATTTGCCAAGAATGTTGGGGTGACACCAAACCTTCCTGAAGCAACCTTAAGAAAATGCAATATAATTTATCAGATTACCACTGTCCGCCACAATTTCTATGTGATTAGAGCTGTTAACTGACCAGTTCTAGAGGAAATACAATTCAAATCAGCCAGATTGAATGGATATGGAAGTTAACTCTCATCCAATTGGATTAAGAACTAAATTCGTGATCATGAGTTTATAATAATATGAATACTATGAGTATGTAGATCTTATTCAAACAGGTTTGTACAATATGTATATATATATATATATATATATATATATATATATATATATATATATATATATAGATATATGGGTTCACTTTTTCTTCAGTCAATGTAGATAACTTATCTACATTGAGCCCAAAACAACGTCGTTTTGAGGCGGAAATCAAGGTATTTTTGTAATTATAATTTATTTCAGGATTATAATAGTCTTTTTCATTATAATTTTTAAATTTTTCAGCCTAAAACGACGTCGTTTTGGGAGCGAATGTAGATAACTTATCTACATTCACTTTAGAAACATTAAAGCCTATATATATATATATATAAGCCAAACAGAAAGCAAAAGAGAAACAAAAAAAATATTGGGCAAGATTCAACTGAGAATAATAGTTTCTGGGAAGCTGTATGCTTTAAGGATTTTATAATCAAGTAGTTTGACAAGAGAAAGAATAAATAAAGCACAAGCATTGAAATAGTCCACATGAAGAATTTTCCACCATTCCACAATAAACAGGATAACTTCACTATATGTCATGTGTCAACGAAGTCAGTGAAGGTATTTTCCAAAATTTCAGTGCACTGACCTGCTTGATGGCACTAGTAGCGGTATCCCCATTTTGGAGACCTTTAAGATGTGGCAGAGTTGGAGAGTAACCATCAACAACATCCGTAAGTGGTCTCCAGCGAATAGGATCCTGAATGCAATATATGAATACAAGGAAGCCATAGTCAAAATGCAAATAAGAAGTTGAGAAAATAAAAAGATACAAAAAAGTGCTTTATATTGACTATGAATGCATCTGAACAAACGATTATATAAAAATCACTCCTCATTAAACCCCGACTAGTGAGGGTGGGGGGTGAGAGCAATCTTTGTACGCAGCCTTATCCTTGCATAATTGCAAAAAAGAATTCCTGGATTCGAACCCCTAACCGTTCAATCACAATGGATCAGCATTACAACTGCTCCAAGCTCGCTCTCTTAAACCAACAGTTATATAGGGATAAAAATTATATTACCTCACCACCTTCCCCTGAATTTGATTTTCCACCTAATCTGTTCATTGCAATTGCAATTGCTTCATGAGTTTCTCTTGAAATAGCTCCAAGTGACATTCCCCCAGTGCAAAACCGTTGCACAATAGATGAAGCAGGTTCAACCTTCCCCACAGGTATTGGCGCACGATCACTCTTGAACTCAAGAAGATCACGAAGAACCTGCAAGAACAACAGATATCTCACATAATCATGTTGTAATAAAATGTATAATTATGCCATGAAAGAAAGGTTTTAAGGACTCACATTCACAGGTCGATTAGCCAAATGTTGCTGATAAACTGAAAAGGCACTTTGACTTTTCTGGCGTACAGCTTTGTGGAGCAACTTTGACATCTCTGGATTATTTGCATGATACTCCCCTTTCAAAACGTAAATCAAAATCAGTCAATTTTTTTATGTACCCAGGACACTAATCTGATTGCAATTTCATTGATAAAACAGTAACACTCATTCTGTAATGCTTCTAAAATCATAGCAAAAAGTCAACTGATTCTTCAAATCTTAACGAGTCAAACAGCGATTCATACCTCCTGGTCTAAACTGTATAAATCCAAAATTTTCTAGTCTTTTAGCTGTATCCTCAGAGAATGCCTTCACCCAGAAAGACAAAGTCTCTCTTGCCAGCTGCACCTCATAGGAAGTAAGAGCTAAGTTTCATTATAAGTGATATCCATTATAACGAAAATGCAGTAAATATGTGCATTCTTGCACCAAAACTCTGTATATGGATGCATATTCATATATATTTATAAGCGCATCATAAGTATAGATGCAACAAAATGCACATACAAAAGATTAATTATGCTCAGAGGAAAAGAAGTGTCAAAAGCCTTGCATTTACAAAATTCATATCACAAACCTGAAATTCCCCTTAGATAACTCTTATAGGAAATTAAGTTAGAGGAAACACTCAATGCAATAATTGATAAAATTGCAAATCTATTTTATCCTAGGGTCACAATATCATATGGCACAGTATTGTATATGTAAATACATACTCATAATAACGTCCATAAAGAGTAATGGAGAATGAAAGCAGAAATTCAATTGGACAGAAGACAAAGTATTGTTATAATCCAACATCACTCTTGTATACTTTACCAGATAATATTCTCTATAAATCATTATAATTATTGTGAAATATTTTGTTAGTGCAGTTTAGTCATAATATTATGAAAATAGTTATTCAGTTTGGTCCATGTATTAGAATGAACAAATGTACATATAATTCGGAAATTATATTCAGTATTTTCCCATTCAACTTGTTATCAAAGCTCCTGAACTAGGAGACTCTGCTTCCGCGAAACAACCCTAGTGTGCCTTCATTCTAGACACCACCATTGCAGCTTTGTGCCTTTATCACAGTGAGACCCTCTTGCCAAGTCAAACACCATTAAAACACTTCACAGCAACTCATACCCTTCTCGGTAACTCAGGCCACTACCACCACCACCATCATCATTGGTCACTACCTCCTTTCTGACTATTGATTGCACTAGAAGTAACTTTCAGGACATTGCCAAGGGAAGGGAAACTGGAGTTGTCAAGGAGGAAGGAGGGCTGCATTTTCTCTTCAACATACATGGTGAAGGTGGTCCCAGCCAGAAGCTTCTAGTTACTTGTCATCTTCTAGCATAGGCATCTTGTTGAGCCTTTTGCACTTATTCATTCAGATGTTGAGGGTGCTTCCTCAATTTCTAATATTTCTGGTAAAAAAATGATTATTCATTTATTGATGAATGTACTCGAGCAACTTTGATGTTCTTGATGATAGACGATTCAGAAGTATATCAATTATTTATTATCTTTTATCACATGTTACAAACACAATTTAGAAAGTCTATTAAACATCTGGGCTTGATAATGGTATAGAGATATGTCTACCAACCTTTCTCTACCTTCCTAGAGGAGCATGGTATTATTAATTATCTCACGTGTTGATACTCCCAACAAAATAGTGTTGCTGAAAGAAAGTATTGGCTTTACTTGAAATTACTCAAGCTCTACTCTTCCAAATGTCTATTCCTAATTCATAATCAGGAGGAAGTTGCCTTAATGGCTGCATACTTGATAAATTAGTTGTCATCTCAAGTACTTGATAATGTCGGTCTTGTTCATCATATGAATTCCCCTTCTTTCCTTTTGTTCCTATTATGCATAGTGTTTAGTCCTATGTCTTTGGCTGTGAGGCCTTTGTCCATGTTTACCGCTAACACCACAGCAAACTTGATCCTCGTGCTGTCAAATGTGTCTTCGTGAGTTCTGCCATCAAATTTGAATTGCCTAGTGCTATAACTAGATTTATGAAACCCAATAACAAACATGAGTTTAGTAAGAAATAAGATGAACCCGTAAGAGTCAAGTGCCAAATGCTGGTCCTAGAAGAACAACTTTGAAGGAGCCACAATGTAATATTATTAGACAGTTCTCTACTTTTGAGTTTCAGCAAAAAAATTTGCAGCTGCACGTGCTGGCAGACTTGATAATAGTACAATTCGATTTTGGTTAGAGAAAAACTCACCAAATATTTATTGATAGTTATGATTTAATATATTAGAGGGCGAGCCAGAGCATTGGTAAAGTTGTTTCTTATTGAGATATATAAAACCATTAATGTAGCCTCACCCAAGAGCTTAAGCTTTTGGGTTGAATTGGTTCTTTACATAGTATCAGAGCCTCGTGTCCTAGGTTCGATCCTCGTCGCCCTCCACTTTTTTTCAAGTGGAATTTCTTTGTTCGCACAGGTAGGTGGGCCTGGCCATTGTCCACCCTTCAAGCCCAGTGGGCTCTCATGTGAGGGGACGTGTTGTGATATATAAAACCATTAATGTAGCCTCACCCAACAGCTTAAGCTTTTCGGTTGAATTGGTTCTTTACATGGTATCAGAGCCTCGTGTCCCGGGTTCAATCCTCGTCGCCCTCCACTTTCTTTCAAGTGGAATTTCTTCGTTCGCACAGGTAGGTGGACCTGTGCATTGTCCACTCTTCAAGCCCAGTGGGCTTTCGTGTGAGGGGGCGTGTTGAGATATAGTCCCACATTGGTTGTATGAGCAACTAATGTGAAGTTTATAAGGCCTTGGACACTCCCATCCTTTGAGCTAGCTTTTGGGGTGGTGTATTCCAAGGTTCTTTACATTTCTTTATGACTAAAAGGTCATGGGTAGGGGTGTAAATGGGAAAGGAAGCTGTTGAGATATATAAAACCATTAATGTAGCCTCAGCCAATAGTTTAAGCTTTTGGGTTGAATTGGTTTTTTACATGGTATCAGAGCCTCGTGTCCCGGGTTCGATCCTCGCCGCCCCCCACTTTCTCTAGTGAAATTTCTTTCTTCGCACAGGTAGGTGGGCCTGTATATCGTCCACCCTTCAAGCCCAGTGGGCTCTCATGTGAGGGGGCGTGTTGAGATATATAAAACCATTATGTAACCTCACCCAATAGCTTAAACTTTTGGGTTGAATTGGTTCTTTACAGCAGCCTATTAAGGGCCTACATCAGGTCAAGCTGGGCCTATTATATCTAATAAAATAGAACAGGTTCAAGTATTTAAAAAAGCCGTTTTAGAAAGCAAGCCATAGGCTTTCTTTTATAGGGCCCGGGCTATAAGCCTATAGGCCGGCCTATATCATATTATTTATTTTAAATAAAATAAATAATTTTTTTATTTTAATGATTTTAAATAATAAAGTAATATTATTTTAATTATTGAATGCCTAATAGGCTTAAACAGGCTGACAAGCCCAGGCCTAATCTTTTGTTTTTTAAATATAGGCTAGCTAGACTTATAATTTGAGCGCTAACAGACTAGGTCAAACCCAAAGTATTTTACACAGGACTGACCTATTTAAATCAAAGCCTAGCCCGATTCAGCCTATTTACACCATGGGTTTGAATCTAGGAAATAACCTCTTTACAAATATGCAAGGGTAAGATTACATACAAAGATTGCCTTCACCTAGAGGTGTCAAAATGGGTTGAAGCGCACGACTAGACCGTAAAACCCTATATTTGGCCCCAATCAATTAGGGCCATTTTTAGCCCTAACCTCTAAAGCTTTATGATTTAGCAGGTTGGGTTAGGGCTTATCCGCGAGCCAAACTTTTTCCTTCGTTAAAATTTTTATTATTTAAAAATTAAAAATTAAAATTTTTAATATTTATAAATATAGAATAAATTATAAGGAGAAAAGTGTGTATCATTTTAAAGGATGTAAAGTTGTGTCATTTTAAGTGAGAGAAAAAGATAGATAAAGGAGGAGAGAGAATGGACAAAAAAATATAAAGGTGTGGGTCCCATCTCTTTGTGAGAATGAAAGGATATAAGTTATGTTATTTAAAAGGACAAACATTTTTCCCAAATTATAAACATAAACTAAGTAAAAATGGAATTTTCAATAGTGATAAGAGAGAATGTTTCAGCAGAGAATTTTATTTGCACATCAGTAAAAAATAAATTTTCTATTACTTAAGAATATGGAAATATGAATGTTGTATATATTGTGTGTATAACTAAACAAGGGAGCTCTCTATTTATAGAGACTAAATGACCTAATGGGCTAAGCCCAATGAAGCTTCTAGAGTCTAAATAATAAAAGAATAAAACAATAATAATACAATATTATTTCTAACAATCCCCCTCAAGCTCGCGCGTATATATCGTAACCTACCTTCTGGAGAGAAAGTGTCCCTATAGTCAAGACAAAAAATTTAAGTGTATTCCTTGGCCACTAAGTGGGCTTTGAGGCTGTCAACAGTACCATCAGAACCAATTTAAACAGTGAATACCCATTGACAACCAACTTCCCGGTAGAAGCGCAAACAAGATCCCATGTGCCATTGGAGTGAAATATAGTCTTTCTCAATAATCTCTTGAAATCTGGATAATAGACTTTGGTCCTACTGATCACCTTTGTGATAATAAGGATCTCTTTACTTCATTTACTTATTCTAATAACCTACCTTCTGTTACTTTTGCTGATGGCACCAAGGCCCCTTTTCGTGATATTGGGCAAGCCAAACCAACTCTTTTTTTGACTTTGACCTCTGTTTATTATATACTTGGCATTCCCTTCAATTTAATCTCTGTTAGCCACTTGATTCATTCACTTTCAAGTACAGTTACCTTCTTTGATCAATCTTTCTCTATGCAAGATCCGGGTACGGGGAAGACGATTGGAGCAGGCCGAGAGTCACGAGGTCTCTATTATCTGAATGTCCTTCTTCAGTGGCGTGCTCTCACAGAGTCTCCTGAACTAATACATAGTTGTCTGGGTCATCCAAGTCTATCCAAGCTTCAACATATGGTTCCTTTTTTGTCCAGCCTTCAGTCTTTAAACTGTTAGTCTTGTCAGCAAGGAAAACACACCCACTCCTCCTTTGCTAATAGAGTCAATAAAAGAGCTGATACTCCCTTTTCTATTGTTCATTCTGATTTTGAGGTCCGAGTCGAACCATGTCTGTTTTGGGCTTTCAGCATTTTGTGACTTTTGTTGATTTTTCTCGTTATTCTTAGGTTTATTTAATGAAAAATCGTTATGAATTATTTTCTATTTATCAAAATTTTTGTATCGTGAGTAAATACTTAATTTGGTTCTTCTATTCGACTCTTGCGCAGCGATAATGCGAAAGAGTAGGTATTTCTTGAATTTTCTAATTTTTTAGAAAAACATGGAACGTTACACCAGACCACCTGTCCTCACACTCCACAGCAAAATGGAATGGCCAAATATAAAAATAGACATCTGGTTGAAATTGCATGTACCCTTCTCATTCATATGAATGTTCCAATCCGTTTTTAGACAGATGCTATTATCACTTCTTGTTTTCTCATCAATCACATGCCCTCTTCTGTACCTAATAATGAAGTGCCACACAATATCCGGTGTGCCACAATGCCTAATTCCACAAAATGGAGTTACGAAAACTGCTAGATAATTTCTGTTATAACTGTTAGCTGTTGCTTGTTAGGAAAAATCTGTTCAGTTAGTCACAGCCGGCTCGAACTCTACATTAGATTCAGGTTCTACAAATGCAAGAACTCATGTCTGAGTTAATTAAATGTGAAAAATATTTAGTTTCTCAGAGATTTCTCCAAGTTTTCTCTCCCTTTCATTTTTTCTGTCTCAAACTCCCATACTTTCCTTCATTTTGTACTCATGCTCAGATTCTTTCACATCTGTAGGGATCTAAAATAGTTAAATGCCATAACAGGTTTAAGTCTAAGCATGATTAGCTCTAATACAAGGGAATCTGCAATGCAAATTTTATCGAGACTGAAAACATATCCAGATTTGTTCATAGATGTAAGATATATTTTCCCGTAATTATATTCAGATAAAAAGGTAGCTATGTTCATTTTGAAAGGGTAAGAAATTTACAAAATGATACCTAGGATAAAAGTTTCACCTATGGTGATCAATTATTGTCAATAATACTGTTGACGAAAAGGCGGAAAGGCACTATTCATTCACTAGAATTCATGCCTATACCGTTAGTAAAATATTAGTAGAATTTGCATTTTCATTTATGAGCTTGAGTTCTGTATTCTTCCTCACCTCATCAAAAGTTAATCCACCAATTTTTGACACACTTCCTCTGAATGCAAGATCAACAACATCCTTCCCTAATCCATAGACTTCAAATATCTGTGCACCACAGTAACTACATACAATTGACAAATTGATTTGTCAATAGCATAATATCATTAAGGAAAGAAGAGAAAAGAAATTAAAACGTTAGAGAAACTACTAATTTATATTTAAAATAAAATGACTATGCTAGCATTCTCGGGCATTAGTTGTTCTTTATTTACTTTATTACATAAATCACAAACCTTGAAAGCAATGATATGCCCATTTTGGAAAGAATTTTAAGAAGACCTGCTTTTACAGCCTGAAATGCAGGAACAAAATGCAAATCATTTGTCACAAGTTATAAAAAAAAAAAATTAAATAAGAATTCATTAAAAGAAAGAGGGAGGAAAAAAAAGAAAGACTATGAAGGTAAATAAAATTCTTCCCTAAAGGACCCAGTTGGAATAATGGATTCTGTTTTTTGAGTTTTATTATGTTAGTGGCTGGTAGAGTATACTCTTACTTGACCTAGATTATTAGTATAAATAGGTGTATCAGATTAGTGTTTTGTTAACTCACATCATAGCATAATAATATTAATCATTCAGATTCAGAAGCCTATTTTTCACTTTCTTTACTTTCCACCTTTCCTAATAATATCAACATGGTATCAAAGCAATCTCATCCTCCGTGACTTGATCCCATCACTCTTTGGCTTCCATGTTTCCAAAATATGAAACTCGTTTCATATGTGACTTTTGTTTTGCCTTTGTTCTTCCCTCTGGTTGTGCTCTCACTCTGAGCACCGGAATCTCACTGTTTTTTCTTTGCGCTACAGCTGTCATGCTCAGTTCAATCCTATCCAAGCTTCCGCGGGAGCATGTGCCCCTATCTGCAGATTTGGATCAGCCCATTCCCAAAACAACATCCCTAATTGCCACCACTCCCCTAAGGTTTATGTAGCTGTTGTCCTTTAATCAGCACATGACGGAGCGTTTTACTACACTAAACACTTTATGACTGTTTGGATGATTTATTTTTTTATTGCTGAATGAGAAGGAACAGATACAAATTTATGTAATCAAAGAAGTAACTAAATAAGAAGGTACAATGAATCTAGACATTATATACAATGGAACCAGACGCTATTTTTATAGTTTCCTATTTACCCCCGATTCACACAATTTAACACAATTTCCTACTTACCTCCTTGATTGAATGTTTGTAACCAAATTATGCCCTTACTCATTTTATGAGTTGCAAAGGGGTGCAATTTACATACACAGAAGAAAGAATTAACCCCCCGTGAAATTAAGGTGATGACGTGGATCCTATGCACTCAAGGTTGATATCTTTGATGATATCACATCAACATAGTTTTGATGATAACAAACAGGCTTGGAGAAGGTGACTCGAGCAATAAGAAGAAAAATTCAAGTCCAAGAATCAAATGCAAATTCAAGTGCTCAAGTGTCAAAATCAAGAATCAAGCCTTAAAGCATGGAGCTAAGTCCAAGATCACATTAGAATATAATTTTAGGACTTGGAACATGTATGTAAAGGTGTATAGTAGATAGCATTGCATGAGCTCAAGCCATTCTCATCACTACATGATCAAAGTGGTTAAAAATCTTGGTTTAATAGGTCAAAATTGCATCGGAAAGTTTTTATCATGGTTTGAGCACACAAGCAATCTTATACAACCTAAATACACATGTTCACATTCTTGAAACTCACTTTGAACTTAAAAGATTTCATTTTTGACACAACATATTGAAATAGGACTTGATTGATTAGTTTAGTGTGTAAAAAAAAAAGTAATGTTTTCTAAGTCCCATTACATGTGTTCAATATGACAGAAGTCATTTTGGATAAAAAAGGAATAAAAAATTCCGTGCAAGGTCCTGCTGACATGAAATATTCGGATACGGGTGGAATTGTATGGTGGCCAAGAACCATAATCTTGGAACGATTGCAGTTGTTTGTTCAAGCACCCTTGAAGCTTGATCAATAGTGGACCAATCATTGCGGTGATTGAAGGTGGACGTAGGTCACGATGGTTTTGACCAACCAAAATAAACCGAGTTTGCAATCTCTATAACTTTATCTCCTTTAATTTAGCATATTTAGTTTCAAATTTGTTTGTCTAAATCATCATCTACTACCTTTTGCTTATCATAAATCATAGTATCTCAAGAAATTGATCTTTTAAAGAAAGTAAGGCAATTTGCGAAAAGATTTTCAAAACTCATTTCACCCCCACCCCCTCTTGAATTTTGAGGCCACTTGTCAAAATATAAAAAAGAACAAACAAATATACCAAAAAAAAAATCATAATATAAAAAATCCTAAAACTCAAACAAATATGAAATTCTACAATAATAATATACTATAACTTGTATCCAGGTCTATTTTGGTTTCTTCTTTCATGTTCGATCTATTTTATCTTTAATTTCCCTTCAATCTCATTCTCCTCCTTAATTTATGCAAAAAAAGTGTTTATCTCATTAACAAAGTTAATTAACGAATGAAACTCATTTTATGGCATTAGAAAGTCATCCTTTGAGTTTCAACCAAATGCAGCTTTCCTCTATTTTTGAGAGGAGTACTATTAAAAAGACAACTTAAATAACCAGGGTAGGTGCACAGCCAGCATAATTACACACTGACATACAAAAATGGCATTCAGTTTTTAAGCTGTTCATCGGAAATGAAGTTGAAATAGTGATTTGAAGTTCAGCACTAACCTTGCAATAGTTCTTCTGCGCCTGTTCAATTGATACAGTAGGCATCTTCCCATTCCTCATCAGATTTACAGTTTTACTACTCAAACGCCACTGCCGGCATGTCTCCAATGCCAAGTATGGACACACAGCACTAAAACAAAGAAAACAGGCATATCATTCTGTGGTCAAGAAGATAGAAGCAAGGAAACTTGACTAGGCATGATTCCCGGTTTCCATTGCTCCAAACAACTAATGCAACCAATGACACCAGCAAACAATTGTTCGGTAGGAAAACCAGAAATTCAAATTAATTCAAGTTTAAATGAGAAAATGGCTTGTAGACAAGGGTAAGAATAGAACTATATCATAAAACTGGCAAACTAACTAGGTAACAAAAAATCATCAATTTATTCCAAGTCTAACACAAATAAGGATACTAACAAATGAAAATTAGATCACCAACACAACTCCTAATAAGATTTAAACAAGGCAGAAACAAGAAACTAAAAATCCATTGCTAACAGAGGCTTCAGTGGAGGTATTAAATAACCTTGCACCATATCCTATTAAACAGGAAAACTGATGAGTGCTAAAGCACTGTGCAGTATCTGCTATAATTGAAGCCGACATCCGCAGGCCATTTTGGATTAGATGCTGATGAACAGTACCAACGGCAAGAAGTACTGGAATTGCAGGATGAGTTGGTTCCTGAGACCAAAGAAAAGAGGGAATGCATTAGCCCATATACATGCATGACTGCATGCAAACAAACATACACGCACATATATAAGTATATATATAAATGAAAATTCAATTTAAGATCCAACCATACAAATGGAATCTTAAAGGATAAAGGTAGTTGGCAGCTATTCATGAGAATCAGACATGATCCATGCCTAATCATAAATGCAAAACACAAATATGAAGCCAATTTATTCATGCAATAATGTAATATTCAATTCCCTATATTCTCTCTAGTATGATATCATTTTCCAAGATAAAAGTACTATTCCATGTTGGGCAGAGCGGAGTTAGACAATGTTTCGGAATTAGGCATAGATAGAGTGAGTGTCTAGCTGTATTTGGATGGTGGATAGAACAAGTGAGTTATGAAGCATGGACACTTCTCCTCCTAGAGGTGTCGAAGTGATAGGTATAACTCCCTATCCAGAGTCTGTATGGAGAATTTTATTAATAAACAACTGAGAAATTACAAAGAGAGAAGAGCAAATGCTCCCTGCAAGGAATAGATCCCCTTGCCCCAGCCTCAGCCGAACTAATACAAAAAATATTCTTCCCACAAATTATGTCATGAATTAGGGAAAGGATATACTTACCACCAAAAAAATTTACTACCTTTACAACTAACTTAATCACCGTTGATTTCCGTCAATCTAGCGGTTATAATTTATTGGAAAATACTTGGTCGTATTTATTAATTAATTATTAATTCCCAATAAATCTAATAAATTATAACTGTTAGATTGACGGAAATCAATGGTGATTAGGTTAGTTGTAAAGGTGGTAAACTTTTTTGGTGGTAAGTATATCCTTCCCCCATAAACTATTCCTAAATACAGAACACAAATTGCAGTTCCTATCCTAATGGCAATTATTAGCAGTTACAAGATTTACAGACCACACCCATGTATAAAGAATAACTGCACACTAAGTTGATTTTATTTTAAACAGACCACATCCATAAATAAATAATAACTACTAAAATAACTGCACACTAATTTGATTTAATTCTAGGCATACGGACATATACTTTAAGTGGCTTAGCTATTTTGGTTCCTACATTAGATTCTTCATGCAGAGGTGCATTCCTATCAATTGTCGAAGTGTTCGAATCGCTTTTGACACCTACACTCCAACACCCATACGACACATGTTGGAGCCAGGTGTCAAATTTAAAAAAAATGTTGTAAATAATTATATTTGTTTATTTAAACTCTCCACTAATCTTCTTTCTATTCATAAAATTACCAAAGATTTGAATTGCACTGTAATTTTCTTCCATACTCCTTGTTTTTTTCAAGATCTCGCCACGAGAAAGACGATTGGAGGTGCTAAGGAGCAAGGTGGGTTGTACTATCTGGTGCCAGAATCTTCTGCAAAGTATGCTAAGGATCACACCTTATTGACTCAGTCTCAGTCTACTGCCGACTCTTTGATTTGGCTCTATCATAAACGCTTGGGGCATCCTCCATTTCGTTTGCTTAAGTCTTTATTTCCATCATTATTTTTGTCCAAGTCTGTTGAGTGTTTTCATTGTGATGTTTGTGAGTTTGATAAACATCATCGTGTCTCTTTTCCTTCTAGTACCATTAAAAGTGTTGAGCCTTTTGATCTTATTCATTCTGATGTTTGGGGTCCTTCTAAAGTTCCTCATACTTCTGGTAATAAATAGTTTGTTTCTTTCATTGATGATTGCACTCGTATAACCTGGGTTTATTTAATGCATGAAAAATCTGAAGTACCACAGTTATTCTTTCAATTTTATAAAATGATTGAAACCCAATTTGGTAAAAGAATTAAAAGACTAAGGTACGACAATGGTACCGAATATGTCAATCAGCATCTTTCCAAATTCTTCCAAGATTAGGGCATGATTCATGAACTTACTTGTGTGGACACCCCTCAACAAAATGGAGTTGTTGAGAGGAAGAATTATCATCTTCTTGAAGTTGTTTGTGCCTTACTGTAAAGAACCTTGGGATACACCACCTCAAAAGCTAGCTCAAAGGGTGGGAGTGCCCAAGGCCTTATAAACTCTACATTAGTTGGCTCATCCAACCAATGTGAGACTATATATCTGGCTCATACTAGACCAGACCTAGCTTATGTTGTTAGTGTTGTCAGTCAGTTTATGCACGATCCAAAGGAGAAACACATGCAGGCAGTGGAGAAAATTCTTCAGTATCTTAAAGCCACTCCTGGTAAAGGACTACTATTCCGGCGTGATGGCAATCTCTTTTTAGAAGTTTACACTGATGCTGATTATGCTGGATCTGTGACTGACCGTCATTCTACCACTGGTTATTGTATGTTTCTTTGTGGTAACTTGGTGACATGGAGAAATAAGAAACAAGATGTAGTTGCCAGATCAAGTGCAGAGGCTGAATTTCGAGCTATGACTCAAGGCATTTGTGAGTTATTGTGGCTGAAAATTGTACTTGATGATCTCAAAATAAAATGTGAGGGACCTATAAAGCTGTTATGCGATAACAAGTCTGCTATTTGTATAGCTCATAATCCAGTTCAACATGATCGGACTAAACATATTGAGGTCGACCGCCATTTCATCAAAGAGAAACTTGATAGCGAGTTGATTACCACTCCATACATTCCTACTGGGTGTCAATTAGCTGATGTATTGACAAAGGGACTTCCTTCAGACAGATTTCAAGAGCTTACTAGCAAGCTGAGAATGATAAATATCTATTCCTCAGCTTGAGGGGGAGTGTTGTAAATAATAATATTTATTTATTTATTTGTTGTATTGGGCTTAGCCCATTAGGTCATGTAATCTCTTTAAATAGAGAACCCTTTGTACAGTTTATATACAATTTAATAATATATTTTTCCAAGTCTTACTTTTTCATAATCATATACCCAAGTGCTACTGGGGAGATGCCATACTTACTGCAACTTTCTTAATCAACCGCTTGCCCTCTCGGATCCTTGACAATGTACGTCCTATTCACTCAATGACTTCATTCTTTCCCTCTGTTCCCTTTATGCACAGTCTTCAGCCACAAGTGCTTGGGTGTGTTGTCTTTGTCCATGTTCATAAACATCTTCGCAGTAAGTTGGATCGTAGGGCTCTCAAATGTATCTTCCTTGGTTATGCCCCTAATAAAAAAGGCTACAAGTGTTATCATCCTGCTAGTCAGAAATTCTCTGTCTCAATGGACGTCACATTTCATGAATCTGAGTCTTTTTTCCCAAATCCTCATTTTTAGGGGGAGAGTGGTTCTTTAGTAGATTCATCACCTTCTAACTTTGAGTCTGAACCTTCCATGTTTTCTCCTACACCTCTTCCTCTTGTTTCTGATTCTTCTGTGTCTGACCCATCTGATACACCGGAAATACGGAGGATTGTGACACCTGAGTTGGTATATCACAGGAGAAAGCAGCCCACACTGCTTCACCAGCAACCTCAATCGTCTGAACCACTGGTAAGTCCTGAATATCTTATTTCTAATCCTAATATTATTACTTCTCCTGTTTCTGAACCTAATATTGTTGCCTCTAATGATTTGCATGTTGCTTCTAATAGCTTACGCAGTACCTCTGATGACTTACTTATTGCCTTAAGAAAAGGAAAAATATCTTGTACCTAACACCCTATCTCTCATTTTGTCTCTTCAACTAACCTTTCTGTGCAGCACAAAAGCTATATTTCAACACTAGATTCTATCTCAATCCCAAAATCAGTACATGAAGCATTAAAAGATAAGAATTGGGCTCGAGCCATGCAAGATGAAATGAATGCCTTGGAGAAAAATAAAACATGGGAGGTTATTGATAGACCTGATGGAAAGAAAACAGTAGGGTGCAAATGAGTTTATGCCTAGAAATATAATTCTGATGGTACCCTTGAGAGATATAAGGCTCGGTTAGTTGCCAAGGGTTATACTCAGACCTATGACATTGATTATGAAGAAACTTTGCCCCCAGTTGCAAAGATGAATACTTTGAGAGCTTTATTGTCCCTTGCTGCCAATTACAACTGGGATATGAATCAATTTGATGTGAAGAATGCTTTCCTTAATGGTGAGTTAGAAGAAGTCTACATGAAAATCCCACCTAGCTTTGACTCTATGGATGGAGGAAATAAAGTTTGCAGGTTAAAAAAGGCCTTGTATAGATTGAAACAATCTCCTCGTGCCTGGTTTGGCAGATTTACTAAGGTTATGCTGGCCTTAGGATATAAACAGAGTCAAGGAGATCACACACTATTCTTCAAGCACTCCCAAGATGGGAAGCTAACTGTGCTCCTTGTATATGTTGATGATATTATATAACAGGAGATGATATTACTGAGAAACATTTTCTACAAGCACGACTAGACAAGCCTTTGAGTTTGAAATTAAAGATCTTGGGAGATTGAAATATTTCCTAGTGATAGAGGTAACTCATTCAAAGGACGGAATTTTTTTCAGCCAGAGAAAATATGTCCTTGATCTTCTTAAAGAAGCGAAAAAACTTGGGTGTAAACCCTCTAGTACTCCTATTGAGTAGAATCACAAGATGGGTTATGAAGAGGAGAGTCCTCTAGTTGATAAAGCACAATATCAGCGGTTAATTGAGAGATTGATATATTTGCCTCATACTAGATCAGATCTTGCTTATGTTGTCAATATTGTAAGTCAGCTCATGCATAATCCAAAAGAAAAATACATGCAGGCAGTGGAGAGAATTCTTCAGTATCTTATAGCCACTCTTGGTAAAGGACTGTTGTTCCGGCGTAATGGCAATCTCTCTTTAGAAGTTTATATCCATACTGATTATGCTGAATCCGTAACTGATCGTCGATCTATCACTGGTTATTGTATGTTTCTTTGTGGTAACCTAGTGACATGGAGGAGTAAAAAGCAGGACGTGGTTGCCATATCGAGTGCTGAGGCTGAATTTCGAGCTATGGCTCAAGGCATTTGTAAATTATTGTGGTTGAGAATTATACTTGGTGATCTTAAAATAAAATGTGAAGGACCTATAAAGTTGTTTTGTGATAATAAGTCCGCCATTTGTATCGGACTAAGCACATTGAGGTCGACCGCCATTTTATCAAAGAGATGCTTGATAGCGGGTTGATCACCACTCCATACATCCTTTCTGGACGTCAATTAGCTGATATTTTGACAAAGGGACTTCCCTCAGAAAGGTTTCAGCTTACTAGCAAGCTGAGAATGATAAATATCTATTCCTCAGCTTGAGGGAGAGTGTTGGAAATAATTGTATTTGTTTATTTATTTATTTATTTATTTTTCCATTCTAGAATCTTCTTTGGGCTTAGCCCATTAGGTTATTTAGTCTCTTTAAATAGAGAGCAATTGTACAGATGTAATATATAATTTTATCAATAAGATTATCTCTTTTTCAACTAAAAATGTCTGCTCAGACACAGGTGAGACAAAGCTGGAACACGACTTAGACACTCAGCTGCCACTCAAAGTGCTCATAAAGAAATTTCAAACCATCATTTTTTTTTTTGAAATAATTTTCAGGAATTTCAACTTAAAATATAAAAAGTAGTTAGAAGATGCAATATGTTAAGAAATAGTAATCATCAAATGAGATATGTATCAAATCATCGCTTCTATCCTGAGAGCTACAATATATAAACTTTTACAAAAAGATACAGATGTAATTATATGGTCCTTACAAGTTCTTCTGAACGGTCTGAAAGAATAAGCAACTGGCAACCATTTCTAACAGCTTCATCTGCAGCTTCGCAAAGCTTATTTAATGCTTTCTCCAAGGAACCATCAATCCCCTTAGTTATATCAAAAAATGTGGGTAATACTTCTGGTTTTAAGTGGGAGTCTTTTAGTAATGACTCAAGATCCCCTTCATTCAATACCGGACTAGATAATATAACCTGATCCAAAACAATACCATCATCTCGTGGGCAGGAAAAGGAAACAAAAATCACGGGCATTATTTAAGGACAGCGAAAAACCAAATATCACAGTTGTATGCTAAAATATACCTGTGAAGCATTCTCTGGTCCAATTTCCAATATATTCACTCGCTTCCCAATATTGACTTCAAGTGACATAACCAATCCTTCACGAAGAGGATCAATTGCAGGATTTGTAACCTGTATTTTAGAAAATGAATACAAGCCGGGTGGTGGCGTTAGAAAGTAAGTTGAAGAGCACTATAAAGAGATATTACATGCAAATATCAATAAGAATAGTATAAGTCAAACCAAAAGCTTATACAACACCTAGCATATTATCAAATAAGGCTCCGTGTATTAAACCCTATCTCAGCTCTATCATCTTTTCTGAGTCTCACATCAGAATGAAATGGAAACAACAAAAAGACAAGATGCAAGAGAGAATTATTTTTTCCAACACCAATATATACAAATGAATAATGATGCAGAAAAAAATAAGGAAGTGTAATTGATATTTTATTTACTGAAGAGTCATTGTTCATTGTCCTTAAGTCTAGAAGCGATGATGAGTGGTCTAAAAGTCAGTTAAAAGTGTTTAATTTAGTCACTCAAGAGTCCAGTCAGGTTTAGAGTCATATGTCACAGAAGAACTAAATGCTCTCAAAAAGAATAAAACATGGAATGAAGATCTTCCACCAGACAAGACACCTGAAAGAAGCAAGTGGATTTTCACAATAAAATGCAACCATACGGAAGTATCAACCATTACATGGCCAGACTCGTAGCCAAAGGGTTCACCAAGAAACCTTTGCACCCGTGGCCAAATTTAACACAATTGAAGTGTTACTTTAAGATATTAGACGAGGATGAATAAGATAAGAAATGAATATATTAGACGAAAGGTAGGAGTACTACCGGTGGCTGAAAAGATGAGAGAACATGGATTGAGGTAGTTTGGGCACGTAATGAGAAGGCCCTGGATGCTTCCGTAAGAACAAAAGTTTGTTAACAAGAGATCAAAACAAAGAAAGGTAGAGGTAGACCGAAACTTACTTAGGAGAAGGTAGTAAAACAAGCCCTAATGGAGTGGGATATAGATTGGCGGACGATGTGCCTTAGAATGGAATGGAGAAAAGCTATAAGCATGGTAGAGGGTAGACATATTGTTATTCCTATGTTCCAGTCAGATGGTCCCTTTCTAGTCATTTTCTTCTTTATCTCCCCTCTTCTTCTTTTCCCCTTCTTTTATTACTTATATATATATATATATATATATATACATTATTACTATTTTATTTATTTATTTGTATTTGTATTTTTTATCTTTTTTCAACCATTTCGTATCTTTTATTTGGATTCATCTACCACCGACCCCAATTAATTTGGGATAAATGTGTTGTTGATGTTGATGTTGATGTTGAAGTGTTACTTTCTGTTGTTGCAAGTCTGGACAGGCCTCTTCATTAATTGGATGTAAAAAATGTGTTTCTAAATGAAGAATCAAAGAAAGACGTTTGCATGGAGATTGCACAAGGGTGGAGTGTAGTGTGTAAATGACTCAAAAAAGGTGTGAACTTTACAAATCCTTATATGGTCTCAAGTAATCAACAAGGGCTTTAAAGGGTACAAACAATGCTAAACAGATCACACTTTCTTTGTCAAAATAGAGCCAAACCAAAAGAAGTCCCTACCAGATGAGTTTGAAGTAAAAAATCTTCTTTCTCGGCACAGAAGTGGCAAGAACCACAGAGGACATTACCATTTCTCAAACGAAATACACACTAGACATATTTGAAAAAAGGTACGTTGGGGTGTAAACCTGCAGATATGGCAGTCAAAATTGTGATCTATCCCGTTACATCGCATGATCTTACAATTTTCCCTAATAGCAATCCCATTCATGCTCAGAAACTCGTTTTGGTGGGATTATGTGGGATCATAGGATCGTGAACAATCCCACTGTGCTGAAAAACAAAAAATGAAGACTTGATTTTCAAGACCCATTTGAACCCCCAGATTATGAAGCCCTAAACCGTCGTCGTGTTGTTGCTGCACCTCTTTTCTCATCACCTGAGTACCCACTCTCTCTATCGGTGAACCTAAATCTTCTAAGTCATAATACCTTTAACAAGGTCAACTGGGAAACATTCAACATACACTTCTCGTGTTCTGAAGTCATGAATAAGATAAGGACACCTAGCATCTATACAGATTCTATGTGTCCTCCAAACCCCTTAGGTGGTGGACTCCTTGTCACAAATACTTACACAACCTATCCCCATTGTTGAACTTATAGAAATTTAGACATGACGGATGCAATGACCAACCTCATCCTCATCCTTGTCCCTAATACCCATTTTTCCCTTTCCATGCAACCCTAATTCAAAACAAATTCCTGGCTGCATCAACAAAGCATACTGATTTTGTTCATGTCATCTATATTTGTGCTTAAATTTTGAATACAACCAGTCATCATCCTTTACACTGCACAAGATTTGCTTCATTGCATAAACTATCCCAAATTCCAGCCACCATGTCATAGACTCTTCTAGGTCATAATGCCCTTCAACAAGATCAACTATGAAACTTTCAACATACACTGCTAAAGGTCTGAGTAATGAATAATAGATGGCACCTTAAACAGATTTCTATGGGTATTCCAAACCCTCATGCCCCCACCCATGAACAAAAGGAAGGAACAGGACAAGGCATCCTTCTAAAACCAATGTACAAGGAAAACATGACAAAAAAAGAGTATTAGAGCAAGAAAGCTAACCAATATCTCAGCTCAAACGGTAAAGAAATGAATCCAGAGATGTAGATACACAAACAAATAGGGATATGCATAAAGTTTATGCAAGGACATATAACGAATACCATATGCAAACAGAAATATGAAATATCTATGACATTAAGCCATTAGGATTAGTCTAGTGATGAGAGGTTTAGGTAGTTTGCATGAGGTTATCGGTTCGAACCTCAGTGCCACCATTGTATCTGTAAAAATAATAATAATAAAAAAATGTATGACATTGTGAACAAATGATAACACATTTTACAGTAAAACATGGCCGTGGATATAATCAGATAACGGACTTGGCACTATGAAAGCAAAACTTGGTTACAGAACATAGGAAATAACTTTCGAATAAAATTTGTGGGAAAGTAGCCTAGCTTACCTGTGCAAACCGTTGCTTAAAATAATCAAAAAGCATGTGAGGCTTCTGAGACAATGCGGCCAATGGAATATCATCTCCCATGCAAAATGTGGGCTCCTTTCCTTGAGCAGCCATAGTCTCAATTACCATCTGGACATCTTCACTAGAGTACCCAAATGCCCTGGTTTCACCAAAGAGTGGTTAAGTAAGAACCATATAAGATGTTGTATTGGGATCTGCAATCCAAAGCAAACAAACTTTCCCATCAACATGCTAAAGAAATTATAGTTTGGAAATGGTCACATGAACCAGCCTCAATCCACTTAAGTTAATATTGAAAAAGCAAGAGACACAAGACACTACTACACACACAGATCCTTTTCTTACTTCCCAGAGAAGAATATTTTACACAAAAAAGAGAACATTTTATAGTTTAAGTTGCGATTTTCATCCAAAACCACAACTCCGAATCGTCATAAGAATCAAGCAAACGAATAAAGAACCACAGAGAATGTTCAAGCAATAGCAGTGAATAAAGCAATGGGTTTGATAGGATATATAAACGAGAACACTTTAAAACACAAATTCCGTCAACAAGGATAAAACTAAGAACAAAGTCTACACAGAACTCTCACTGTTGGTGTCTTAATACTGCATCATTTTCCATCAGAGAGGCTGAAAAGAAGTTCCCAGGCTTCAAAGCTCGCAGATTTTCATTGATCCAGTTCCCATATGGATTTGATAAGGCTACTCGTTTTTTAACCTCTGTATTCTCATAGACCTGCAAAGCAAAATGTTTGGAATGTAAAATAATCCTACAAGACGACATAGACAACTTTACTTGACAGGAAAATAGATAATTAATTATTAGGAAAAAAAAGAAAATATGTTTATAAGAACTAAGGCATCACCAACCACAATTTCAGACATTGGAATAACAGACAGTGAGTCAGTAACCTCGCTGTATCTTGTCACTTTCCCATAACCGTAAGTGATATAACCGTAAGTTTTATAATCCAATGTGACAAAATGATGGTAGTCAAGCTGTTCTAGAGAGAATTTTTTTTGGACATGTAAAACTTTCATTTATTTTCTTTCAAAAGAAACTCTTATACACTTTTTATACAATAGAATATCATATGATGTGGCTCCTAGCCATGTTTCCCCTCTTCTTTCAAAGGGCTATGAACCCTTACGCTTTTAGTAGAACAAAGAAAAGAAAACTTGGCTTCATTAACAAAATTTCAGCATCAATAAAAAGAAGAAAACTTAGTTTTGATAATAAAATTTCAGTATCAGTAACAGAAAAGGCAAAAAAGGAAGGGGTAGCAATGTGTTTTTGTTGACACATGTGCCTAAAGAAAACAGCAGCAGATGTTCTAACTAAATGGTTGCCAAGACCAATTTTTAAAGTGCTGGCAGACAAGCTTGGAATGACAAACATCTACTCACCAACTGGAGGGGGAGTTTCGACAGGTCTTTCAAGACATGCTTCGTGATCTCTAGGGAGTTAGTTTGAGAATTTTTTTAATTGATTTATTCTCAATTATTTTCAGATTCTTGGCCTCCTTGTTTCTTGTAATTTTACTTATTTTAAGTTCCATTTTTAAGGAAGTTCTCCTTGTATATATTCTGTAATCTGTACCCAGAAATCCAAATTAACACTCTGATCAAAGTTTTCTTCAGGAAAATTCAGGGCAAGCTATCTGATTCAATGAATAATTATATTTCAGTTTGGGGGACACAAAACATTGCACCTAATAAAAGTAAAATTCTAAGCTGGATAAATATTAACTCAATAAATCAATACTAATATTTGCAGGAACAAACAGCCTTTGGAAATTGGAATATCATATGCAGATGTTCAAAAGTGCATAAAGCAAAACAAGAAAATATTGCAGCGCAAACCTGACCACCGGGTAAATCAACCGTTATCATCATGCCTGGACCTAGTTTGCCTTTCAAGATAACCTTTGACTCATCCACAGGTACAACACCAACCTAAAAGAGAATGAGACAAGACAAAATATCTTAAATCCAATAATTGAAAGTCAAGAAACAGAACCAATGGCTTCAGAACTATAATTCTCATTACAGCACATAGCATTTAAGAAGCTAACTTTCAAATAAATGTTTTAAAGCGAGCAAATAATTAGATATTTATAATTATCTACAATTAAAGACCATTAAAAAGACATCAGAGACAAAGGCAAAGCAAGACCCATATTCAAAGAACAAAGGTCAGAAAACTAATATCTGAAATGCTGTCCTTGAGTGTACATATACGTGTGAACATAAGTCTGCTTAATCAAAATATTATCAGAGTTAAAGCAAACGATTAATATGACGCTAATCAGAACAGAAAGCAACTAACAAAAGGTACTTAACCGTCTTTCCTTTTCATGCACCAAAAATAGACACACAAGCTGAGATAATAGAAGATTTAGTAAAATGAAATTTATCAGATATTGGCTCCTCAAAGTCCAAATGCAGCCAAAACAACATCATCTCCTATAAGTTCTGGAATCAGACAATGGAATGAAACAATAAAGTAAAACTGTCATCGGACCAGTGAAATCATGCAACATTAAATCAATGGCGAACCATACATTATATCCATGGCATAAAAGTTAGGGAATTCACCTCAGAAGCTACATAGACCATATTGTCTGACGTTCGCCAATACCTAGCGGGTCGAAGTCCATTACGATCAAGACAAGCACCAACAGTTTTTCCATCACTGTGGCACATAAATTGGATGACCAACAATCAGAGAAAAATGAAAACATTCAGATAAAAGATTAAACAAAAGTGTTATTACTATTTACAACTGGTAAATTTAATAAACAATGGAAAAACTGTTTGCAAAGGAAAATGAGCAGCCCAAGATTAAATTCAAATTAACAGGATGATTTTCTATAGACAATGCAGAAACAAAAGTAAATATTTGCATGATGTAATGAAATTGCAGTACAAAAGGATACTAAAAATAAATTTCTGTCCTCACTTCATATGTTATGTTCTCATAGCATGCCCCTTTGGATTCTACCTTAGCTAATAAGCATTAAAATAAAACCTCCTCAAACATTGGGATACAGTATGTATCAAGAACAATTATTTCATGAAAGATGAGTTCTAAGTGACTGTAAATCAAGAATGACATTGGGAAATTTTCTTCTTGGACCCCTCACCTTATCCCTTCAGGTAAACATACAACAGGAACACAAGATTAGGACCATTGATTTAGTTTCTAATAACCAAGATTTGCTAAATAGTGCCACTTCTCAATATTCTCAAAGTCAGGGCATAAGAATCAGGATAGAATGATAGACCAACAAGGTAATCATGGTCTTCTGAAATTTTCCTCTAGCTTTTTTACCTGAATAAAAGCAAGGCTGGTCCATCCCAAGCTTCCATCTGACCCTTGTAGTAGTCATAAAAGTCAATCACCTAAAGAGTAAAAACAGCATTAAGGACACTTTCTTGCAAATTGAAGAGAAAGATTTCAGAAGATTGTAAGATAGAAAAGATAAGATGCAGCAGATAGAACAGATTTTTCATTTTTGCATAGCAAGCTTTAAAAATATTTCGAAAACATTCATCTTAAAGGGCAGGGGCCTAGCAACTAATCTAGATAGGCTACTCTAATAATTACTTAGTCATTTTTCTATCTTAGCAATCACTAATGACTTAACTTCATAATAGTAGGCAAAATTCTATTCAACAATGTTTTGACATTCATTACTTGTCCATTCCATTTAACCAACTTGCCTTTTGTAACAAGGATTTGAAATTCTGAAGAGATAAAGCCAATAAATGCTAATAATCCTAATTGATATCAATCACAATTAATTGTTATCAATCTAATCATTTTAATTCTAATTGATACCAATCAAATCATTTTATTAATACTAATTGAAATGCTAAAAAGGCAAAGTCAGCCAATTGATACTGATTAGGATGAATTCATAACAATATAATCCTTTTATTAATAAAAGTTAATAGATGCTAATTTGATATCATGCGATGCCTTTGGTGCACAAAGCTGGTTGTCAAAAAGCTGCATTCCAACTGTCTTCCAAAACCTTAACCCCAGAAAATGCCCATCAATTTTGCATTTCCATTAATTCCTGCCATAAATGGTTACTAATTTCAAACAAATTCATCATGTTGGAGCCACTTCTAATTTGTCAAAGCCGGAAGTAACATTACATCACAAAGATATGTTTTGATACATGTCTGACTCATTATCCACAATTTTGTGGCCGACATACAAGAATTAACAACACTCCAGTCAGTAGCTATATTGGTGCTTCTTAGAAAGAAACTAAAACACAAAATATGTTCCAAACACTTGGAACAGGGTTTCATTGTTTGACACAGGTAGGGTTAGAGAGAAGTTAGTCAGAATGGTTAAGCTGTTACAGTTGTAGAGGTATGAAAATAGCTTAAATAAGAGGAGAGGGCAGAAGAGCCGGCATTCTGATTTGTTATCATTTGAGAACTGAGCATTATTTCTGTTGTAGAAAGGGGGAAACCTAGGAGGAGAGATCTTTCTCCTAGTCCGGTTCATTTTTGGTTGAGCAATAAAATCCTTCTTTTCTTTTATCTATTTCCATCGTGGGCTCCTAAGAGACACCACTAAGAGTTCCTAACTCCCCCCCCCCGGGGAACCCTTCCTTCTCTTTCTCTTTCTCTTCCTTTTTTTCCTTCCCACATGGAATCGCCTTTTTCCACCCAGCCACCCTTCGCCATTCACCCAGACAAAACCACCTTTTTGAATTAATGAACACAGGCTCTTAACATGCCAAGCAAGTCAACAACACAAGGAATCTCTCCGCAAATATTTGTATTACTTAACAAAAGCAATAATATTAAATATGACATATTATAAATGATAAGCCAGATAGAACAAGCGTTTTTATTTGGATAAAATAAGTAGATAGAACTTGCACTAAGTGGGATTTATAACCATGACATTGGGAATACTATCCATAATTGTGCATAAAATATGTCAGTGATTTAAAAACAAAACAAAAAGCAAAAACAAAATACCTCAGGGTATTTGATTGACAAAGTTGGATGATTTTTGTAAGCCTCTGGAACAAGAATCATCATAGCTTCCTCTGGACTGCGACCACTTCTTATTAATAACTAAACCATGCAAATTAAATTACAATTATGACATTAACACAAGTATAGAGAATTTGATACACTATAAAGAGCCCACTCACCTTGCCCCAGTAAACCTAGGAAGAAGAAACCCTTAACCCCCCTCCCCCTCAAAAAAAAAGAAAAAAGAAAAAGAAGAAGCATATCACGAGCAAAAATCAACACGGAGGTCAACAAACAACTCTATAAGATGGGAAGGACGAAACATCTAACAAAAAATTTCACTCCATTCATAAACACAATAACCCCACAAAAAAGGCCAACATCAAAAAATTGTGATCCATTTCTTCCAGCCATAGCATCTAAATAATTACACAAAAAAGGATTCAGGGAATCAAGGAATACACACCAACGAATTACTTCACTAAATGCCAGAGGGCCAATTTTAAAGCTTCAAAGCAACTTCAAAAATAAAAGATGACTTTGTTTCTGACCACCAAAAATGCATAAGACAGACAACAAGAGAAAATAAAAAAAGCCACATGAGTTCTATGAGTCTATAACAAATCAATAGTATCAACTCTATCAAGTACCTCAGTCCAAACAAAATTATACACCTTAATTGGAACCTTAACCTAACAAAATAACTTAGACATCTTGAAATTTTAAACAATTGGATTATAAAACAGAAACTGAAAAAAAAAAGTTTAAATTGCAAGTATAGAAACCATAAGAGTAAGTGGATCATATATTTCCAACAATTATTTTCAAACGAATCATCATCGCCAAGATCCTCAAGCAGAAAAAATAATAACTAGATTCATATATTAACATACTTCAGCAGCACTGTCAAGATTTGCTGAGTCAGATGCCTTTGGATTTCCATGTGGACGAATTTCATTTTCACGCCCTCGCCATACAGGAGACTTCAATGACGGCTCTCGTGATTGCATCCAATTCAAGTTCCCCTGCACAAATTTGTGGCCATTTTATAAATACATCTAAAGTAAAATTTCATGAAATTATTTAAAATGCCAAAGAAAACTCAACCTGTATGGTGTTGATCTCTCCATTATGACCCAGAAGCCTCATTGGTTGTGCAAGAGGCCATCTGGGACTTGTGTTTGTGCTATACCTTCGATGATAAATGGCAAAGGGGGACTTATACAGATTATTTTGAAGGTCAGAATAAAATAACCCAAGAACTTCTGAACGAAGCATCCCCTTGTAAACTATGGTTTGATTGGATAAAGAACAAAAATAAAGCTCATTTCCCCAACTTTCTGAGCTTACAGCGTTTTCAATCAATTTCCGACAGATGTACAGTTCTCGTTCAATGTCATCAACATTTTCTTCTTTCACGATCCTAACAAATACCTGCTGTATATTGGGCATGGTCTCCTTCGCATAATAACCTACAACAGAAGAATTTACAGGGACAGGCCTCCACCCAAGTACCTCAAGACCTTCTTGCCGTAAAGTGTTTACAATTACTAAAAAAGAAATTAAAATTACATGTCAGAACAAAAACTTCTAGTTAGAGTGCAAAATTCACTTCAATTCATTTAAGAGAATGTATGCAACACATCATAATTGGCCATTTATGATGCACACAGAATATTTATGAAGATAAGATACACCATTATAATGTCACAAAAGCATGTTTGCATGGCCATGTACAAATTTCTTTTTTTTAAAAGAAGAATTAATATCAAGAACAGAAACACAAAGGAGGAAGACAAAAAGTCCTCCTAGAATTATCAATAGAGAAACAAAATAAATAGGGAATATGTAGAGACATCCCTAAACTTTACCCTGTTTTGAATAGCCACCATGAACTTTTGAGTCCAAATGGGAGATCCTTAAACTTTCTGAAATCTGCAAATAGACCCTTCTTCCATTAGCTAAATGAAAATAGTTCATCACACAGTTCTCATGTGTTCATTAATACATATGACAATCTTCATTTGCCCACATCACTTTGTAAACATTAAAAACTTATTTCTAAATTAATTTCTTTTTAACTAAAGAGGGCCAGCCTGGAGTAGTGGTATAACTTCTCCTTTGTGACTGAAAGGTCACCATTTGAATCAAGGGTACACAACCTCTTTGCAAGTATGCAAGGGTAAAGTTGTGCACAAAGATTTAAAACTATTCATAACTTTAAAATAGAAATTTAAAAGAAAAAGTTTTTCAATTTTTTAAAAATGATGTGTGTAAATGAGAGATTACCACATGTACTAATGAACAGGAACAGATGCAAGTTGCATGATGAATGGTTTTCACTTAGTTGATGGACGGAATGGTCTATTGTCATATTTCAGAAAGTCTAACAACCTCGGATATGAATCCAAAAGTTTGTGGTTGCAACTTCAAAACAGAGTAAAGTTCATGGGTACCTCTACACTTTTCCAAAACAAATAAGACAAAGGATTAGAACATTAGGTGAATGGAGCTCTCCAACCTCTGCAAATCTGTTCACAAAACCACTCCATTTCCCATACCATAAAAAAAAAAAAAAAAAAAAAAAAATCCTTGGTAGAACCTGCAATAAACCACTAAAATTTTAGTTCTCAAGCAAAAAATATCATGGGCAATGTAAAAAACCACTTCAACCCAAAGCCTTAAGGTGTTGGGTGAGGGCATTTTTAATAGTTTATATTATTTTCTAACATACTCTATCATGCAAGAGCTTTTTTGAGCTTGAAGTGTGAATATTACATAGGCTCATTTTTTTTTCTTTTTGGTTTACCATATGCTTATTTAATTCCACAAGTGGGGGGCAGTGAAGACCGAACCCATGACTTCATGGTTACTAAAACTCTGATACCATGTAAAGAACCACTTCAACCCAAAACCTTAAGGTGTTGAGTGAGGGCCTTTTTAATGGTTTATATTATTCTCTAACACACCCCCTCACGCAAGAGCCCTTTTGGGCTTGAAGCGTGGATATTGCATAGGCCTAATTTTTTTTATTGGTTTACCTTATGCTTATTTAATTCCACAAATGCGGGTAGTGGGGATCGAACTCGTGACTTTATGGTCACTAAAACTCTGATACCATGTAAAGAACCACTTCAATCCAACCCTTAAGGTTTTGGGTTGAAATGGTTCTTTACATGCAGAACCCATAATAAATCACCGGCAAAAAAATCAGCCAATAAAAAAAAGGGCAAGCGAGGAAGTCTCTGAAGAAAATATCCAGCATTTGCTCCAGCCATGAAAACAAAAACCCTACAAAGTGAGCACACTGTCATAACACTTTTTGGTATTGCATCCAACTGGACCTATAGGATGTCCACCAGGAGCGGGGAACGAGGGAAGAGGAGATTGGGGGATCAGCCCCCCCTCTCCTCTCCCAATGGACAAACAAATTAATGTTCCAAACCGGGTGGAGAAATCCGCTGCACATCAAAAACATGTTGAAGGCACAATGATGTCACATAGTTTCATCTAACACCATGCCTGCTTGCAAACATGACGCATGCAAGACAAGTAAAGACTAGGGCCTACATGAATGAAAGCTCCAAAGGGACAGTAACATAAGAAAAGTTTTGCATATAAATAGAGTTTTATCATTTTAATACATAAATTACATTGGTCTCTGTTAGATTATCGAAAAAATAATTCATAATATCTTTATTGTATCTTAGAGTATCTCATATGATCTCTTAGGAGAGATTTCCAGATTTTATTACATTTCTTGATTTGTTGTTGCAATTGATTAGATTTAGGCTCGTTTGGTGGACAAGATAGGATAAGAACAAGTAGGATAACGGGGCTGGATAAGAATAACAAAGGATAAGGAGTCTATCTCATATACTATCTTGTGTTCAAGAGAACTAGATAGTGTCAGGATATAATATTAAATGGGATAGGATCAACTTACACCGGTGTAAGAATAATAAATCTTACACTAAATCTTAACCGTTGATTTTCGTGCATCTAATGGTTGAGATTTATTGAGAATTAAAAATTAATTAATAAGTGAGACATAATAAATCTTAACCGTTAGATGTAGAAAATTAATGGTTAAGATTTGGTGTAAGACTTATTATTCTTACACCGGTGTAAGATGATCCTGCCCCATATTAAATAGGACAAAATATATTTTATAACATAATTTCATATAATTTTTTAAAAATTGATTTTTAAACTTTTTTTTCCTTTGACTTATTTATATATTATTTCCTATTTTAAATAAAAAAAATCTAAAATAAAATATATAAAATAACATACACAAATTTTCAAAATAAAAAATATATATATTTACCAAATAATTTTTTTTAAAATAAGTTTTAAATTCATTATCAATTTTTATGTATGTAACACAACAAAAATAGTTTAAATAATATTAAAACAAAAAAAATAATTTACAGTATTGGTTAAAGTTAGAGATTTGTTGTTTCGTGAAAGTTAATCAATTTTTTTTTTCAAACACACACGTGATGGTGGCAACAGTGGTGGTGGTGGTGGCTAGCCAATGGCGGTGGCGGTGTTGGCTAGTGTCGGTGCTAGAGTTAACTCTCATATTCTTAGGAAAGTTTAAGAAGAGAGGGCTAATTTTGGAAGAAGAGTTTCTTATCCTACCCTGTTGAATCCTAACCAAAAAACCCCTTAGGGTAGCTTATCGGGCTACAGACAAGAAAAAGAAAGATTTATAATTGAAATGATATATATGCCCACTCCCTCCATTTATGTATTGTGCATAACATTTATTATTATAGTAAAACTCAACAAGAAAAACACTCATAACAAACGGAATCAGTATACTGGAAGAAATATGACCCAACGATTACTCAATGGCACCAACAAATAAACATAGGATCTAACACTACTACATTTCTAACAAGGCAAATAAAACTCTCAATGAGATTTAGTTTCTCCTAAGTACAAGAATTATACTGAAAGATGACGTCACAACTCATGATTTAACACCAATTCAACCTTAAAGACAATTACAAGTTGCAATATGCAAAGAGACTGAAGTGTTAACTATGACACAAGAAAGAAATGAAACAACTTGATCGAATCCCTTTTTCCTTACACAAGAACATAGCATAATATGTTCTAAACATGCCATCATAAATTTTAAATAAAAAATATAAAGTACCCCCTCAGTAATTACTAGCAATTTGAATCATGCTACAGTATGTTAAAGTAAATAAAGTGCCCAATCATAGCCAACAAAATTTACACGACGAAGTAAAGGCATATACATAGCATACAAAAAAAGCCAGATACACAACCTGGCATATACTCTACTACTCAAGCTATGATGGCAACAACAAAGGTTCTCATCAATTAAAGTGACTGAATCTTATTATGTGTTTTCTTCAATGTTTTATCTACAATGCATTCTTCATCTGCAAGGTCTACAAAGAGTTTCATTCCTAGCCTTGTGTGGCATGTCAATAACTAAGCAAAGTTAAAGAATTGCTTACATACTGGATCAATGAGAAATAAACTACCTTACACACGCACACAAAAAAAGAAAAAAAAAAAAAGAGCATCATCCATCCAGCACGTAATATGCAACAGGAGTCAATAAAATTATTCACAAACAATTAAACATGATTATCTCAGTGAAACCACAAAAGACAAAGACATCATGGGAACTCAGTTAAATTATATCCTACAAAATAACAACACTATTACCTTTCTTGGCCTCATTCAGAAGTTCTACATCTTTGGGTAGGAAAACCATTCCAACACCTGTGTGCAACTTATCAAAGGAAGCAATCCCTTGCGTGTAGGCCCAATTGTCAAATAGATCCCATGGAATTGCAGTCATTAGCCCAGAACCATCACCAGAGTCATTATCAGCTCCACAGCCACCACGATGTTCCATACAGCTTAAAGCATTTAAAGCATCCTTGACAATCTCATGTGATGCCTTATTTTCCAAATTGGCAATGAATCCAACACCACATGCTCCTCTTTCCGATATTATGTCCTCCAAGTTTGCAACCTGACCAAAAAGCGACTAGAATCACTCAATATGTTGCCATGTAGATTACAAGCCACAATCATGGACAGTTCATCTGCAAAGCATTGAGAAACAATTTTCTAAAGTAACCCAGACCCCATGAGGGTGGGAGCCTTGTGCGCTCAGGCACCCTTTAAATTAATAGCAATGTAAACTCCTAATTATGGACTGAAATACACGAAGAAACAGGTGTAAAATTCATTATCTATACAAGTTATTTAGGAGTTATAAGGTTTCATAAAATAGTAATGAAATTCACACTTAAACTGTATGACACTTGTTCTGTTGTCTGTTTGCTAAATCATTATTTAAACAAAATCGGAAGAGAAAACAAACATGCGAAGGTTCAAAGGAACAACCAATTATTACCGTTCTACGCAAGGATTATAACCTCCAAAGTTACTTAGGACTTATAAGGAATAGGGGTGGCAATACGGGTCAACCCGACACGACACGACACGTTTTTGACCCGTACACTATTTGACACGACCCGTTTTGTAAACGGGTCGTAAAACACAAACCCTGACACGACCCGTTGCGGGTCACGGGTCGACACGACACGACCCGCAAAATTTAAAATTTAAAAAAAAAAGTGGGATTTTTTGAAAAATAAATAAATTAAAAACAATAAAAAATAAAAAAAGATTAGCTTCTGTTTTTTGAGATTTTTAGTTCATTCTATTCTTTTATATACTAAACAATGACTATATATATCAATATATAAATGAATAAAAATAATAATATAATAAAATATTTAATTAAAAAATAAAAAAATGACACTGTGCGGGTTGACACGCGAACCCGCGGGTTGACACGTGACCCGACACGAAAAAAAACGGGTCACATTTACACAACCCTGACACGACCCGCCCTCACCCGCGGGTTGACATGACACGTGATTTGGCGGGTCGGGTCACGGGTCAACCCGCGGGTCAATACCTGTATTGCCACCCCATTAAGGATTCATGAAATAGTTGAATGATACTTAAGCTGCATGACACTAGTCTTGTTGTAAATTTGCTAAAGCATCATGTAAACAAAATTGAAAGAGCAAACAAACAAGGGAAGGTTTAAAAGTACACTGAGATATTAATATTCTACCCATGTATTAAAATGCATTTCTAAAAAAAATGGTAGAAATAATATAATATTATATAGGCTTGTATTATTTATTATTCTGTTATTCTAGCAGGTTATTTGGGCTTGGCCCACTAGGTCATTTAACCTCTTTAAATAGAGGTCTTTTGTACAGTTCTATAAACAATTGAATACAATACATTCATACATTATAATTTGGTACCAGAGCTCTTTGTTCTGGGAATTTTTCGCTTCCGCTAAAACCCTAAGCCCACTGCTTAGGCGTTCTCTCCTTCCTCTAACGCCGTGCGTCCCTCCGGCTTGGTTCTACACTGTTCACGCGGGTTTTTTTTAATAAAAAAAAACACTGTTCATCGCGTCCGTACAATCCGTACAGATTTACTGTTCACCGTTCGTACAGGTTTACCGTTCATCGTCCGTACGATCCACTGTCATAGCGTTCGTACAATTGCACTGTTCATCCGCCCCGTACAGATTTACCGTTCACCATCCGTACAGTTTTACTGTTCATTGCGGCCGTACAGTTTCACTGTTCACGCGTCCGTACAGGTACTGTTCACGCAAAAAAAAAAAAAAAATTCGGCCATTCCGAGACAGAACAGCTCGCCTTCCTCTCCTATTTTCAGATCTGGTCATCTCCTTTATTTTATTTTGTGATGGAGGGCTCAAGTAATGCATCCAAAAACACGACTGGCATCATCTCCAGTACTACCCCATCTCCATTCTTTTCTCGAGCCAGTGATTCCAATTGGAACAGTGGACGCGGTCGCCGACGTGGCCGCCAACAGAGGCCTCATTGCAATTATTGCCAGAATCTTGGGCATTTTGAAGAACGCTGCTATAGGAAGTACCCTCATTTGAAGCCACCGACTGCCAACTTTGGTCAAACTGATGCTACACCACCTTCTACTGGATTAGTAACTCTTTCAAGTGCTGACTAGTAACTCTTTCAAGTGCTGACTATGAGGCACTTCTCAAGTAGGTTTCATCTCAGCATCCTATTGAAGACACTGGTAATCATGTTGCTTGTTTTTATCAATCATCTCTTGGACCTTGGATAATAGACTCAGGTGCTACTCATCATCTTTGTGGTAATAAAGATCTCTTCACTTCACTTTCTTATTCTAATAACCTACCCTCTGTCACTCTTGTTGATGGAACTAAGGCTCTTGCTCGTGGAATTGGGGAAGCCAATCCAACTCCCCTTTTAACTTTGCGTTCTGTTTATTATATACCTGGCATTCCTTTTAATTTAATCTCTGTTAGTCAGTTGATTCATTATCTTTCATGTATTGTTACCTTCTCTAAACAATCCTTTTCTATGCAGGATTCGGGTACGGGGAAGACGATAGGAGCGCGCATTGAGTCACGAGGTCTCTACTATCTGATTGCACCACCTTCTCCAGTAGCCTGTTCTCTCACAGAGTCTCCTGAGCTAATTCACAGTCGTCTGGGTCATCCAAGCCTCTCCAAGCTTCGGCATATGGTTCCCTTTTTATCCAGTCTTAAGTCTTTAAACTGTCATTCTTGTCAGCAAGGAAAGCACACTCGTTCCTCCTTTGCTAATAGAGTCAATAAAAGAGCTGATGCTCCTTTTTCTATTGTTCATTCTGATATTTGGGGTCCGAGTCGAACAATGTTTGTTTTGGGTTTTCAGTATTTTGTCACCTTTATTGATGATTTCTCTCGTTGCACTTGGGTTTATTTAATGAAAAATCGTTCTGAAATATTTCCAATTTATCAAAAATTTTGTGCCGAGATAAATACTCAATTTGGTGCTACTATTCAAATTTTGCGCAGCGATAATGCAAAAGAATATGTGTCTCTTGAGTTTTCTAATTTTTTGGAGAAACGTGGGACGTTACACCAGACCACTTGTCCACACACTCCACAACAAAATGGAGTGGCCGAACATAAGAATCGCCATCTGGTTGAAACTGCTCGTACCCTACTAATTCATATGAATGTTCCACTTCGTTTTTGGGTAGATGCTATAATCACCTCTTGCTTTCTCATCAATCGCATGCCCTCTTCTGTACTCAATAACGAAGTTTCACATAGTGTTTTATTTCCAGGAGCACCTTCCTATCCTCTACCTCCATATGTATTTGGATGTACCTGCTTTGTTCATGATCTTACTCCAGGAAAAGATAAATTAACATCCAAAGCCTTCAAGTGTATTTTCCTTGGATATACTCGTTTTCAAAAGAGCTATCGTTGCTACTCTCCTGATCTCAAGCGTTATATTGTCTCGGCTGATGCCACTTTCCTTGATCAACAACCTTTTCATTCTATCCCATCTCAGATAACACAAGTTGATCAAGTTCTTTCTGTTCCTTTTCTTGATTTGTCTTTACCCCTTTCCTCCATCCCTGAAGACCGTCCTTTTCTCACCTATCAGCGTCGTCAGACTGCGCCTCCAGCGGATTTGACCCTTACTGACTCACCGCCTGCTACTGTCGACTCTTCCCCTCCGGATCCTCCATCAGAAATTACTCTCATTGCCCTTCGCAAAGGTATTCGATCCACTCGTAACCCTCATCCACTTTATAGTTTCTTGAGTTATGATAGACTTTCTTCACCACATTTTACTTTTGTTTCTAGTATTTCGTCTATTTCTATTCCTAAAACCACAGGTGAAGCACTCTCTCATCCGGGTTGGCGTCAAGCAATGATTGATGAAATGCAAGCACTTCACTCCAATGGCACATGGGATCTTGTTCATGCTACTCCTGGAAAGTCAGTTGTCGGTTGGTATTCACTGTCAAGGTTGGTCCTGATGGCACTGTTGATCGCCTCAAAGCTCGTTTGGTGGCTAAGGGATACACTCAGATATTTGGTCTTGACTATGGGGATACTTTTTCTCCTGTTGCCAAGATGGCATCTGTTCGCCTATATCTTGCACTTGCTGCCATTCATCAATGGCCTCTTCTACAGCTTGATATCAAAAATGCATTTTTACATGGTGACTTGCAAGAGGAAGTATATATGGAGCAACCACCAGGTTTTGTTGCTCAGGGGGAGAATTCTGGAATGGTATGTAAGCTTCGAAAATCTTTATATGGCTTGAAGCAGTCCCCTCGGGCTTGGTTTAGTCGCTTTAGTTCTGCTGTTCAATCCTTTGGCTTAACTAGAAGTAAAGCCGATCATTCTGTCTTCTATAGGCATAGCTCTTCCGGCCAGTGCATCTATCTCCTAGTCTATGTTGATGACATCATTATTACTAGCAGCGATCAAGTTGGGATTAATCCGTTAAAGAAGTACTTATTCAATAAGTTTCAGACCAAAGATCTTGGCAGACTTCGATATTTCTTAGGGATCAAAGTGGCACAGTCTAAGCAGAGCATCTCCATTTGTCAGAGGAAGTATGCACTGGATATCCTAGATGAGACTGGTATGTTGGGATGTAAACCTATCGATACACCTATGGATCCTAATGTTAAGCCGTTACCCGGACAAGGGGAGCCATTGGCAGACCCTGGTCGTTATCGCCGGTTAGTTGGAAAGTTGAATTATCTTACTGTGACAAGACCAGACATCTCTTTTGCAGTTAGTGTGGCAAGTCAATTCCTTGACTCTCCTTGTGACTCCCATTGGGATGCAGTTATCAGGATTCTTCGATATATCAAAAGAGCACCAGGAAAAGGTTTATTATACTCAAATAAAGGGAATGCAAAGGTATCTAGCTATTCAGATGCTGACTGGGCAGGTTCTCCTTCAGACAGACGATCCACCTCGGGGTATTGTGTTCTCCTTGGAGGAAACTTGATCTCTTGGAAAAGTAAGAAGCAAACTGTGGTCGCAAGGTCAAGTGCAGAGGCAGAATATCGGGCAATGGGAAATGCAACATGTGAGCTCATCTGGCTAAATCAATTGCTTAAGGAGCTACATCTCTGTGAACAGCAGCCCATGAAGCTCATTTGTGACAATCAAGCAGCATTGCATATATCCTCTAACCCAGTCTTTCATGAGAGGACCAAACATATAGAAATTGACTGTCACTTTGTTAGAGAGAAGATTCAATCAGGAGAGATAGAAACAGCATTTGTCAATTCCAGTAATCAACTTGCAGATGTTTTCACCAAGGCTCTGAGAGATCCCCGAATAGATCATATATGTAACAAGCTGGGAGCTTATGATATATACGCACCAGCTTGAGGGGAGTGTTAGAAATAATATAATATTATATAGGATTATATTATTTATTATTCTGTTATTCTAGCAGGTTATTTGGGCTTGGCCCATTAGGTCATTTAACCTCTTTAAATAGAAATCTTTTGTACAGTTCTATAAACAATTGAATACAATACATTCATACATTATAATTAAAAAATTGAATACAATAAATAGCATTTGGTAACCTGATATTTTAGAATGCATTTTACTGCCAAAGAAGAATAGATCCAGCGAAATAAAGGATTATCACAACTCAGCCAAATTATTGATGTAACTAGCTCATACAAACTCATCGCCAAGGTCCTTTCTATTAGATTGCAACAGATATTTTTTAATAACATTTCAGAGAATCAAAGGGCCTTCATTGCAGGCAGACAGATTTTAGATATAGTTTTTATAGCTAATGAAGTGGTGGAAGATATAAAAAGGAGAAGAAAGTGCCGTTTATACTTCAAGTTGGATTTCGAGAAAGTTTATGATAGGGTGAGTTTTTTAATTTTATTATTATTATATTTCTTTTGGGGAGGGGGATTCTTATATAAGGTTCTTGAAAGAAAATACTTTGGGATTGTATGGAGAAACTGGATTTCTAGTTATCTATCAACAGCTTGAGATTCTGTAATTTTGAATCTAGAGCCCAAGTTTTGATTCCAAGAATAGCTGTTAATTGGGTAAGGGGACCCTTTATTCTCTTTTTGTTCACCTTGATGAATGATGTTCTTAGTTGTTTGCTTTCAAGAGCTGTTTATAGGGATCTTAATAAGGGCATTTCAGTTGGCTCAAACTGAGGTTTTGGTCTCTTAACATTTAATTGCCTGGTGATACCAATCTCTTTTCAGAAGAAGACAGAGTCAATTTTACAAATATCCTTTCCATCCTAAGTTCTTTGAAGCCATCTCTGGGTTAAAAATCAATCTGGCTAATCGTCATTTGGCAGCCTTGAATGAGAACATTCAACTCCCTTTCTTTGGTTGGTTGCTCACTTTAGGGTTTAGGGAGTGGGACTTTGACCATGTTGCCATGTTTCCCAAAAAAGCCTACATCCCACGCTACCGCAAAATTTTGCCAAAATGCCACGATGACAAACTTCCTGTAAGTGCCAATGAGTTTCAAATGTCAAGTGTCACGAAACGATAAACCACCAAACTCGCTGTCAGTGGCACATTTTATCTCTTTGAATGATGTTTTTAATTTCTATTCTTAATTTTACTCTCCAACACTAAAAAATAATCCTCCGGGAATTTTTCATCGCGTAGATATCAAAAAGTTACATGGAATCAAAAAAAATTACCTGATTCGAACACCCGAGCCAGAAGTTGACTTTCTAGAAATGAGTTGACTTATTGACTGATATACTCACAGCTAGTGGCAGCGAGTTTCACTTGTTCTGTCACGTGACAGTTGAAACTCGCTGTTAGTGCCACGTGGCAGTTGAAACTTGCTGCCAGTGACAATGAGTTTGTCAGCGTGGTATTTTGACAAAATTTTGCAATAGCGTGACATTCAGGTAAATTTTACTGGGAAACGTGGCACGTTAGTCAATGTCCCTCTTTGGTTGGTTGCTCAGTTTTACAGAGCCCCCTGACCTACTTGGGGTTTACCTCTCACTGTTCCTCATCTAAAACGAGGTAGAAATCGGTTTTGGAAATTTGGTGTATAAAAAATATTCCAATGGCGGATAGATGGCTGTAGCATTTTCCTTTAGAAACTAGTTCCTTATAGTGTAAAGTAGAAAGGTCTAGAATGGTTGGGAATAATCTTGGTTAGCGTGATGACACTTTACGTATAGTTGTGCTTTACTTAAGTCCACTATAACCATTTTGTCCTCGTTCAAATTGAATTATCATTTTAGAAGAAACTAGCGACTACGATTAACACTAACGATTTCCCCTAATAAGACATCCAATAGTGTTGTACTAATGCGATTAACACTAACGATTTCAGCAGAGAGCATTTTCTTCTACTGTTCTACCTCCCAATCCACGACTTCTGATGAAACATTTCGAAACGAAAAACAATATTCAAAAAACAAAAAGGAAAAAAAAAAGTTGTGATCCATGAAGAAAACGGACCTTTGGTTTTGAATCGGAAGAAGAAGTAGGCGAATGATGGAGGCGGTTGTTATTGGCGCGGTCAAGGTGGAGAACGGCTTCGACGGAGGAACGACGGCGGTGTGTGGAAGAGGGAAACGCCGCCAATCTGCGGTTGCGTCGCTTGGATTTGCGGCAGAGAGCGGCGAAGTCAACGAGCAAGTGAGCGTTAAGCGTCGAAGGAAATGGCTCGGAGAGACGGAGCAGTTGAGAAACCGACAGCACCGTGTGCGACGCCATAGAGAGAGAGAGAGAGAGAGAGAGAGAGAGGGAGTGTGTGTGGAGAATAGAATGAGTGAGTGGGAATGAAGATAGATAAAAGGGAGAAGAGGGAGAGGTCAGGAAGTTGCTGCCTCACACTCACACACAACACCAGCTAAGGTCACCACTCTTTTCGTCTTCGTCTGTGACCGTGATGTTTATGTGAGCATTTACCACTCAACTATCAAACCCACTGAGTTACTACACTCTGTGTTGCGGTCTACGCCCCTGCGCAAGGGACACCCACCCAGATTCCCCGATTATTGGTAGAACCGAAATATCAAACGCCACCCTTGCCGGAATTTATGCCTTTTATTTTTCTGGTTTTTTTTTATTTACCGAAATAATTTTTTCTATTTCCTAAAATATAAACCTGAAAACATTATTTTTCAAAAATATCTTATATATACGATTAAAAGGCGGGGAAACTGTGTGTCTTATGAAATAATATAACTTTGTATTATTTCAATTGAAATTATAATTTTTTTATGAATTTTTATCTTCTCTTTCCTCTTTGATACTTTTTGTTTTCTGAGAGAAAGGGTAAAGGATTTCTTTAGTCAATTGGAGATAAGTTATTTCCGGTGAACTCAAAACGACATCCTTTTGGGATTGAAATCAAGGTATTTTTGTAATTATAATATATTGCAGGGTTATATCAGTCTTTATCATTATAACTTTTTAATCTTATAATCCAAAACGACGTTGTTTTGAGCTTACTGAAAATAAATTTATCTCCGGTGACTGAAAAATACTTTTCCCGTAGAAAAGCATTAAAATCCATTAAGGGAGGATTTGGTACAGGAGAAATTTTTTTTATCCAGGAAATAATTATTACCGGGATGTAGTTGAAAATATATTTTACTGAAATGTTATTAAAAAGCTGTTTGGAAAATCCATATTTTTCTGAAAAAATATGGTTAATTTTACTAAGTTTATGTTTGGTTGTTATGAAATATCAGAGGAAATGTGAGATTATTTTATGAAAATAATCTCAGTTTTACTTTGATTCAAAAAGGTCTGTACCTTACCCCATATATTCAAAAATTGTACAAACTAAGGGAGCGTTTGGTTCAGGAAATTTTTTTGGAATAGTAGGAAAATGAGATAGATAGAGAAATAATTGGAAAGATAGATAACGTGAGATAGGTAGAAAAATGTAAAAAAAAAATTGTTTGGTGGAGAAAAACTTTACTGGGAAAATTAGGTAACTTTATGAAATCAACAGTGCATTAAAAGCCATATAACCGGTTTTTCGAAAAATCCCACCTTCAAATTGGATTTCTAAACAGTGCGGATATCCATGTTTCTCATAAATCCAGACAAATTGGATAGATGGATTTTTGGTGAAAAACGTTGAAACAAACATGGTATTTCTAAAAGCCATACTTGAGAAAGATATATATCCGCTAAAAAGCTCCCAACCAAACACCACTCAAAGGGTAATAATCCTACAAACCAAAGGGTAAAGTGGTCTATTCCTTAATGGGTCACTTTTTGCTTCCAGCAACAAAAAATTCCACCCAATCTTTAGCCTTGCACTTATACGAATGGTACATAAAATTACACACAAAAGCTATTTCCAGGAAAAAAAGTTATCTGGAAAAGTTTAGTGTTTTTTCATACCAAACATAATATTGTTATTTTTCCTATGATGCTTTCCAAAGAAACTACAAAAAAAGTCTAGTACCAAACACACCCTAAACATATACTAAAATACTCTAGTTTCACCGAAAAGGATACAAAGGTACATTCTTTTAAATGAAAAACATTTTCAATTTACCAAAAAAAAAACATTTTTCTCTTAAAAAATAATAAAGGTAAGGGTTTATTTTTTTTTTAAAAAGTACATTTAAATAGAATAATGTCAGATAAAAATAAAACAGTGATCAAAATGTCACTGTTCACCAACTTTAGATTTTAAACGATGAACACGATGCTGACACATGGCTTCATCTGACCCTTAACACATTTCAAGTTTATAACATTCTAATTTCTCACCTCTGAGATTTTTTTTTCTTTTGACCAAAATGGTCAAAAAGCCCTGGAGATCAAAACACGATGATATCGGATGCACCGGAATATTTCTCAAGCGAAGACCCTTCCATCTGAGAATCTCTGTCGATCACATATATATTTATTTATCCAATGTCTTTATCTGGTTATTGTTATTTTTTTTTATTTTTTATTTTTGTAACCATGACTAATTTCATTTAAATTTATTTTAAAAAAGCGTTAACGGCACTTGCTAATTGCTAACGTCATGAGAAGAATAAAACGCACGCTCTTCCTGAACTGGCTACTTCCAGTTCCGTTGACAAAATTAACAGCACAGGAATGACCGGTATTTCCCGGTGGCTGTGGATCAGTCTCCTCTGACACGGTGGACGACGAATAAATTTTGAGTACTCTCCTATATGTACATTGCATCCGGAAAAACGTGATATATCGATAAATTTTTGAAAAAAAAATATAATTTTAATATTATAATTATATACTTTTAAAATATATAATTTTAATATTACTGCGTCAAATACTTTATCAAATATTATAATATTATTGAAAAATTATTCGTGGACGACGAAGGCTTTGCGTTTCTACTAGCAATAATTTTAGACTTTAAAAAAGAGGATGTTATAGTAATTAGTTGAAAAATTAATTATTGAAAATTATTATAAAATAATGTACAGTAAATTATTAAAATTATTATAAAATAATATCTGTATAGTATATTATTAAATTATTTAAATTTGATTTCTAAATCTGTTTCCATCCATAAAAGATTCCAATCCAAATTCTTGGATATAAAAGCAGTGTAATTTAATTGGCAACATAGATTAATAGATTAAGTAGCTGGAAAGAGAATTTGAATTCGATTTTCATTAAATATATTTTGGGAAATGACGAAAAAAAATAATTGTAATTAAGCTTTAAATGGAGTTTAGTCAGATAATCGGCTCAAAAAATTAAAACTTGTAAAATATACGAGAATCCATTCATCTCGAAGAAATAAATAAAATAGGTATACATTCACCAAAAAAAATAAAAAAATAAAGTAGGTATAAAAAAAAACAGCTCTCTTTATAAGCATCACGTCTTTGACCCTTCTAATTTACTTAATTTTTATTCATTCTTATTCTTTTTCGTTTAGATAGTAGTACTGAAATTCTAAAAAAAAAAACTTCAAGCGTTATCTAATTTAAAGTTAAGTCGAGTAAAACTTAATTTTTTTAATATTTATTTTTTTATTTATAAAATTTAAACCTATCTTATTTAATTCCTGTAACATTTTAACTAATAGGTGTTCGGTATTGGTAATCCATGCCGAACTATTATTGCCATTTTTTATTAATTTAACTTTAATCTTCACATGAGAGAAGTAACATGCCTCGTTCAGTCGTCCCATCGCGTTTGCACTCGAGTTAAGTAACATGTCCAATATAAAGAACCTGTGTTTCTTTGCGAACTTATGAGAAGAAACATTGGAGTACGTAGTTTCCAACCCAATAAAAGTATGAAAGTGGTTGAATAACTTCCAAAAATACCCATAGAAGAGAAATTATGGCTAAATGCCAAAAATTAGTGCAGCGAATAATGATATTAGGGAGGCCACTTTTATTATTATTATTTTGGGTTAAATATACCTCTATAATAATTTGTTATTGTGTAATAATAAAAAAATGAAATAAGAGATCCATTTTAAGAATACAAAATTATGTAGAGAATAATAAGTTGTTAGCGAAGGAAGCATAAATATAAAAGATGTAAACGATATTGTAAGGAAAAGTGATATAAAAGTGCATTTGTTTTTTTGTGCATTATCGCTCCTTCTTTTGAAATCACTTTTGATTAGCATCTGATGCAAAGGAAAACAATAAGAGAGGTTTCAAAAGTATCTTTTTTAGGCAAATGATTTTAGGCACCACGAAAGCTTTTTTTGTTGGACATTACAGGGAATCGAACCGCATACCTAATACACCCTAAACACACCCAACACCACTAGGCTCCCTAGTGGTGCGGCACCACGAAAGCTTCCTCAACCTCTTGCATTTCTTACCAAACAAACTTTTGGTCGGTCATAATTTGTCTTAATTTTGTGGAGTTGGGAACTGGGATGCTTTCGAATTAACAGCATCAAGGTTGGGAGCTTGACCGAATTATGCAAGGAATATATTATACTTCATCAAAAGAACTAAAAATTGCTTTAGATTATTCCTCCTCAAGCATGAAGTAATCCATTTTTTTATTTTGGTTTTCAGCTCAACTTGATCCATATAAATATCACAACTATGCATAAGCAGCAACACACTTATGCACCTATGTTTTTCACTCTGTTTATTTAATGTACAATTCTTATTGATAACACTTTATATAAATATTCAAATGATTATTTAACGTATATATGATATTATAGGATGTACTTATTTTAAAAAATAATTCTCCATATACCGAATGATAATTTAAGTACTTAAAATAAAAATTTCTCTTATTTTATGTGCTTGTTGTAGGGTGATGTGTGGAGTGGGCCCGTCGCTTATTTTATAGAAATGCTAAAAAAAATTGAATTGATAACTCAAACTTTGTAAAAAGAGTGGCTTTTCCAGCATCCTAAGGCCAACCAATCTGTCCTTTGTTCTCTTGGGATAACCAGTTAACATTGTCCTTCTAAGTTTGTGCTAACTTATGTCATGTAAAGATTAAAAATCAGTGGTTCCCCAATTTTGGCTTTTGTGAATGTCCTCTAGGCTGATTCATAACCTTCCACCATTTCCCCTCTACATAATCTGGTCCAATATCATGCCAGCCACAAGGGTTCTTTTCAAAATTTTCTTTGTCCCCCAACAATATCAACCCTCTCCTCAAAATTAATATACCTTAAATTATTTTTAATAAAATATGAAGTCTCTCTGGTATTTTCATGTATTTGATATTAACTCAGTAAATATGTTATCGGAAAATCTGATTTCTTAATTAAATTATCAGAAAAATATTTTTACAGTTAATGCAGATAAATTATCTGCATTTACTTCTAAAACGACGCCGTTTTAGAAATGAAAAATTAGAAAGTTATAATTATAAAGACTATAATAACCCTGACATAAATTAAAATTACAAAAACACCATAATTTCTGTCCCAAAACGATATTGTATTAGATTTATTGCAGATAAACTTACTTGCAGTAACTGCAGAAATAGGAACCTTTACATTACCGACCTCTTACTCAAATTAGGATCTTGAAAGTGTGAACCTAATAACAAATAGTATTTATTATATTCAGTAACTGATGGCAACAGGACAAGGAGAGAAGTGTGTGTGGGGGGTACATTGATCCATTTCCATTACCTATATATACATCTCAATCTGATACAAAATGTTGGAATTTCCTGTTACCCCTCCCCATCTCTTAAAAAAGAATAACTCATAACGGATAGCAAATGTATATCAGATGCATATACATAGTTGCTCTTGCTTTCAGCGTTCTCCATGATGTGTTCACTTATACTACATATATTTTAATATACAAAGAATGAAGGTAATTAAGAATGTATAATAGACAAAAGGATTGACTTAGTACCCAAAGTCATGCGGATCTCAATTGTGGAACCACAGTTGGCCTTCTCAACAGTGAAAATTTCAAAGTGTACCAATGCAGGCTAGGGGGGGTGTAACTTGGAGCAACCCAACACACTGCTATTTTGCATTGGGTTGTAACCATGCCATATCCATATAAGAAAATGCAAATCAAGAAGAGTCTTCAGTAAATACTCTAAGTATGAAATCACGAAAACGCCTTGAGTATTGTATAGGATCAACAGCTGATATTGAGGTAGGGTCATATTGAAAGGACTTGTAAGCATGCTCAAGCTTCTTGCTGATGTCATAGTCTTGAAGTATGTCTATGATACCAAAAGTCAATATAACACCATAGAACTCTCCAATGGGTTCTCCCACAAGTTGTAATTCGCCATCACTTCTTCTTCTCACTGTCCTTTCAACCCTTGCTGACATATTCTTACCCAATATGACACTGCAGATACCCAAATAGATAGAGACAACCATATTAAGGGAAAGATGATTGACTTAATTAGAAAGGGAAATGCTAAGATAAAGATGGTAGAAGTTAGAAATATTAACTGGCAAGAAGGATAGATCACAGTAAGCACTTAACATTGTAAGCTACCTTAACCAATAGTTTTGTTCATTATGGTATCTGTGCTTCTTTTAAAGTAACATAATTTTGTGCATATCTAATAGTACACTTCATATATGATAAAAACAACTTTAAACAAAAATTTCACCTGGAAGGATCTTGATCCGTGTCTTCCCCTGAAATATCTGGAGTTCCTTCATTCTCTGACTCATCTGAGATTGGAAAGTAATGAGGTTCTTAATAATGGGTTGTCAAAACAAGTAGGCACAGACACACACATATATAAAAACATTGAGGTTGTAGACTACTTCATATAGGATAAGAAAATTACCAGCAGGAGTCCGAGATACTGAAGGTATAAGATCCCCATCTGGCGATATATCTTTGAAATGAATTCCCACCAGCAGACTATAGTCCATAATTCCCTCTTGTTCCAGAAGCTCACAGTCCATATCAATTTGACTGCAAAACAAATATATGGTTGACAAGCTTAGTTTAATTTAACATAAGACAATATATCAAAACTGCAAAACATATTTGTAAAGAACCAATTCAACCCAAAAGCTTAAGCTATTGGATGAGGCTATATTAATGGATTTATATATCTCAACACGCCCCCTCACACGAGAGCTCACTGGACTTGAAGGGTGGACAATGCACAAACTCACCTACCTGTGCGAAGAAAGAAATTCCACTATAAAAAAAATGGGGGCGGTGAGAATCGAACCCGGTATACCGAGGCTCTGATGCCATGTAAAGAACCAATTCAACCCAAAAGCTTGAGCTATTGAGTGAGGTTATATTAATGGTTTTATATATCTCAACAATATTCGGTTAGTTTTTGAATACAAAATTACAAATTAAGGTACCAAAATCCTTTATCACCTGCAAAACTCTTGAAACAAAGATCCTTGCAGTCGAAATATGAAATTAAGATCAAGATCTTTAAGGATAGTGGTTTCACTAATTTCTGTCTCAGGCTTATCTGTTATGCGGCCAAGTGAAGAACCCTTCAAATCATAGCGTCTATGGGTGGAATACTCAGAACAGAAGAGGTTGCCCATTATGATAAATCGAACCTGGAAAACCAAACAAACTTATTATACTCAAATTATAAAACACATGCAAATTTTTATATTATAAGAATAAACAATAGTTAATGTCAAACACTCTAAAGTTTTAAGGAAAATGAGGCCTCATTATTTCATATAAATTTCTATGCGATTAGCGTTTCTCGTGTAGGAAATAATTTTATCTACTACATACACATAAAAGTGTATGAGACTCATGTGGGACCATATGAAAAGAAAAGAGAGAAAAAGATAATATGGACCTCACATACTTTTATGTGTGTGTAGGAAATAAAATTATTTCCAGAAACATTAATCCCAATTTCTATTAGATGGGATTTCGTGGCTTGACACTCACAATAGGAAATGTACCTTCTTCTGAATAGCTCCAGTTAACTTTACACAATGCAGGCCATAATACTTTGTCAATAGTGTATTTTCATAGTTTCTAAAATGATCGTAATAGGCTGGAAGCATTCTCAAGAGAGCCTGCAACAAAAATTTAGCAATGCCAAATTAGAAAGAAAAAAAAAATGCCTTGATTTCTAAGATATGTCAAATGTGGCAAGATAATCGTGAAACACTCACTTTCACTTCAGCTTTTTTCATTGTCTTAATCATGTAACGGTCGTCATTGGTCAAGTAAAAGAAGCTGCCACTTTTTCCTGGAGAGCAAAGTTCACGAAGAGCATCATTCCCACATATGGATAACATGTAATCGGCTGGATCCACATGGAATAGCTTCCTTAGAGCCCTGAGGAGAAGAGTGTGAAGTATAAGTTGAGGAAAATGCTTACGAACTCTCTATCACTTAATCTTATTCAACTAGTTTAATGCCAAAAGGACTGTGTTCATGGAAGAATTGTATAATATGCTCAAATAACTAGCAGCAACAACAGATTAAGTATTAATATGGCTGACCTGAAAACTACCGGGCAATAGTCCTTCCACTTAAAGTCACATGATGGATGTGGTGGAGTATATTTGGATCCTTCGGGTGGAAATCTTGTCCACACTTTCTCCTTGGGATCAAAAGCTGAAGGCTTAAGATCAAGTGATGCTGTGGGAGCAGGTCTTGCAACAGAATGCCTAACAAGTCCAACAAATTGTAAAATGACAAATATTATAGACCAGGCAAGAGTAAAAAGAATGCAATCAGAGAGCCTAAAATTATCAGGAAAAAAAAAACTGTCCATATTACCCGTGAAATTGTACGTACATAATATAGAAAGTAACATAACTAGCGCAATTAATTCGCACAAATAACATTGAAAGAAGCTTAAAAACTAGATTTCTAACAGGTTGGAAAATTTAAGAAAGTTAAAAATAAAATAAAAATAACATACCTGATTCCGAGCTGCAAATTGAGCATGAGCTCATAATTTTTGTGCCCTTTGCATATGGTCTCTCCCTGCCTCTTTGATTTCTTTGGTGCTTTCAGAGGTTGGAGTTGAGTCAAGCTTTCAGCATCATCTATACGCAAACCCATCAAATCTTCATCCAGGTCACTCCCAAGAGTTGGAGTTCTAGCACTACTAGTATCACCCTCCCCACCATCCCATAAATGCATTCTATCACTTGGCTTCTCCACACCTATGCTCACCCTTCCATCCACTGACATTCTCCTAGACTTAGCACTATCCCCTCCCTTTGTAGACCTCCAAACTGCAAGTTTCTTCTGTGATGGCAAAACCAGAACCTTCTCTCCAGGACAAACCGAATATCCACTCAACTCATTATACAATTCTTGAGGATCCCACTCAAGATTACCCTCCTCAGATGACTCAGATGGATAGTATGTTCCATTCTGATATTTTTCATCCTTACTCCAATTCCCCGCATAAGAACTTCCATCAGGCCATTTGAAAGTTCCATTTCCTTTAGGCAAACCATCTTCCCAAAACCCATCATACCTTTTCCCATTAGCCCAAACAAATGACCCTATACCCCAAATAGTCCCATTGCTCCATTCCCCTTCATAATGACTCTCATCCTTCCACTGATATCTCCCCTGCCCATCCTGCAAATCCCTCCTCCACTCACCTTCATACCAATCCCCATTGGCATAACTCTTCAAACCATGACCATGTTTCAAATTCATGGACCATTGTCCCTTATAAGTCTCACCATTACAACTTATATACGTGCCCGTGCCATCCATGAAACCACTCTTGAACTCCCCTTCATAAGTAGCCCCAGAAGGCCAACTGAACCTACCCTTTCCCTTATTTTTTCCTTTGAACCATTCTCCAACGTACATGCACCCATCGGTCCACAGGTATTTCCCCTCTCCATGTGGGAAGTTATTTGCCCATTGGCCCGTATAGTAATCCCCGTTGGGGAGAACCTTCTCTTCACTGTATAGTTCAAATACCTCGCTTCCATTTTCTTCGTTATCATCATCAATGCTATTGTTATCTTCTTCGTCTGCATGTGCCAGAGATATCCCAAATATGCTGTTGGCACGCTTCTTGGCAACTGCGTGTGTCTTCCTCACCGTGGCCTCCCATGCCTTCAAAACACCCCCTTCTTTACCTATCATTGTGCTTTCTATTCTTTTCTTTTTCTATGCTGTTTCTTTTCCTTCTTCTTCACTCTTTACACTATTCACATTTGGAAACCCATCTTCTTTAATGTTTAAGCTTTATAAGACAAATCATGGACACCCCAAATGTAGAAATGAATTCAAAGAATGATTGTATGCATCCTTAAACGGAAAAGGATAAACTTTAATATCGTCAAATTAACCAACAATATTGTTTGTGTATCAACACAGTAACATGCAAGGACGGGGAAACCAACTTTGATGTTGTTGTAAGCTTTTTGATTTCTCATGTTTCCAAAAAGTCCGGAGACATGTTGATGTTACAGGAGATGCACAATGTCCGTCAAAGTGTGTGAAAATGTTGACAGCTGTCACTTGGAAAGTAAGCTAGAGGACATGTCCTTAATTCGTGTACCATGTTACCTTAGTTAATTAATGAAGGTGCGTTGTAATATTCTTCAATGAAACCTTGAAAAGTTCATGCCCCAAGTTTGAATTGTTTTTTGCGATTGAAAGAGAGGGGTTCTTTCATCTCCTACAACCTCTAAGAACCATGACATATGGGGACAAGTGCTAAAATCAAGGTGTTTCTTTTTTGCTATTCTTAGGCTGTTTAACCAATTTCCCATTTTGTGTTTGTTTAATGTGCGTAATCACTGTTAAACCATTAGTAGTTAATTCATAGATTTGATATACGAATAAGGAATTACTTGGATTTTCTTTTCTTTTCTTATAGGTATCTCTATTCAACTATCTTCAGCCATCTTGCACTTAAAATATCTTATAACTAGCTCCTTATTGAAACAACAGAGATGCGTTTAAACAATTAATTATCAGCAGAGAGACGATGAGACTAATCCCCAGTGCAAAACTAATTCTCCAGCCGGTGCATTCAACTCCCTCAATCGTATGTAAAAAAATCAGTATGGTAACATTCAACCCATTGACCAATTCACATGGCTCAATTAGTTCATGTATATATATATATATATATAGTTAGCGACCTTGGACTATATTCCTCGACATAGGTTCGGAGAATTGCATTAGTTATTTAAGGATTCCAGAATCACAGGCAAGAGGATGCTCTTGCTGTGGTTTTGAGCTTAAACTATACTTAAAGTAATGTTATAGTAAATTATTACAGCAGGCCCAAGATTAACAATAATTGATAAAGAAGAAAGAAAGATGTCAAGGAAATGAATTGATTGTATGAATTTTATGTGATCATAATCATTATTCAGTATTGATATCTAGTATCAACCTATGCTAAGTGGGATGAAGGGTTTAGCCTAACAATAGCTTAAGAGGCCCAAAAACCAAGATTTAGTCTCTAAGAAAATTTATGGGTACACGCGATCCCATAAATATACAACTCGACCAACAGCAGCACAAGATTCATAAGCTTCCTTAATAACTAAACCTATGCATAATAACTTACTAGAGATATATCCCACATACGGGATAAATTGACAAAGTCACCATAATCCATCAATGAAAATACATGTTATTTAGCAAAAGTACCAGTTGGACGACCTAAAGCCCATCATATTTTAAATATTAGGAGTAGTTACTTTTGTTAGTTTTTTTGGTGTGTATGTGTTATAATTTTAATAGATTAATTGTTATGTATTTCCGTTTAAATTTAAATTGTTCTTTTTAATTATAGCTATGAGTGCTCTTAATTTCCTCATATAACCCCCCCTCATGGTACCATATTAAGGCACTTTCTACCTTCACGCAGCATTGCTCCGTCAGACTTTTATCCATTGCGAAAAAATTTCCATTACTGCCTCCTGAAGGAGTCTGGGCTGTGTCACCTAAAGTCATGTGGACTACTATAAAAGAGAGGCTCAAAATCCATGTATGATCATCTTTTTTCAATTTGCTTAAACTCATCACTCAAACATCGACTTCAATGTTAGAGTCCCTTGTAGTAACCCCCATATGTTCCAGGAAAGCAGGTCTATCCAATACCAATCCAATCATCCTGCAAACTCATCCCGCGTAGTAGCCCAATTGTTCCCGTCGCAATCATCCTTCAAGTACTATATTTGATTAAGTTCTATATTGGATCAAGTTCTATATTGGATCAAATTCAATGTATGTGGTTAGGTTCAATAACTTTTCTTGGATCGATCAATATCTATGTGATAGTAGAAATAAACTTATATTAATTTTGATTTATTACAAAATATCGTGAATTCAACATGACTTGTTTATTTTGTTTGATTAAAATTATGAAAAAAAATTCATATTAAATAATGGCAAACACTATATTTTTTCTGAATTTTTTTTAAGTGTGTGCTTTTATTTGTTGCTTTCGTCAGAGACAGAATTATTATTCAAAATATATACATTTTGAATATTTTTATTTATGAAAATTTGTAATTTTGTATTATAGAGTGTTTGTATACCCTATATAATGGATTGATCTGTAATTTGACATATCTGAACAATATTAATATGCATATAACATTTTATATAACATTTATACTCTTAATTTCAGTACAAAATACAGATATTATTTTATCAAAAAATAAAGTACTAAATGACGTTTATCAGTAAAAAATCAGGGGGTACAACTCAATTCAAACATAAAAAATAAAATTCTTATATAAATTTTTTTTTCCAATTCTTTTGCTCAAACAAAGCAAATATTATGTTATTCACGTATGACTCGTTAATAAAAAAAAAAAACAAATCACTTTCACCTATGGAACCGCTAATTCAAGTACATACAACTTGACTATATATATATATATATATATGTAAAGTAATGTCAGATTGCTGGCCTGAAGGCCACAACCAACACATTCTGAGTTGGTCATAACATATCATATCTTGTTAAGAGCAGCAAGGATGAGAACAGTGAGAGAAGTGATGCCTGGAATGAAAAATTCATTAGGAATTGCTTGGGGCATCACTTTCTGCTTCACAAATAGAGCAGTCACTGGAACACCAAAGATGTATAAGAGTGCATCCTTAGCTCCCATACCAGTTAATCCTGATTTCTTCACCATCTCTTTCATGATCTCCTGAAACTCTTGTTTTGTCAGTTTTCCTTTCCCTTGATGATGCTCCTACATATCCCATTCAAAAATCAATCAACCCTTAATCATACATACCGTAAAGATTCAACCAAAAGTTTAAGCTGTTGGGTGAGGTTATATTAATGGTTTTATATATCTCAACACGTCCCTTCATACGAGAGTCCACTGGACTTGAAGGGTGAACAATACACATTCCCACCTACCTTTACAAAAGCTTAAGCTGTTGAGTGAAGTTACGTTAATGATTTTATATTCCAAATACAGAACCTAAACTTTAATAGTATATTTGCTAAAATGATCAAATGATTCATATTAACAAAACCACTATTAAAGGAGGAATTTGGGTGAATCATCAACCATTCATATCTATGAGAATGAGAAAAAAAAATATGCACCTACTCTGTATGCCTCCTCGACGTTCTCGGTCTTAGGGAGTTTGAACTGTGTGTTTCCCAACCTCTGATTGAGTTCCCTGACAAAAGCACCACAATGAAATTTTGTGATATTCTAAGTATGCTAACTTATTAATTAATTTAGCAAGTTTTTAATATGAAAATTGTAAGTACTCGACTATCTCGCATACTCCTCGGTAGAATTTTGAGAAGTCCACTGAAGGGTCTTCGAAATTTTTTTCATAGAAATCATTTATTATTCGACCAAGTTCTTCAACCTTCTTTTCCTCATTTCCTGGCTCAAATTTTCAGAAAAAGAATAAAAAAAGAGAACAATTTTTGTTAGGAACTTGAAATTAAAACTGATGTAAGAACCATAACTCTTCATACCAGAAAACAGTAAAACTACATGAGACAAAACAAGAAAAAGCAGAACAAAAGATTAATCTGTTACTAGAAATTATAATTATTAATGTACTTGTTGTTTAATCTGTAAGGAAACTAAGTCTGCTTTTACTATATATATGCATTTCAATAATTAAATTTAAAATCGTAATCAAGAGCTAAATGCATGAGAAATATTAATATCATATGCCACAATCGTTTTCTAAAATTGAAGAACATGATGAGAGAGTTGGATATGGCACCAGGAGCTAATTTCTTCAGAGATTGGCCCATGTTTTTATTTTGCTTTGATTTAAAAGAGCTGTGACTTGTGACAATGAGGTAGATGGCAGCTGATACAAAGAAACAATATTATAGGAACTTAATATAGAATAAAGTTTAGATAAAACTTGCATGTTGGGCAGAGAATATTGCATCTCTTAGGTTATAAGCAAAGCTTATATGATCCAGGACGATACAGATAGAAAAGGAAATTTATTACCGAAGAAATGAATTTTATCCACTCGAATTGTTCTTGACTTCTTGCTGTGATCAAAACTACTATTGAACAAAAAATAAGTCATGAATATTCAAAAGTTGTTGGTCTAGTGTGACAATGGAGTTAGACCTGCCCAAAGGATAGAGTCACAACTTGTTATCATAAATATAAATATTTTATGGTAAGAGGAAGGAAGATCCCCTTTCAAATTTATATAAGTCTTTAAAAGTGAATATTATTTTTAATTTTTCGATCATATGTTAATCCCCTTTCAAAATTTGCTGAATTATCAAGTTAAATAAGTGAAATCTAGGGTTTATTGACACAAAATCATGAACTTTATGAATTATGAATTAAATAATATATATTTGCTATTTTGAAGGAATTTGAAGATAAATGGAAGCAAATATGAAGATTGGATAGATGGAGATCAAAACTAGAAGATCTGAAGATCTTATCTGGAAAAAAATCAAGATTATCAAGTTGTTGAAGAGGAGGCTTAAGCCTCCAATCTGAGGCTTAAGCCCCCTAAACCTCCAGAAATTTCAATTAATAAGCAAATAGCCACTTCCTTAGGAAGCTTAAGCCCCCAAATTCAGGCTTAAGCGCCCCGAAAGACCCAACTTAGGCCCACTTGAAGTATCCACATAGGGCACGAATTCTTTGCCCTTAAAAACACAATTTGAGGGAGAATTACAAACTTTTTGACATTCTAAAATAGTTCTTGGTACTCGGAGGCAGAGGGAACGCAGAGAAATGCACAGTTCATGTTCGTGAGCGGCGGAGACGGATCGGAATCAAGTCTGCACTGGGATTATTAAAGAATTCACCCTTCTAATATGGGATTAGGGGAAGCTTTCTTAATCTTTTCTTTTTGATCTTGCTATGTCCGGCTAAATCTTTATGTAGTTAGGGTTAGATGGAATTCAATTTCTTTATTATGTTTTGAACAATTCTCTATGTTGATTTTCCTTTTCATCATGAATGAAATTATCTGTTTTTAATGCTTTATATGAGCTTGAATCTTATATATTGATCTTAGATAAATGCATGACAATAGAAATTTTGGTGCATGATCTATATCTGATAATTTCATCGTAATTCTTATGATTCTAGGGATAGACATAGGTTTTGCGTAATCTTTAGATTCTTGAATTTAATGCTTACTTTCTTGTGGAATAACCGGAGAACTGGGGTTCTTACAAGATGGTAAATATTTAGGGTAACAAGGGATTGAGCCCTAATTACATTAGAGAGAATCGATTAGATTGATATTAAGGACGATTAACTTAAAGAAGGAATTCAGACATAATCGAGAGATTGAAGGAAATCGAAGCCCTAGCTACGTTTATTTTTTGTCAATTAATCAAATCTTTAAGTTCTTGTTTAGTTCTTGCGATTAATTAGTTTTAATATTTTAAATTTTGAATTCAAATCCTGTTACAAATCAAATTTCAATTGTCCAACTTAAGTTGAAGTAGTGAATTAATGATTGAGTATAATCCTCGTGAGAATGATTCTTTACTTAAACTTATATTACTTGTACGACCAGTGCACTTGCCGTGAGCGTAACAAGTTTTTGGCGCCGTTGCTAGGGATTATAACTTCAACATTAATTGTAGCTATAGATTCTTTAGATTGGACCTTATTTTCTGTTATTTAATTTTTGTTATATTAAATTCAGTTTTTATTCTTATTTCTATAATCTATTTTCTGGTTTATGCGAGGTACCGTTGACACCGATTCCTTGCAATTCGACCTGGAGATAGAGAAAACAACAAAAAGAAACAGAAAAATCGCTAAAGAGAGAAGGCAGAAAGAGAAAGAAGCTTCAAGCTCGACAGAACCAAGAGAAGAAGCCATGGCAGATAACGATCGACCTGCTCCGAGGACATTGGGAGATTACATGATTCCTGCCCGAGTTCCACAGACGACAAGCATAGTTAGACCAAATGTTGATGCTAACAACTTCGAGCTCAAGCCAATGCTACTACAACTGATTCAGAAAGACCAGTTTGCCGGAGGAAGCACAGAAGACCCCTACAGTCATCTTGATGATTTCCTACTTTATTGTGATACATTAAAGATGAATGGAGTCTCTCGTGATGCCATCTTGCTCAGACTTTTCCCATGTTCGCTTAAAGGAGACGCAAGAGCTTGGCTGCAGTCATTACCTGAAGGAAGCATCACCAGTTGGGATGACCTGGTAATGAAGTTCTAGGCCAGATTCTTCTCAGCTTCAAAGATGGCATGGCTTAAAGCAGAGATCACTTCTTTTGAACAAAAAAGAAAGTGAAACCTTGTACGAAGCATGGGAAAGGTTCAAGGGACTACTCAGGAAATGTCCACAGCATGGTTTTGAAGACTGGGAGAAAGGACGGATTTTCTTCAAAGGAATGACACCTAGCACAAGAACTTTGGTAAATGCTGCATCAGGAGGATCTCTGAAAACAAAAACTCAAGAAGAAGCTTTGGAATTACTGGAATCTCTAGCTTCTTAAGAATTTGATAATGCTTCAGTATCACAGAGGAGAGCTGGATTATGAAGCTTGATGGATATGATGCATTCTTGGCACAAAATGAGAAGATTTTGCAAATAAACAAGAAGAAACAACAACAGTTGGATGCCCTTACACAACAGTTCACAAACTTTCAAGTCTCTTCTGTCAATACTCCTCCAGTTAGGTGTGGAATTTGTGCAAGTGCTCATGCTACAGAAGAATGTGATTTAATGAGAGCACCTGAAACGGCTGAAGTAAACAGACTCTGGTATGATCAAAAGAACCAGAATGATCCGGGGAGGAACCAGTTTGGAAATAACTACAATCAAGGGTGGAAGAATCAGAATCAGCATCCAGAATTCAGTTACAAATTCAACCATCAGCTCAACCCTTCCCTCCTAGTGCAACCACACCCCTCACAACAAAGTAACACTTCTGAGTGGGAGAAAGCTTTTGCACAGCTATCCAAGACCACTTCTGATTACATACAAGGTGTAAATACTTTCAGAGAGGACACATCTGCCTTCATGCAAGAGACTAGATCAGCACTCAGGAACCAAGAAGCTTTCATCTGGAATCTAGAAACTCAGATTGGTCAGTTGTCAAGCCAGTTCAATGAAAGAGCTCAAGGAACTTTAGGCACTGAGACTGATGATTATATTCTTGAGATGGAATTTACAGGTAAACATAAGAGTAGAAACCATAGGATGCTGATAGAAATGATATTACGCCCACTACTGACATTGATGAGGATTGACCATTATCTCAGTGTTTAGATTTTTTTTCTTTCTTTATTATTATTATTTTCTTTTGATTTTGTTTTCATGATGATATGTGGTGTATATTGAGACTGATTCTGACATTGTTTTTTTGGATATGTTGATATTATGACCTGTAGTTTCATTATCTGTGATATGTTTCAGAGCACGACTATTTTTTCTAATTTCTCGCTAAGGATTACTTTTAGATTTAAATTATTTGCTGAGGACATCAATATTTAAATCTGGAAATGGGTACCAAGCGATACATCAGACCACAAACTTTACATGATCGGAAGGAAGGAACTCGTGGTTACACAGAAATTATCCAATATGCAAATGCAATGATTCAGGGGAGATTTCTCAATATTATTTTATTTTGATTTCGTATTAGTTTAAATTAGATTTTTAATCATATTAGTTTACTTTAAATTTTAAAGTTTTCAATTTAGTTTTAATTTTCTACCCATCCTCAATCACTAAATAATTGGTGAATTTTTTTAAAAAATTCCATTGTGCTTGATATAAATGCATAAATGAGTAATTCACGGGAGATTGCTTATTTCTGAGAATAAGAGTATGATGATGTAAACTTTATTTTCACACATAAATGAGCGTCAGTCAAGCATGCATCATAGTTCACTGGAATAAGAGAAGAATAATTAAAGTGATCAAATAAAGAGTGGAAAAATAAGTCTCACACCCTTAGCTGTGAGTTATTGAGCCTAAACAGAAATTAATTTTTGTGGTGTGAACTTTACTGTTTGAATCACTCTAGAACTTGTTTTATTTCTCCTTGAGATGGCCTGTGGTATATATTTGTTGAAATGATAGAGACAGTTCTTTCTAAAAGCTAGATAGCCAAATAGCCACCCTGAATGTTTATTCTTAGATTAAGCGCCTTTGAGCCTAGGCCTGTTTGTTCATTGACAATATGTTATGAATAGCCACTCCATACACATCCTCACCTGAACTGATTGAATTTCAACTTTAAATGAGGAACTAGGTATGATTGAAACAAAAAGAAAAATCAAACTCTAGTATATGGAAGAAAAGGTGAAAAGAGGAAAAAGCCAAAAAGTGGTGGAAAAGAAAATGAAAAGAAAAAGGTTGAAATGTGTATATGTAAAGAAACGAAAAAGAAAAAAAAAAGAAAAGAACTCATGTTATATGAGTAAGTGAAAGAAGAAAAGAGGAGAAAGCAAATAAGAAATTTACGTTTGTTATGTGTTGAACAGTTATGCTAGTTCCTCTTTGAATTTGATTTTTGATCAGTCACTTAACCAGATAATTCTTTCCCTTTTACCTAAGCCACATTACAACCTTAATAAAGACCTCTTGATTGAATTTGTATACCTATTAGACTGTGGAGAGTGAGAATATGAACAAGCCTATGGTAGTGTTAATTCAGTGAAGTATGAGTGGAACACATAGCCTCAGACACTTGAGTGTGAGTAAATAAATAAAAATCTCAGTGAGAGGGTGTGTGGATTTGAATTATACTACTTTTTATTTTAAGAACTCATGTTATGAATTTATGACTAGTGAATTATGAATGTTGCTTGAATTTGATGTGTCATTGATTTTTTTTATATATAAGTCTGAATACTCTGATATATCTCATTGTTAATCAGTTTCCTGTTGATAATTCATTGAGCATGATCAACCGTCTCCTTTCCCTTAATTTTATTCTAGTTAATTGCTGAGGACAACAATGTTCAAATTTAGAAATTGTTTGATAAACCTTTAGTTATCTTATTTTATAGACTAAAATTACATGCAATATCAAGTTAAATAAGTTAAATCTAGGGCTTATTGACAAAATCATGAACTTTATGAATTATGAATTAAATAATATATATTTGCTATTTTGAAGGGATTTGAAGATAAATGGAAGCAAATATGAAGATTGGATAGATGGAGATCAAAACTAGAAGATCTGAAGATCTTATCTGAAAAAAATCAAGATTATCAAGTTGTTGAAGAGGAGGCTTAAGCCTCCAATCTGAGGCTTAAGCCCCCTAAAACTCCAAAATTTTTAATTAATAAGCAAATAGCCACTGCCTTAGGAAGCTTAAGCTCCCAAATTCAGGATTAAGCTCGCTGCCAGTAAAAGTTCCTCTTCGAAGAGTGTGCTTAAGCCCCAAATTCAGGCTTAAGCGCCCTCATACAAATCTGCACTACTGTCCCAGGAGGCTTAAGCCCCCAAATTCAGGCTTAAGCGCCCTGAAAGACCCAACTTAGGCCCACTTGAAGTATCCACATAGGCACGAATTCTCTGCCCTTAAAAACACAATTTGAGGGAGAATTACAAACTTTTTGACATTCTAAAAGAGTTCTTGGTACTCGGAGGCAAAGGGAACAAGGAGAAATCCACAATTCATGTTCGTGAGCGGCGGAGATGGATCGGAATCAAGTCTGCACTGGGATTATTAAAGAATTCACCCTTATAATATGGGATTAGGGGAAGCTTTCTTAATTCTTTTCTTTATTGATCTTGCTATGTCCGGCTAAATCTTTAAGCATTTAGGGTTAAATGGAATTCAATTTCTTTATTATGTTTTGAACAATTCTTTATGTTAATTTTCCTTTTCATCATGAATGAAATTATCTGTTTTTAATGCTTTTTATGAGCATGAATCTTATATATTGATCTTAGGTAAATGCATGACAATAGGAATGTTGGTGCATGATCTGTATCTGATAATTTCATCGTAATTCTTATGATTTTAGGGATAGACATAGGTTTTGCGTAATCTTTACATTCTTGAATTTAATGCTTACTTTCTTGTGGAATAACCGGGAAACTAAGGTTCTTACAAGACGGTAAATATTTAGAGTAACAAGGGATTGAGCCCTAATTACATTAGAGAGAATCGATTAGATTGATATTAAGGACGATTAACTTAAAGAAGGAATTCAGACATAATCGAGAGATTGAAGGAAATCGAAGCTCTAGCTACGTTTATTTTCTGTCAATTAATCAAATCTTTAAGTTCTTGTTTAGTTCTTGCGATTAATTATTTTTAATATTTTAAATTTCAAATTCAAATCCTGTTACAAATCAAATTTCAATTGTCCAACTTAAGTTGAAGTAGTGAATTAGTGATTGACTATAATCCTCGTGGAAACGATTCTTTACTTAAACATTATATTACTTGTACGACTGGCGCACTTGTCGTGAGCGCAACAGTAAGCACATTTTTTTTTATCATATAAATAGTTATAACTTCAAATAAAAATTTATATTATAATTTCGCCACCCTTCGAAAACAATTCTAGCTCCGCCATTCTCCATTATTACCCGTCTGATTCACAAATCAATAGCCAATCTACTTATCTGAGACGGGGAGCTGCACATCCATCTACATCTCAGATCATATAGTTTAAGACTAACTACTTTCAATGCAGAGTTCCACACAATTTTCACGGGTCAGAAAGAAAGTTAGCCTAAATAAGAAATTACATCATATATTTTTTTCTGATGATATGTGCTAAAATTTACTATGCACAAGATAAAATATATTAAAAAATTAAATAAAAAAGCCTATCAATATAAAATGAGGAATTATTAGTAAACTAAGCATAAATCTTTGATTAACTTTACATTATAATTTGAAAAAAATGTTTTTAAAAAATATACTAATAACAGTACTAATAACTAGAGCATTATTTTAATCAGGCAATACATGTAGCCGTGTTAAATTTAATAAGAAGAACTACTTAGCTCAAACTGGATTAACCGGATTATTGATGAATTGATGGGAAATTTTAAATAATAAAAAAAAATTAATGTGTGAAAAGGTTTGGACTTTAGGTGGAAATCTGGCCTAGTTATTGAATTTGAAAGAATGAGTTATTCAAGTCAAAGGAGCCCAAGCCCAAGGGAACTGGACTATAAATCTTGGTGTGAACTCTCATTGGGCAATTTCTATACTGGGTTGAGCTGTGGGCTCGAATATCTGTTTAAATCTAAGAAATAATATAAAAAGTTAATATTGTACTTAATTTTTATTTCATTTTTAATAAAAAGTATGATGTTTGGATTTTTATTTTTATTTTTTTGTGCGGATGAGTATGTAAAAGTTATTCATGTTTAATTATATAAGTGAGAAATACACAAATATGAGAATAACTCAAGCTTTGCAAAATCAAAATTCTTAGGGCTTTTAACCCTAGTAATCTCTTTCTTACAAAATTTGACCGGAATAATTTCTTAATCAAATATATTATCAAAATGATGCATGACGACGCGGCACTGAACTGACCGCGTTAAGACGCGGTACCTGTAGTATCGATTTATGCGTAAATCAACCCACTCATTCACACTTAAATCAGTGTCAGACAAAACCAAAAAAAGTTGAAAATTGAGTACACTAAGACGCGGCCCTGCTCCAACCGCGTTTGACGGACGTGACATTAGCAGTACCGCGTCTGTCTTAAATCCTTTAGGTAGTGTTTGGTTGAAGGTTTATTTTAGGATTGATGGGAAAGTATAGGTGGATATTGGAAAATATCACGTTTGGTTCAGGTTTTTTCAAGAAATACCAGACAAATAAGATAGATGGGAAAATGACTTTTGTGTTGATTTTTGGATGAAATTCACTGTTACAGAATACCACTTGAGATGTGGTATTGTGAGATGACTGGGGAAGTGAAAAAACAGATGCAAAGTTTCTCCCGAACATAGATTTTGCATATTTAAATAAATTTCTCTGGTAATATTTGGGTCAACCAAACAACTTTTTTTATATTTTCCTATCAAATTCACTTTCTAACTATTTTCCTATCAATTACATTTCTCTAGTAAAATTTTTTTTCTCCCGAACCAAACACTACCTTACTCTCGGCTGAATTCTTATAAAATCCCACCCATGTTGCTATCCAGTCCCAAAGCTGATCCGTGTGAGAGGGAGCTTATTTTTCAATTTTTTTTTTTTTTTTTCATTGTCCAGAATCCTTGTGTGTTAGATTGTTTCCAACCTTTTTTCCGTTGTATCTGAGTATAAAACTCCATACTCACCTGTGCTTTCTTTTTCATGGTGTTTTTGACCTCATCTTGCAACTAAATATTATTTAAAATTTTTGTTATATAATTTGATCAAATTATAGGTTAACCCAAAAATTATCATGTTATATATTTAACTTCTTATAGGATTTATTAAAACCTTAGATTATTAGCCTTAAATTTTATTAATCATATTTTACAAAAAAAATTATGTGCTATATTTATTTTGTTAAAATTTTGGATTAGTGGATTTAAATTTTAGTAATGCTATATTTATATTATTAGTGTAGGGTTTAGGGAGTAAAATTTTATTAATTATATTATTTAAATCTTAGTTTAGTGACCAATGTTAATTCGCACAGTATTTTTACGTATTTGGTTACTTTTTTGGATTTTTAAAATGTTGCAGTAAATAAAATTGATGTTGAGAAAAGTAAATCTTTTTTAACTATTTACTAAGAATAACGGGTTTTAAAAATTTTAAATTCATACTTATATTCATATTATTGTTAAATTCATACTCTTTACTTAAATTCACTCTCAGACAACTTGCTAAATATTGGGAGAATTTTGAGTTGACAGCATTATAGATGAGGTTTTATAAGAATTCACTTTGATTGGATTTAAGACAGACGCGGTACTGTTAATGTCACGTCCGTGTGAGCTGACTATTTGCCAAACGCGATTGGAGCAGGGTCGCATCTCAGTGTACTTAATTTTGGGTGATTTACGCATAATTTGAGTAATTTATGCATAAATCGACATTACAGATACCGCGTGAAGTGATCGCGTCATCATACATTATTTTGGTAATACATTTGATTAAGAAATTAATCTGGTCAAATTTTATAAGAAAGAGATTACTAGGATCAAAAGCCCAAATTCTTACAAAGGAGTTCTTGTAAATCATGTGTGTGTAAGAAATGCACTCATACATGCACTAAATGCAAAAGTTGTCAGGTACGGGACTAACGTGAGAGTAAGGATCACCATAGATGATATCATAATTACATGGTAATTCAAGTCCTCCTATTTTAATGTGATATCCAGTAATCAATCTGTATGAAAATGATTTTTTGAATGCACAATATGTAATTTTTTTTTTTTTTTTTGGATTATATCTGGGTATTTTTACAGCCGATAGCCATGAGACTAATCCCTCGCGGGTCAGTACACAAAGCGGTAAAGAGCTGGCCACGAAATGCTTTCTATTCACAGAAGTTGTGGTTCGAACCCCCAACCACTTGCTTAAGAGACGAAATGCTGAACCATCACGCCCACCCATGTGGTTACGATATATAATTTCTAAAAAAAAATCATGCACAAAATTCATTATAGAAAATTTTTCAGTTTTTGTTTTTAAACTTTACTCTCGGTTTCATTTTCATTTCCCAAATATATTGTTTTATTTTCGTTCGGAATCTTTCCAAAATTCATCACATTTTGTTCTCAAATTATTATGTGTGTATTTAAATTAAATTAACTTATTTTTAAAGTTAAAAAAAAAATTAAAATAGTTTGGAGAACTCAGAAATATAGATCTCCAAAAAAAGAACTTAACCAAACATGCGCTGATTAAAAAAATAAGAAGCAAATACTAATTGGCTGGCATCATTCATAATCTTATGTTGTTTAGAATATTTATTTATTTATTTAATAAATAATCTGAAATATCCTCACATAATTTGACGGTTTTTCATCGGAATACTAAAGAATTCTAAGAATTTATTTTAATCAAAGTCCAGTTTAACCAACCCTTTTCATTGCACCATCGATATGTTCTCCTGGCGATGAGGAGAGTCCCTGCGAATCCTAGTAATCTGGGCCTCCTGAACATAATAATCTTGTGGTCGGGTAATGATCTGCTCCGCAACATCTGGTTCAAGGTGCCTGATTAGGTAATTAATGGACATTCCATTCACCGTGTAAGTCTAAGGCACAAGCAGCGATGGTGTTCTTTCGGTCTTCCTCAGTAGGTGGGTTCTTCGCCAAAGCAAGAAGGTTGGTGCCAAGCCCTGGCCAATCGTCCTCCCGTACTTGAATTGTGTGGATCTGTCTCCAAATGCCTTTTGGCAAAAAAAATTAATTTAATGTTTTTTAAATAATTAATTATGTATTTATTAAAGTTTTAAAAATAATTACACATTTATTGTGTAATATGACGCTCAATTTGAGTGTCACTAAAGACGCGTAAATTGGGCGTCACTCAAGAGGCAATCACGCCTAATTTAGGCGTCACTTCATCAGGTGTCGACACGTGTCATATTTTTTTTTTCTAAAAAAATAATAAGAGTAAAGACCCAAATTGGTCCCTGACAAAAAATGCGGTGGCCAATTTAGTCCCTAAGAAAAATAAACTCAAAAAATAGTCCCCAACAATGTAAAGCAGAACCCACGTTAGTCCTTCTGTCAACTCAAAATTGACGGTGTGAGTGACGGTGCTGATGTGTCACGTTAAGTGACATGCGGTTGCCCACGTGGAGATGAAGGACGACGTCGTTTTGTTCCAAACGAAGCCACCTGGACAACCCTCTTTTGTAAAACCCAATTTTGTCCCTCACCTAATCGTTGGACACTTTACCTTTTCCCCCTCTTCTAACATCGACACTTCATTGTTGAGAAGGAAGGAAGAAGACCGTTGAGCAAACCCTGGTGCTTGCGTTTAGAATATTGCCAACTTTTTCCGGAATCGAAGGGAACCAGTGGAAGAAAGAAGGGCCAAATTTGGGAACTTTGTGAGGCTGAGCATTCCGTTGAAAAGGTATGAGTATTTAAATGTTGAAACCTTTTTATATTGTTGTTTGTCATCCTTTGTTTAATGCTTGTGGTCTCTATGTTGTTCCCCTTTGTTTAATGCACGAAGTGGAACATTGTGGTTCATGTTTCCATATACGGTTTTGTTTTAAAACAAAGTAACAACCGAGTGGTGTGGTCCCTGTCATGGTTGACCCATTTAAAAACCCTATGTTACTCGTTGGAATACATGTCACCATCCATAAAAAATCTTGTTTTTTTTTTGCTAACTATTTTTTAACACTTTCAAAGTCTGTGGCTTCATGGTTTAATGATATGATTGGTTTTTTGTTTTTGACAGATGTCCGAATACATAGTGATTGTTTATCATCACGGTGGTATGTTTGTCAGAGATGAAGATGAAGTTATGAACTATTTATATGGAAGGGTGGACTCATTGCCAGAGATGGACATTGAAAGTTGAAGTTGATGTTGAAGTTGGCCAGTCAAGGACAGTTGAAGAGATCCTCATGAGCATGAGTCAGGGCTGCCCTCCACCAGAGACAAGCAGCCAACATGCACCAAATGCAGCTGAACCAAGAGGCAGCAGCCCACCACCATGCAATCCTGCTAAGAAGTGACCAGTGAGACAGCAGCTGCAGCTAGCAGTGGCACCAGAGCAAGATTCATGAGCTTCATGACTACACCAGGATTCAGGCCACCTAGGCCAGCCCCACATAACTGAATTGGAATTGTAATAACTGACATTAGGCCAGTTCGAATGTCTCAGTTGACATTTTTTTGTTATTAGGCCAGTAGCTTGGAATTGTATTAGGCCAGTTTTTTGGTTTACTTTGGTTTTGGCCCTGCTTAGATTATTCACCTATGGCTTTTTTTGGTATGCCTCTGGTTATGGCCATATTAAGTATGAACACTTTGTTTTTTGGGAAGACAGAGTGTTCCTACTTAATGGTTTATTATGTCAGTGCCAATTGTAAGTACACAGTCATGATATCAATGGAATATGTTTTTTGGATTACTAAATCTCTTATGTCATTACTAGTTTTCATTGCTGTCATTGATGTGAAATGAATGGAAGATTATGTCAGTTTGGTTTACTATCTATATTCACTGTCATGATTGTTTTCTATACTGTCAGGCAATACTAATTTTTGTTTTTGTCATTCCCATCTCTTTGGCAAATTGCTTGTCGTGTTTATATTTTGTATGCTGTGTCATTTTAGGGTCATGTGTAAACATACCTGAATTTTGGGGTCATTACCAAATTGGTCCCATTTATACCTTATAAGTCCCCCACAATTGTTATCGAGGACCATTTTAGTCCCTGTTATTATTTATACTTGCACAAATAGGTCCCTAACAAATTCATCGGGGCCCAAATTAGTCCCTGCATGACATGACAGCAAACACCAAAGGGGCACCAAAAGCTGTTACCACAGAAGCTCAATCCTTGTTGTTACTGGCATTCCCTCAATCCACAGAAGCTCATACAGTCTTTTGACCTTTTAATTGGCATTTCAAGATAACTTAATACTTAGCAGGTTGTGCTTTATGAACGTTCAAGGACATTAACCATTTTAAAAGTGTACATTTCAATTAGGGTTTCTAGGTAAGCAAATACAGATTGGAATGTGCTTATTTACATTCCATTACAGATAAGCAAATACAGATTACAGAGAACTTCATAGTCTTCATTAACCACTTTAAAGAGACTCATACATGCTTCTCTGTAAGTTAAGACTTTTAAGCAAATACAGACTTTTTAATCTGTAACATACATACTGCAGATAAGCAAATACAGATTAAAAATGAACATTTCACTCCACCCTACTAAAAATGAACATTGCCATGTCTTCAATTAGGGTTTCTAGGTGTCTTGGAGCAGCTCTCCTTCTTCCACTTCTGGACCTAAACGAACTACCTCAGCTCCCCCTTCCAGAAGACATAATCATGGCATAAACCTAAAGATCAACCCTAAATCGAACAGTATACACCCACCTTCCCTAAACCGAACATTAATTTTCCCCAAAATCATGCGTTCAACCTTCTATTCGATGCCATGCTTTCTGGTTTTAGTTGAACCCTAACAAACAAACGACGATGTTTCTTCGATGAAAGAGAACTTTGTGTCCAACGTGGCTGAGCTTCCACAAACGACGTCGTCCAAGCACTCCACGTGGGCAACCGCATGTCACTTAACGTGACACATCAGCACCGTCACTCACTCCGTCAATTTTCATTTGACAGAAGGACTAACGTGGGTCCTGTTTGACATTGTTGGGGACTATTTTTTGAGTTTATTTTTCTTAGGGACTAAATTGGCCACCGCATTTTTTGTCAGGGACCAATTTGGGTCTTTACTCTAATAATAATTTAATCATAAAGTTTCTGAAGCCCATAACTTTTGACTGTGGTATCCAAATTAATTAATTCTTTTTTTGATTCCACATAACTTTTCAAGATCTACGCAATGATATCTCATTTAATATATTTTATTTCTCACAAACATAATTTAAATTTAAATCAGGTAATCCTTCTTCCTTAGAGATTTAGAATATTTATTTAATTATTTTCTTTATTAATACAGATTTTTCAAATTGATTTTTGAGTTTAAATCACAAATCAAATCTTTATTTTTTTAATAATAATTGTTATTTTTCAATTTAAATCACACATCAAATCTTGATTTATTTTTTATATTAAATCACAAATCCATAACACATAGGCTTCTGAGTTTAAAAATGTGACATGTGTCAACACGTGTCAACACCTGACACATCACCAATGACGTCTAAATTGGGTTTCAATCAAGAGGCAATCACGCCTAATTTAGGTAATTTTATTTTTGAAAAATATTTATAAGCCATAATTAATTTCAGACCACAAATAATAACCCAGAAGCTTATAGCACTAATCATTAATTTCAAAAATAATATCCTTCTTCCTTCGAGATTTAGAATATTTATTTAATTATTTCCTTTATTTCTACAGATTTTTCAAATTGATTTTTTAGTTTAAATCACAAATCAAATCTTTATTTTGTTTTCCTTATTAATAATAATTGTTATTTTTTAATTTAAATCACACATCAAATCTTGATTTATTTTTTATATTAAATCACAAACCCAGAACACAGAGTTTTCTGAGTTTAAAAATGTGACACTTGTCAACACCTGACACGTCACCAATGACGTCTAAATTGGATTTCAATCAAGAAGCAATCACGCCTAATTTAGGTAATTTTATTTTTGAAAAAAATTCATAAGATATAAAAAAAATTATTATAAAAAAAAATTAAATCACAAATCAAAATTTTATTTATTTATTTTATTAAATCACAAATCCAGAACTCAGAGTCTTCTGGGTTTAACCGCTCTTATAATACCATTCTTGCAAATTTAAATTATGTTTGTGAGAAATAAAATATGTCAAATGAGATGTCATTGCGTAGATCTCGAAAAGTTATGTGGAATCAAAAAAAGAATTAACTGATTTGGATACCCGAGTCAAAAGTTATGGCCTTCGAAAGTTTTATGATTAAATTATTATTATTATTTTGGAAAAAAAAAATATGACATGTGTCAACACCTGTTGAGTGACACCTAAATTAGACGTGATTGCCTCTTGAGCGACGCCCAATTTAGACGTCTTTGGTGACGCCCAAATTGGGCGTCATATTGTGCAATAAATGTGCAATTATTTTTAAAACGGTAATAAATGCGTAATTAATTTATTAAAAAGCATTAACTTGTTATATAAAAAAAAAGCATTAACTTAATTTTTTTGCCCTCATGCCTTTGAGAAAATTGTCCCAACACTTTCCTAATAATAAAATAATAATATAATAATAAAAGATAGTAATAATAAAAATAAAAAATAAAAATAATAATACTATGTGTATCTTAATATTGATTCAGCAATATCTTAATTAATAAGAATGAGTCAGCATATCTTATTTAATAAATAAGATTGAGTCAGTAATGAGTCACAGGAATATCCAATTTAGTAAGGATGAGTCAGTCACGAGTTAGATATAGATAAGTCAAGCCCATATCATGAGCTCAAGGAAAACTTCAAGCTATAAATAGGAGCTTAGCCTAACCAAATCAAATCACTTCGAATTCTCTTCTTCTTATTCTCAATCCTCTTTAATTTCTATTATTATTATTTTCTCTTGGCTACCAAGTGCGCTTTCTCTCAATAATCACTCTTCTTCCAAAGGGAAAACTTTCAAACATGGAGACCAGGTAATCCTAATCCCTAAGTGATTGTAAGAGTAATAAATTATTTTTATATGAAATTTGTTGGCGTAAGAGTAATAAATTATTTTTATATGAATTTTATTTGATGTAACTTTAATCCCAAGGTGATTATAGGTTAGTTTTGTATAAAAAATTTTTGTATGGAGTCGTGATCCTTAGGATATCATAGGTAGTTTCATATTTATTTTGCTATATGTTATATTGATTTTGTTTTAGGAAATTTATATGTTAATTATATGAAATCATGATCCTTAGGATATCATAGGTAGTTTCATACTATTTTGCTATATGTGATATTAATTTTTTATAGAAACTTTATGGTTTAATTATATGGAATCATGCGATATTAATTATAGGTTAATTATATGAATATAGTTGAGAATTTTATTAGGTTAAAAATTTTAACCCCTAAAAAATAATAGAATTATTTATTTTTGGGAATAACCTTAATGCCTTGATGGTAATAAGTGGGGATAATAGATAACATATTATATATATATATATATATATATATATATATATATATATATATATATATATAATTTTACCTTTGATAAAATGATGGAAAATTAATTATGTGCGATATGAATCTTATTGAATAATTGTGTAAATTATGATTTTAATATCTGGAATTAATAAATAATTGATATGATGATTGGATTATATGTGTAATAGATAATTGATATGATGATTGGATTTGGATTTTACCCTTAATAGATGTTGGATATTTAAATTATGATATTCTTGAATAATTTGAAAAATTATGATACTCTTAAGAAATTGATATAGAAAATATAATACTCTTTCAGAAAATATTCTAGTTATAAGAATTGTGACAAGATTAAATTTTATTGATTGTATGTGATTGTAATAAAATAACGACGGGAAGATAACTGTTGGGATGGTTCCTATTGTAATAAAGTTGTCATAAATTTTACAATTTTATGAGATTTAATAAAATGTATAAGACATATTTTGAGTTAAATCTTAGTCTCTAGATTTATTTTAATAAATATAAGATAAATATCATTTTGGGTCCCTAACAAAAAAACACGGTCCCTACTTTAGTCCTTTTAAAAAAAAATTAGTCTCGAGGTACTTAAGAAATTCAAAATGAACCCATTTAGTTGAAATTGCGGTCCCTCACAAATTCAAAAAAGACTCATATTAATCTCTCAAAAGGATTAAAATGTGTCCACTCTAAATTCTAGAGGGACTAGACAACAAATTTTTTTTAAAGGACTGAAGTTGGGACTGTATTTTTTGTTAGGGATTCAAAAGAGCATTTACTCTAAATATAAATATAATAAAATTAGTTTTGCACTTGTTTCTATTATAGGTGCAGCAGTAACATTTCTCCGAATTGATTTTAGATTAGCTTTCCACAATAATTATGAGATCCTGATAACTAATGATAATGTGAATTTTTGGCAAATTCTACTATTTTAAAATAATTAAAAATTTGGGGGTGTTACAATTTCTCCTAGAGTTAGCACCCTTACCATACTTCCCCAGAAGAACTTTAACCTAGAGATCGTCTGGTTTAGATATGATTCTCCAGGCTACTTTATATAGGTATGCTTCGTTCTGAGTCTGCAAGTTGATTATGCTTAGGCCTCCAATCTCTCTAGATTTGCAAATTTGTTGCCATGCCACAAAGTGAGCATGGCGGTCATTAAATGCTTCTCCCCACACAAACTTACGTTGCAAACGCTCCACTTTATCACAAATGGAGGCTGGGAGAAGGTTGTTCGGCATTTGGAATGTTGGGACTGCAAAAATAACTAAACAAGCTAGGGTGACTCTGCCTGCAAAAGAGAGGCATCGATTCTTCTACCCATCAAGTATTTGTTTAATTTGTTTACTGTGTCCACGTAACGATCCTTCGTGGTTCTCCCATGTTTAATGAGGGATCCCAAGTATCTGCCCATGTCTTGTCTTTCTTTTAAATTAGCATCGTTGAGATATCTCATATGCAGTCTCATTAGCAATATCAAGAGAGAAATGAATCATGGTTTTGTTATTACTAACCTTTTGACCTGAACTTGCACCAAAGAATTCCATTACGATATTGTTCGCTTGTTTTATTGTTGCTTCCGCAAATAGCATTATGTCGTTTGGAAAAAGCACATGAGAGATTTGTGTTCCCTTTTTGCCCACCCTGATGGGTTTCCACACTCTACTACTGACATAACCAATAATAAGGTGCAGAGCACAAAGATGCAAAGGAATAATGGATCCCAGGAGTATCCCTTTGCAAAGAGCGATGGCTTTAAACTTTGCTTCATTGGTGAGAATTAAGAATTTGGTTAAGGTAATACTAGCCATCAACACTTCAATCATCCAACCAGGAAAATTGATTTCATCAAGGGTGTTGCAAAAAAATACCCAAGTGCAACCTATCATATGATTTTTTCAGGTCACTTTTGCTGGCCATGAAACCTGTTTTACCTGTCATTTTCCTCATTGTATGAACTAGTACTTAGGCCACTATTATGTTGTTTAGGATGTGGCGTTTTGGGACAAAACTATCCTGAAATGGGGAAATGAGATTCTTCGTTACTGGTTTAAATTTGAGTCTATTCACCATGACTTTGCTTAACTTTTTATAGATAATGTTGCATAAGGAGATGGAGCAGTATTGCGAAACCCATTTTGGCTTGGCAATTTTCGGGATGAGGGTTAACAAGGTGCTATTTATTTCCTTGATATCACCAAACTTCCTAACATAGTTAAGAATATCGGTCTAAACCTAGTTGTTGACAGTTCTTTTGGAAGAATCCTGCTGGGTAACCGTCCTCTCATAGCTCCTTCAAGCCGTGCATGTCGAAGAAGGATCGCTATATTTCCTCTCGGGAGATTAGGCTAGCAAGAATATGCTGGATTTCCAGCTTTAGATTGTTGGGTATGTCATATTTCTCATTCAGACAACAACTCTTGATGGCGGGACGCAGAGAAAGCCAACGAGGCATTGAAGGGAATATGTTCAAGCCAAGAAAGGAGCATTGGACTGTAGTAAAACGTGTGTTCCGTTATCTTCGTGGTACATCTGACATGTGCTTATGCTATGAAGGAGTGAAGGACTCAAGAGGATTGACATTATTAGAGCTGTGTTGCTTTGCGGATGTTGATTGGAGATGTGACATTGATAGTAAAAGGTTTACTAGTAGATATGTTGTTTTCTTATTCGGCGGAGCTATCGACTGGATGAGTAAGAGGCATAACATAATTGCTTTATCTACTACAGAGGCAGAATACATGGCCTTGATACATGCTATCTATAATGACCCTAACTGGTAAATCTTAGTTAGAGATTTAATTTAAGGATTTAAATGCCATAATAAGATTCAGTGAGCGATTTCGAGTATTTTGACTGTAATCATGACTATGTTATGAACAGTGCGTTCTGCCGGAGAATTTACAGTTTTGTGAATTAACCGGTAGAGCTTAAATGAGCAAAATAATTTTAGGAACATAATTTGATAATTCTGACGACAAATATGAGTTCAGAACAAAAAATTGTATAGTCTGGCACTTTCCGTGAAAATCTCGTGAATAGTGTTTCTACCGGGTATTTTGTACTGCTGTTTAAGCAACCGGTAGAGCCCAGAAATAAATAATTGATGAAATAAGAATAAGAAAGTCCAATATATGCCAAGCAAGTCAATATAGGCCCAAGAAAATGATAAGTTTATAAGTTTAAGTTTCATAAGTAAATGAAGTACAATTAGTGATTCACAGTGCATTTCGTCAAAAACGGTGCAAAAATCATACTGTGAATTATGAATATTGTTGTGTAAGAATTAAAAAGTAATATAAATGATTTTAGAAAAATAAAAATATATTTGTAGCTTTGAGTTAGTTCCGGGTTAGTTTAAGTGAAAATACGCGAAAGAAAATACCCGGGTAAAAGGCCACATGTGCTCACCTTCTTAAGTCACTTAAGTCTCATTTCCAAATCAGTTTCTCTCTCCTCTCCTCACTCTCAAAACCGATCTGCAGCCATGGGGGAAGGGTTTGGGGTTGTCTTCTTCCTTCTTTGATTTCTCCATGGTTAAGCCACCAAATCTTCCACCCAATATACCAATCTCATAGGAAATCGTCCAAGGAAGCTATTCCACCCCTCCGTTTGAGCTGACTTCGTGTGTGGAGAGAGATACTGGTCATCTCATTTTCGTGCACTATTCATCCAAGGTGGAAAAAGTGAGTTTTTGATGGAGCTTGGCTTGGAGGTTGCTTTCTAGGCTTTGGGAAGTTGATTAATGGTAAGAAACCTTTGTTTCCATGATGTTATTTTGATGGTTTGTGTCATAGAAATTGTGAGCATGTGTTGGTGTGAAATAAATTAGTTTAAAATTTGAATTGATGATGGATTGATGATGTGTTGGATATAGGAATATGGAATAAGCATATGAACATGTATAAAAATTGGAAAAAAAATCCCATGGTGACATACCCTAGATTTCGGCCTTGATAGGGTAATTAGGGGTGATGCGCAAGGATTTATTGTATGTATTGGGAAGGTTTAATGTGCTTGAATAAGAGGAAATTTGATGAGTTAGTAAGAATGTTAAATTTGAAAGAAAATCCTTTGAAACATACCCTTGATGTTTCGGCCTTGAAGGATTTAAAGAGCTTGAGATTCCCAAAAAAATTAAATAGGAACTTGGTATATATTATATATTTATGTACGTGTAGTTGTTAAATTAAGTGAGGAAAATGTATTGTAAAAGAGAAGGATCCTTGGAAATTCCCTTAAAGGAGTCGACATATAGGGTGTTTAGGGAAAGATGTTGTCATATTTTATTTTAATAAAATATGTGTGTTTCAAAGTATGAAAATGATAAGTCATGAAGTGAAATGGTTTGAAAAGAAATCATGGAAAAATATATTGATTTCCTAATTTTAGGCCCACGGTCCTTTAAAGTAAAATGCTATGATTTATGTTGGAAATTCGTAAGGGAATGGATGATTAAATTAAAGAACACCAACGGTTATAAAGAGGTCTAGACTTGTGTATTGGCATAGGATTGGCAAAAATGCAAAGAAATGAAAAGAAGCGATAAAATGTATGCCTTATGTGAAAGCTAGGCATGATGGCATTTTATTAATTGGTATTTGTGGATTCTTGCTCTAGGTGTACCTAGGGACTAAAAAGGAATCAGAATCTCTTGAAGATATATAAGTAACTTGTGCAACAAGTAAGGGTATTGGTAAAGCTTCAAGATGTAAGCTCTATGTTTAAGGAGTCTTTTCCTGCTTGAGTGCTCCACCATGGTTAGTGAACTATGGTTGGACTGTATGACTGTGATTTAGATGCTTTGTATAGATGCATTCATATAGAGTTATTTGATAACATGATATGTTTTGCTCTGATATGACTTCTGTAATATGATTTCTGTAACAATCTCTGGCCATTGATTGTATAGTACCCGGATGTCCGCTTTGGGGTCCTCCCTCGGGACTGATGGGTACGCCTCTGATATGTCTAGTTCCGCTTTGGGGTCCTCCCTCGGGAACACGTGCGTTGATTTCCGCTTGGGGTCCTCCCTTGGGAATGACGGCGCACATCTCTGATATGATATGGATATATGCTCTGTTCTGTTATGATATCTGTTATATGTTGTATTTGTATACTCTGTATCTGACTTTCATGCAGGAGTGAGCCCGGGGTATGGAGAATTCTCTATAAACCTGGAGTTTATTGAGATTTGTAATCTCACCCCTCTTTGGGGACATATTTTCAGGTGCCCAGATTCCCGGTGAGTCCTCACTAGGCAGGGACACGACACGTGGCTGAGGCAGTTGACAGATCGGATTTTGAGTGGCTGTAGGCTACTACCTTTTGGAGTGTTTGATGTCTTTTAGTATTTCCGCATTTGATGGATCACGATATTGATCCTTTATTTTGTATATGGCCTGTATATGTTTTGTACATGTCTGTCACTTGGATGCATGTACATTTGGGTATTCAGGCACGTCATATGATGATGTATTATTCAGTTTATGATTTCGTATTGGATTGCATGTTGATTAGGATAGTGGCACAGAGCCATATTTTGCATGCGCCCATGGATGGGTATCTGATTGTATCTGCATGACTGGTACTTCTGGATTACTATGCTGTATAAACTGTTTATCAGGAAATGCTTCTGAGAGGGATTGGAAAATCCCCGGTTGTCCGATTTATAGAGGAAACTCTGCCCGATTTTCGTTTACCCCGAGTAAGAATTAAAGTAGAAAAAGAAAAAGTTAACTTGTATTTTCGTAAGTTAAGTCTTCCGCTGTTTTCTGTTTTATCATATGTATGTTAATTGAACCGGCTCGAGACGGGGATGTTACACTATCAAGGATGCTATTTGATTGCGCAGGCTGTGTAAGGAGCTTGGTTTTGCACAATGAGAGGTGACCATTGGGTGTGATAGTTAGAGTGCTATATTCTTGACTAAAAATCTCATCTTCCATGCGAGGACCAAGCCATAGGCATACAATACCACTTTATCAGAAAGAAGATAGAGAACAAGGTTGTAGTATTGGAGAATGTTGATAGAAAGGTGAACAGTGCCGACTTTATGACCAAGGCAGTGAATTCAAATAAGTTTGAACGGTGTATACCTGCATTGGGACTGAAGAAACATGTGAAGCATTCACCAAGTGAGAAAATGTTAAGTATGGCTCATACTTCGCATTGAGATGACGACTCTTGTTAACGGGGCGCAGAGAAAGCCAACGGGGGTCCCGCTGGTGGAAGTGTGGGGGCAGCGCCCCCGAGGCCACAGAGGTCTAGTATTGTTGTGGGCCTCTGGCTTATTGTATTTTTGTCTATTTTCTTAGTAATTTGGGTTTGAGTCCATGAATAACTATTGTTGCTTAGGGTTTCTAATTCTATTTATATTCTTCTTGTAAATTGAATAACATGTAAAGAGTGCGATGAATAGAATATAATATATATTGCTCGACCGGCCCAAAGCATAGTTCAACTGAGAGTTGCAACTTCAGGATAGAATAAAAATAATCAAACCCAAAATTGAAAGGGCCCATTAGAATTTCATATCATTTATAAAAAAGTATTAGTTAAGACAAATTTGATGAATTTTATAATAAGACGAAAAAAAAAGGTGTATAATTTTGCGAATTCAAAAAAGAAAAACTAATGAGCATTGCATGAGTGGTTACTTTTTGCGAGATAAAGTGAATGAATCGTTCTTAGTTTGAGCGTGTTGTTCGCATATCCTTGTTTGTACTCGATAAAAATACTAGTTCTCCAACGTTACAAGTGTCAACAATTCCCAAACTGATCGAGCTTCTTCCTTTCCACATTCCGGTTGACAATGCAAGTGTCACGCATCTCCAACTCTTTTACCACCTTCGCTTCCACCAACTTTCTGTAACTTCATTTCTTATCATTATTCACTATTATTGATTCCACATACATTCACCCTTCACGGCCATTCAAACTTATTCCTCTTTCCCTATTATTTGTTAATACAACCTTTTTTTTTATGCGGCTTCTTGTTGCAATTTAAGGAATAATAAGTTACAAAAACAGACAGAAAAAGAAATACCAATCCCGCTTTTGAAAAGGGTAGTTGCATTGTAACAATGGTTAACAACAAGAACAAGGAGAGAGACACTGAGTTTTTCTTGGATCAGAGCAATGAGGATGCTAACGAGGATGAACAGGATATTGAAGCTGTCAAGTACGAGAGTGAGAGTAGTAGTGAAGGTGTCAGTGACAATGAGGAAGGTCCTAGACCAATACCTAATTCTTTTTCTTCTCAGAAATGGCCTCAAAGTTACAAGTACTAATCTTCTTTGCCTTTTGTAACTTAATATATGATGTGCCATTTCTGTTAGTTCTGTTGATGAAACTCTTATTTTTCATTTTTTTTTTTTTTTCCCTTTTGTTTTCTTGTTGCCTTTTGGGTGGCTCCACCTTAGTTTAGAGAAAATTTACAGTGTGGTTCTTTATTATGGCTTATATATTTCCATGAAAGAGTGCCCATATTTAGCTTCTTTTAAGTTTCACAAAAATTTATTGGCTTCTGGTATTACAATATATCCCTGGCTGTGGCTAAATAGAGCAAGGATATTGAAATTCTTATATTGACTGAAGATGAAATTAGAGAGATATATTATAAAATCATAACATGAACTCCGCTTAATAGTTAAGTTGTTGGGTTAAAATGATTCTTTACATAATATCAAAGATTGACTAAATTGTTACAAGTTCGATTTTCACCGCCTCATTTTATTAATAAATATTGTGAAATTTCTTAGCACAGGTAAGAGGGAATATTATCTAGCCTTCAAGCCTAATTGACTCTTGTGTGAGAAGACATTGTTAGAAAGAAATAAAATAAAACCATGAATGTGACATTCACCTAACAATTTAGAATTTAAGTTATTGGGTTGAAATTATTCTTTAGCTATGGCATATCAGATTTCCTTGTCCAAATTAATGGATTTGTGAGGAGTTGACTAAGATTGTTTTGGTATTCTCAATATGCTTTGCTAGAATTGTGTGTAATGCAGCTTTGTGGCTCTTCCTTTTTCCCATTAACCTCGGGCATTCATTATTCTTCTCTGATTGTGTTTTTTTTCCCTCTTATATGACAGAGAGGCTGTCGATTCTTACACAATTGCTGCAGCTCCAAATCTTGAATCAATTATAAGAGCACCAAGTGTTATTTATTCAAGCTTTGTCGGTCATTCAAAGAGTTACCTAGAACAAGATGCAAAGACTTCTTTACTATCTGGTCAGCTTAGTCAATTTCAAGAAGGGATCTCGAGAAGACAATCAACATGGTGGGAGAAAGCTTCAATTCAAATGCAAATTCCTGAAGAAATACCCATTAATTATGGATGTAGCCTCACTCAAACCATATTTAATGGTATGTTATTTAATTTTAGTAACTCAGTAATCTGTTGCCATATCCTTGAATTTTTTTTTTTTTTTTTTTTTTTTTCATATGTACGTGTGCTCAATGAACATTGTAAAGCTGAGAGAAAAATATTCCTCCATTTTGGTAATGGATGTTGCTTTAATGTCACTGCTGAGATAAAACAAGGAGTGTGAATCACAGGTCCTCTAATGGTGTTTCTCTCAAACACTTAAAACACACAAGGAGTTCTCTGAATATACCTATTTTGTATATCATTAACATTCAAGCCTTACATTCAAATGATTTACATGGTACTATTTAAAAGCAATAGCAAATAACTAGAAATACTAATGACTAACTTAGGAAATCTAAACACATTAATGACTACTTCTTAGAAACTTTAAACTCATTAATGTCCACTAACAAACTCCTAAGAGACACACCTCTTCACCAAAAAAACCTTTCATTTTCTATTTTCTTTTATTCAAATAAAGTTTAAAAACCCAACAAAACTCCTCCTTAAACTTTAATATCTCTACCATCCTTCATTCCCATCTTCTTCTTGCAATTTTCAAACAACAATGTCGGCAGGGGCTTTGTAAAAATATCTCCAACTTGATCTCGGCTTGCAACATGAGTGAGCTCAACTTTTCCTTCTTTGACTTGATCTCGGATGATTGACCGGGTTCTTTGCTAACTCGATTGCAGACTTGTTGTCAACTCGGATTTCGGTTGCGCCGACTTGCCCTTGCTCCAGCTTGCTTAGTAAATTCCTTAGCCATATTGCATGGCAAACACACCAAGATGCCGCAACATACTCGGCTTCACATGTAGACAGGGTCACAATGGGTTCCTTCTTTGACACCCACGTGAAAGCCGTGTTTCCCATGAAAAACACATAGCCAGTCGTGCTCTTTCTATCATCAATATCTCCGCACCAATCACTGTCTGAGTAACCCGTCAACTTGTATTTGTCCGACTTCGAGTAATGAAGTCCTTGTGAGGTTGTTCCTTTCACATATCTCAGAATTCTCTTAGCCGCCTTCCAGTGAGTGTACCCCGGGTCTTCCATAAATCGACTTATGATTCCAACACTCAGACACAGATCCGGCCTCGTACACGTCAAATATCTCAGACTTCCAACTAGACTCCGGTAGTAACTCGGATCAACTCTCTCTCCTCCATCATACTTCGAAATTTTCAACCCGGGTTCCATTGGCGTTGAAACCGGGTTGCAGTCACTCATTTTAAACTTCTCTAAAATTCCTTTTGCATAGGCTTCCTGAGAGACGAAGATCCCGGATTTGTCTTGTCTGACCTCCAGACCAAGAAAGTACCTCATCAGACCGAGATCCGTCATCTCGAACTCCTTCGTCATTTTCTTCTTAAAGTCTTGAATCATCCCTTCATCATTACCCAAGAAAATCAGATCATCAACATATAGAGCAACAAGAAGAATTTTACCTCCTTTCTTCTTCACATATAGTGCATGTTCATATGGACATTGTTCAAGTCCATCCTTCTTGAAGTAATTGTCAATTCTTGTGTTCCAGGCTCTTGGGGCCTGCTTCAATCCATACAAAGCTTTCTTCAGTCTCAACACTTTTCTTTCTTCTTCGGCTTTCATGAATCCCGGAGGTTGTTCCAGATATACCTCCTCTTCGAGTACTCCATTTAAGAATGCCGACTTCACATCCATCTGATAGATCGGCCATCCAAATTGGGCTTCTTGAGAGATCAACAGCCTGATTGTCTCCATTCTTGCTACGGGTGCGAACACCTCGTCATAATCAATGCCAGCCTTCTGCCTATACCCTTTCGCCACTAGCCGAGCTTTGTATCTTTCGATCTCCCCCTTAGCGTTCATTTTCTTCTTGTAGACCCATTTCACACCAATGGGCCGACTTCCTCTGGGCAGCTCGGCTAACTCCCACGTCTTGTTCTTTTCTATCGCCTTTATTTCCTCCTCCATGGCTGATTGCCATTTCTCATCTCGGATGGCTTCTTCAAAGCTTACTTCTTCAGAATCTGCCAATAGACATACCAAGTGTGCTTCACTGGTGGAATCATACAAATCTTGTAGACTCCTTAATCTCGGTTGTCTCTGCTCTTCATCACTATCTGAGTCATTCGGATTCTCAGGAATCCGGGTCGAAGGTTGTCCGACCTCAATTGATTTTAGTCCGGGTTCCACATTGACCCCGGATGGACTACTCCAGTCCCATCCATCTTCCTCATTCACTTTTACATCTCGGCTCACCAACACCTTTTTATTGACGGGGTCCAGCAACTTGTACCCCTTCGTCTTCTCATCATAGCCAATAAACACATACTTCTTACTTTTATCTTCTAGCTTTGTCCTCAATTGATCTGGTATATGTGCATACGCAACACTACCAAAAATCTTGAAATGAGCCACTGATGGCTTTAGACCACTCCATGCTTCTTGTGGAGTTTTATCATTCACACTTGAGTGCGGACATCGGTTTTGCACGTACACGGCACATTACACGGCT